>NW_028095541.1:1200000-1517759 GCF_014824575.4 Sturnira hondurensis | reverse complement strand
CCACTCTTAGGAGTATATCCTAAGAATCCTGAAACACCAATCCAAAAGAACCTATGCACCCCAATGTTCATAGCAGCACAATTCACAATAGCCAAGAGTTGGAAGCAACGTAGATGCCCATCGGTCAATGACTGGATCACAAAACTATGGTACATTTACACAATGGAATTCTATGCTCCAGAAAGGAAGAAAGAACTACTACCCTTTGCAACAGCATGGATGGAGCTGGAAAGCATTATGCTGAGCGAAATAAGCCAGGCAGTGAAAGACAAATATCATATGATCTCACCATTAACAGGATTCTAAACAAACCAAACAAGCAAGCAAAATACAACCAATGACACTCAAATATGGAACAGGCTGACAGGGTCCAGAGGGGAGAGGGGAGAGAATCATAGGGGAAAAGGGAATGGACTCACATGAACAAGTATAAAGGACACAGGGACAATAACTAAGGGTGGGGGGTGGAAAGGGGAAGGAGGCGGGGAGCATGGGGTGGGGGGCGGGCAGGGTTGGGAATATAAAACAGAAACCTGTACTTGAACAAGAATTAAATAAAAATTATATTTAAAAAAACTATGGTACATTTACACAATGGAATTCTATACAGCAGAAAGAAAGAAGGGGTTCCTACCCTTTGGAACATCATGGATGGAACTGGAAAGCATTACACTGAGTGAAATAAGACAGGTGTTGAAAGACAAATACCATATGATCTCACCTTTAACAGGAACCTAAACAACCAAACAAAGAAGCAAGCAACATATAACCAAAGACACTAAAATAGAGAACAGGCTGACAGGGACCAGAGGGGAGAGGAGAGACAATTTCAGGGGAAAAGAAGGATTCACAGGAACAAATATAAAGGACACGTGGCCAAAAACTAAGGGGGGTGGAAATGGGAGGAAGGTGGGGTGCACTGGCGGTGTGGGCTGGGATGGGAGTATAAGACCGAAAACTGTACTTGAACAATAATTAAATGCTTAAAATGCTTTAAAAAAAAGATATACCCCATGCAACTTGCATTTGACTAGTAATTTACATTAACATTTAATACATGACTAAATAAACATCTAAATAACTTTCAGTGCTGTTCAGTGCTAACTTTCAGTCAACTGTAGGTTGATTTGCTAAATGGAAGAAGATCATAGAAATGTATTCTAAATCAGAAATATCTAAATGAAGATGTTAAATAAGTAACTAAAATAAGTAGAAGAAATGCAATACAATACCATATATGGCAGATACTGTAAAAAATTAAAAGACAGACAAAAATCTACATGACTTTTTAAATCCTTTTTAGCACCAAATGAGTTAATTTAAAAAACAACAACAATAACATAAAAACAGAAACAAATAAAGAATGAAAGAACATGTCCTAAAAAGTGAGAAGAGCTCTCTGGAATGAAAGTCAGTGATTTTTGCTTAAAATAATGGTATAGAGGACGGGGTTTGGACCGCACTCCCCCGAGCCTTTTGTTCTTACGAAGACGGCCATATTCACCTATGGTCCGGGAGACTGATTAACAATGGAGACATTTTAATATACCAAGTATTTGGCAGAACTTTTGACCAAATTTATATTTCGGATCAATAAGTGTACATTGGAGTCTGAAGATCAATTTTAAGGTTTCTATGACCTACAGAAATCTGAACTTCCAACTTGTATAAAATCTAAACAAATAACTATTGGATAAAATCTGAACATCTAACTTTCCAGTCTACAATAAAATTATATGATTTACACCCCTTGATTTTCTTTCTCCCCCTATTCTCCACTCTAGATTTCTGACTCAGGCCCTGTATTTGAATCTTATTAATTCCTTTCTTTTTTGTTATCCCTAATTATAGAGCTGTCAATTCAAAACCCACAAAAGAGGGAAATTTGAAAACATTCTGGACTTGTATTATACTGTTGAATACACGGTGGGTTTTTTAATATAGCTAGAGGGAGACAGCTTTAAATGAACTTTTCACAGGGAAAAAATAGGTGAGTGTTTAACAGGAAGAAAAGGAATTGACAGATATGTAATTACTGTAGTGTAGTGTTTCTCTCTCCCCTTTGTCAGCTGTCTTCTTTCTGAACTCACCAATATAGCCCTCCTCAATTTATTTTGTTCAGGGTTCTTTTATCACATGTACAAAGCAGACTGAGCAGGCATCTGCTCGGGTTTTCTTCTTCAGGTGAAGCATACAGCGTTGAACTCCAGGGGTTTAGGGTTCGAAATCTTCAGAATCCTGGGGGATTTAGCCTGCAGAAAGATTAATAGAAGAACTGCCCTGTAATTAGTAGTTTTCAACACAAAAACCCTTCATGTGGGAACAAGTCAGGAAGATCTGTTAAAAACCCACAGAATACTTTTATTTAAAAAGGAGCCAAAAAATGTTTGTAAGTTGAATGCCAAAAATGAGTTTCATTATATGTGTGTGTCAATGTCCTTGTAATCCTGCTAGCATCAATAATAATTGTGATTCAGGTGACGGAAACAGAAAGAGGTCATAGGTATTATGCAAAAAAATGTTTTACAAAATGAAAGGGAAAAGACAGGACAAAAAGTCAGCTAGAAAATTACACTAATTTTAAGAATGGTAACCTCTTATCTCTGTGTATGGTAGCTCTTTCAATTAACTTGAATTTACATAGAAATGCCATAAAAATTTAATAGATCTTATTAAAAGTATTCATGTTTCAAATACTTAAAAGGCTTAAAATCATTTGTTTCAGGGTGATGCTGTGATATATTTTGATAATTCATTGTCGAAAATGTGTTCACTCTTCACCTAAAATTTCTAAAACAGAAAGACCAAAACAAAACACAAACTGCTATATGCTAAAATTTGTATTTTTTGAAATTAAGTTATTTATAAATGTTATATCAATAAAAGTATAAAAAAGTCAATTCTATATAATGCAAAATTATGAATTGTTTATAACCAAATTATATTATCAGAGCTATTTGATTCTATATTTTGGATCCATTGAATGAAAAAGGAGAGTGATGAACTCTTCTTTTAGAATTTTTATTTATTTTAGAATTTATTTATTTTAGAATATTTAAAATTAATATTTATTTTAGAATAATTACTTGACATTATCCTTTGCCCTTTTACATTCACCCTATAAATGTTTTGATATAAGTTCAGATGGGATTACTTTCATAAGATCTTGTCTAGTGGATTACAGAATGAGTTTTTAGTACATATTGGCTAAAATTAACCAAGTGTTTTCTTATTAGTAAAATGTCTAAAATAGTATATTATGACATATTATTTAATATATTGCAATTACTATAACTGTGAAATTTTCCTCTAAAATCAGGAGAAGTGAACTACATAATTCTTTTCCATAAGAAATGTGATATTATCAGTTATTTTGTGTATAGATATACTCAAGCCTCTGGAAGCCAGAATTTGACTTAATTAAGGAAAACATTCCCCTGTTCTTTATAAGAGTTGAGATCATGTATTTTATCCCATACTACTTTTAAAGGTTGCTGAATTCCCTTCTAATACACTCTAATTATTTTTAAGGTGTGCAAATTTGAGATTAAAATTAAGGATTGCTTAATTCTTGTAACTCTAATACCACCACACAATGCTTTTAAGACCTGGAAATATGTACATCACAATATATGAGAGGTGTTCCCCCCACAAAAGGAACTGTAATGAATGTCAGATTTATCTAAGGAATATATATTATTCATACTTTATATGAAATTCTTCTTCCCCCCAAATGCAAATTAGTTCAGTATTTGGTAGTGGCTTACAATGATAATAAATGGCTCATGATGGCTGGTCTAGTGATAATGCAAAGTACATTCTTCTTCAATGACAAATAGCTCAATTAATCAAACTATCAACAAATATATATGATTAGTAAAACTGTATTTGTCTCTTCCAGCTTTAAAACTTCAAACCTTATTTTCCTGTGGGTAAGATTCAATGCCAGGTTCTCGAATGGTTCCAAAGTTTTTAATGTTAAGCACAATGAGCAAAACAAACAGGAACTCACATTGAAAACACTTATGCTCATTTTAGCGGGGGTAGTATATTTTTTATTTATTTAAATGCAGTTGGTATACAATATTATATTAGTTTTAGGTGTGCAATATAGTGATTCGACAGTTATGTACCTTACAATGTGTCTATGGCACTAAGTCTGCTAATCACCTGTCACCACACAAACGTATCACAATATCTTTGACCCTGTGCCCTTTCACCTTTCCCATGCTTCCCCCCACCGCCATCCCTCTGGCAACCCTCAGTTTGATCTCTGCTTGTGTGAGTCTGGATTTGTTTTGGGTTTTTGTTCATCTGTTTTGCTGTTTTAGATTCCATTTCTATGTGAAACCATGTGGCATTTGTCTTTCTCTGTCTGACTTATTTCATTTAGCATTATACTCTCTAGGCCCATCCATATTGTCACAAATTGCATGATTTATGATTTCATTCTATTTTATTGCTGAGTAATATTTCATTATTATACCACAACTTCTTTATCTATGCATCAGTCAGTGGACACCTAGAACACCTAGCTTGCTTCCATATCTTGGCTACTGTAAATAATACTGCAATGAACATAGAGGCACATACATCTTTTTAAATCAGTGTTTTCATTTTCTTCCAATAAACACCCAGAGAAGAATAGCCATTATAACTGGTATGCAATTATATCCCATTGAGGTCCTGATGATAAGTAATATTGTATTTAAATTACTGTTTAAAATAATCAGTCCCATTCTCCCCTTCATTTTCATGGAAGAATATATTTCTCTGCTCCTTGCCTTTGGGCTTAGTCATGTAGATTGCTTTGGCTAACAGAACATTAGCACACATAATGGAAGGAGGAACTTGAAATGTTTACTGTTTAAATGTGCATGTTTGGTTTTGCCTTCCATTCACTATTCACTACTATTCCATTCACTAGTTGGAAAACGTGCCCTAGCTAGCTACTTGCCCAAAGAAAAGGGATAATGAAGGAGCAGAGTGACTTTGCCAATTTACCAAACTACAGCTTGCAGCAGAGCTGCCCAGAGCTGCCAACTTAACCAGGCAACTGTCTGTCACTGCACAGACAAGTTAGTGAACCTGGCCAAGATGAACAGATCTCCTTTAGATAATCCACAGATGCACGAGAAATAAGAACTTCTTGTTGCGTGCCATATTTTATTATTCTTCATGCAGAAACAATGCCTGAGATAAAAGCTGACATTTATTGACATCTTAGTGTGTTCCAGATATTATTCAACAACTTTATATTGGCCAATTTACTTAATACCCACAAGTCATATACAAAGCAATGTGTGGTTATTTTGACTGCAAAGGAGACTGTGGCACAGACAGGTCAAGAATTTGTCCAATATTGTACTGCTAGTGAGAAGTGGAGTTGGGATTGACATTCTTGCTGCATGGTTCTGGAACAAGTTGAGTTTCTGATTCTCAGTAAATATGTTACACATTCAACAGAAGCAACATGGGTAGGTATAAACAACATTGCATTAAAAATAGAGAAATCATTTTCACTTGGATTAGACAGGGACCTAGGGCAGGTGAGAATTCAATAAAGGTGCTTCTTTGGCAAATAGCTCCAAGGGTGGCTGTGGCTCACCTGGACAACCACGATCAGAGCTAATGAGCTTAGTCTTTAAACACATTCTAAAAGGAGGAAAACAAAATCAAAGGGACATAAGTAGAGAAACAATTCCAGCTTTTTAATTCAACCACTTATTAGATCTCCCTCAAGGAAGAAGATGCCAATCTGTTTTGTCAGAACATCGGGCAATTAGTTGGACCACGGTTGTTGATAAGCTGTTTTACCTTGTAAAAAGGAATAACCTCAGGCCCACCATCCTCCTTTTCTCTCTCTCCTACTTTATGATGGTCAGGAGTAAGTGGACTCGAAACCTTTTAGGCATTTTTTCTCTACCATTTTTCTCTCTATCTGTGTGATGACTCCTTTTTTCCATTTGTAATCTCCTTTTCTTTAGTGTTTCAAGCTGTGATTTCCTAACAGTTCCAGGTCCTTACATTCAGCTTCCTTATATATATATCTACTAGACATACCGCTAATTTTTCAAATCAAACCTCCCAAAATTGATCTCACCATTTCTTTTTGGAAATCTTCTGCATCCTCATTATTACTTTCACCACACAATGGTCACTTAAAAATTTAGAAGTCTTTTCAGAACTCTTCATTTCTTTTATCCTCCATATTCAAATGGATACCAAAAACTATTCATGATTCCTGTGAAATATCCCTGAAATTGATACTTTCCTCTTGACTACTTCCATTGGCTTTATTTTGGTCTTCTCTCTTCTTCACCTATTTGAGAACAAAGGATTCTTAAGTAATCTCCTCATCACTGCTTTATCTTTTTCAAGTGGCTAGTTCTATTTAATTATTTTTTTCAATCATGAATGCCTCAACTGAATCTGCTCCTCCAGAGAGACCTGAGTAAATGCATGCTCACAAAAAATCGAGTCATTAATCGGGGGATCTGTGACCCTCTGAAACCTGTACAGCGCCCCCTAAAGATTGTGGATCCAGTAAAAAAAACCTTGACTCAACCCTCTTATCCAAAGAGGCAGATGTTTTTCAAAAATTCAGATCTAATCATCTCCTTCTTCTAATTAAAGTTCTTCAATGACTGCCTGTCTTCTTCATGATAAAATCTAATACTTCACTTCAGAATTGAAAGTCCCGTTAAGTCACTCTACTTCCCTATTTTGTCTTTTTTTTTTTCAGTTCCCAACTTACATCATGGGCTTCAGTCATATTTAAAACTCCTCAGAAGTCCTAAACTGTTTGTTCCACCCCGTTCATCAATTCTTCCCTGCTTCAGCACGCTCTCCTCATGTGTCTTCCTGTGAACTCCTGACCCAGTTCTTCCACCACTTTCCTAGTCAGAGCACTCATCCTTCCTTGGCATAATTGATTTATCATTTGTCAAAGTCCAGGAGTCCATGAACTCTTTCAAAACAAGAATGTGTCACTCATAGCAGTGATATTCGTTATCTAGCACAGTATCCAGCTGATAGTAAGTTCCCAGTGCAAGTTTCTGTGAAGAAGAGAGAGACAGAGAAACAGAGACAAAAGAGACAGAGAGAGACAGAGAAGGAGGAGGAGGAGAGAGGGAGGAGGGGCGAGGAGGGAGAGAGGAGGAAGGGAGGGATAGAACATGGCTATAACAGAATTTTGTTGAACTAAAGACCTCATATGGGGATGTTGTAAAGGAAATTCCATTCATGAAAAGGAAGATAATTAATATATATCAATCATTTTTAAGTAGATAGCACATAGGAAATAGTCTCTTTTCCACTGTCACTTAGTTCTTATAGCAACTCTATTTGCTAAAGTTGTCGCTGAATTCAATAATACCCAGAAAGGCCAGCCAGCTCATCCCTTCCGTGGTCTGCGAAGTGACGCTGGGGAGACCCTGTGTGAATCTAAAGACCGCTCAATCACACCAGTTAGTCTACATAGCAGAAGTCAAGTAGGATTTTGCCTTTCACTCATTTCCATATGATTTTCTTGTGGATCTTATGAACACATGGTTATGAAAATCTAGAAATACACATGAATTATACACCTACTTTCTAAAAACGCTGATTTTTTGTTTTTGTTTTGTTTCTAAGCAAAGTTAGCTCACTTAAAATAAAGCCACTTTTGAGGAGATACCTATGCAACTGGGTCAAACTTCCCTTGTGGGTATGCAGGTTTAGGTCCAGGCCTTATAATTACTCTTAACTTACTTTCCAGAGAATATTTTCTTTTGCTTGACAACCAAAATTAATTTTATATCAGTGCTAATATAAAATGTAAAAAATATAAGCCAGTTGCTTTCTGTTTCATTTTCAAAAAATATCAACATAAAGAAACCAAGTTTAATTGTCAGTAAACGTGGAAAATAGAGACCCATGTAAAACTACTGCCAAATTCAGGGTCAGAAGCACCCAGCATCAGCTTCTACAGCTGTACATAGCTTACAGGACAGGGAGAATAGTTGCTTTCGTTAATTTTATAGGAATATAGATAAGAAATGGCTATAGGAATATCATTCAGTGCAAACCACATTATTCTTCTGAATGAGGTCACCTGATGTGCTGTATATATGTTTTTTCCCTCTATTCTCCAGCTGCCCGGTGTCACCATCCTTTCCAGTGCCCTCAAGCACCACCCTGTGTAGTGGGCTGAGTTGCGCAGGCCTGCATTTGCACTGACCGTACTCCTCCTCAGGCAAAGATGACAGAAACTGACATCTTTTCTGAATTCTGGTTTTAGAGAGGGTGATTATTTTTGCAGCTGCTTTTTTGCTGTTTCCTGAAAAAGTGTTTATTTCTCATATGCTCAACTTTTTTTAAAAATATTTTATTTATTTATCTTTCGAGGGGAAGGGAAGGAGAGAGAGAGAGAAACATCAATGTATGGTTGCCTTTCGTGCATCCCCTGCTGGGAGTTGGCCTGCAGGGAACTGGCCTACAACCCAGGCATGTGCCCTGACTGGGAATCGAACCGCGATCGTGTGGTTCACAGGTCCTCAACTTTTAAACCATGTGGTGGTCTCCAACTAGGGCAGTAGATGTGTTTCTCTCCAGTCATTTCTCTGTTCATATTTTAATGAATTTTTGATAATTATAGTCAAAATTTGTCATTTAGCTATTTTTAGTATCTTCAATATTTAAAAAAATATTTTCATGATTCTTATCCAGTAGTTACCAAATAGAGTCCTGAGCTCTCAGTCTTTCCAGGTCATTAAAAAGGAGAAGTCCAATAGCCTTGTTCTTTTTCCTGATAAAACAACAACAAAAAAGAATTGTTATATACACTATGCATAATCCTTAGTGTTACTGAACGGGTAATTTTTTGTAGTGCTGGGTCTGTTTATTATAATGTAACTAAAGAAATTATAACATTTAAGAAGTATTAATGTTTAGCAGAAAATCTATTGGATTTGTTATCTATGACTTTAGCAGTCCAGTCTTGGCTAACTCATTTCAAGATGCCTTCTTCCCCAAGAAATACAGCTAATTCAGCCAAATCCCTTTTGATCAGTAGTAGGCAGAGCTTTTGAAAGTTTATAATCTTAGGAGGTCAGGAGTTAGATGGATGGGGATAGTGATCACGTTTAATCCTCTTTATTTTATTTAAATATACACTTAGATACTCACTGAAAGGTAAATTCTCAAACTCTAGTGTGCCTCAGAATCACCTGGAAGCCTTGCTCATGCGCAGGTTGCTGGACCCTACTCCTAGCGTGTTTAGTTCAGCAGGTCTGGATGGCCTTAGAGAATACTTATCTATTCCAAGCTCCCAAGTGATGCTGATGTAGTTGGTCACCGGGCTACTCTGTGAGAGCCACCAGATTATTATCCCAAGGGACCAATAGTTGGAAACATTTATCTTTTCACTTCTAAAGCTGTATTTGGCCATGCTACTGAATGTCCTTTGATGAGGAAAGTTTAATTCCAAGAATGATAAATAACAGCCCCAAAGTTCTTCTCAGCTGCATGCACTCCATTATTGAACATTATTGAAACAAGAATGATAGGGTAGACATGATACCCTTAGAAAATAAAAGCTTATTGTAAATGCTTAGGAAATAACTTTTAAATGTACCATAACCATGACTTTTGTCAAATACATACTCATTACATTATTTTTGCTATCACTATAGTTTATCATGCATACTTTTCTATATGAAGCAATCACATAACTGAAAAGATTAATCTTAAAGTACCCTCATATGAGTATAATGTTTTAATTAAAAAAAATTACTTTAACTAATAAGTAGCCATGCTCTATAGGAATTTACAATACAAGATGAGAAATGCTAATGTTACTATAGAATAAATACAATATCTATAGAAAGAAAGCAAAGGAAGGGAAGGGAAGAATCATTACCATAATTCCACTTCAAGGGAGAAGTCTTCAGAGATAAAGAGAATGGTAGAGCACAGAGTTAGCTAAGTCCCTCCTCTTCTCAGTACAATGAGAGACCTAGAGTGGGCACAGAAATGGAATGCAATTATTGGATGAAATGGTTTCTGACCCCTACCCTCTGTTCAGACTATTACCTTTGTTTAGAATTCCCCACTCTTTTTAATGCCCTACCTGCCAGGACATACCTTTAAAAAAGTCTAATTAAGTCTATGCATATAAATAAAAATCTAAATCAAAAACATTAATCTATAGTATTAGAAATCAGAATAATGGTGAATTTGGGGTGGAGAGTTATTGAAATGAGCAGGCAGGTATTTCTGGGTCATAGTTATATTCTGCTTCCTACTTTGTGCTTGTTATACTGGTTTTCACTATGCTGTACACATTAATCGAATAGTACAAGTATATCTTCCCTTTATGTATGTTTTGTTTCATAATATTTACATATTTTAAATGTCAAGTCACATCTGCTCTTCTATAAAACTTTTCCTGCAATACCATTTCCATCTTAAGTAATCTAGCCTTCCCGAACCTACAATATTTTTTAAAATATTTTTTTATTTATTATTTATCTTTAGAGGGGAAGGGAAGCAGAGAGAGAGATATCAATGTATGGTTGCCTCTGGTATATCCCCTGCCGGGAACTGGCCTGCAACCCAGACATGTGCCTTGACTGGGAATCGAACCACGATCATGTGGTTTGCAGGCCCATGCTCAGTTCACTGAGCTACACCAGCCAGAGCCTGAACCTACAATATTAAAGTTAGTTAAAAGCAAGTGACTATGTATTTTTCTTGTATTATCACAGCAACTGGAAGAGAACTCTTATTAACTTATTATTAATAAATTATCAATGACAGAATTAATAACTGAATGACAAATACATGATTACATAAAATTCACATGATTAAAATACAAATGCCAAGGAGAGTAAGACATAAAAATATTGCTACCAATCAAGAACTTGAACAAGATGTTAAGGACAGTTCTTAACTTGGGCAGAAATAACTAGTTAAGCATGTAGATACTTACTGGTTACCACTATGTCATACTCCACAAATTTTAAATTAATATTGAAGTGGAAACCTATGTAGGCTCTTATCTATAATGTGTTATACACATAAATATTTATCTTATTCCTATATTTTTATTAAAAGGGGCTATCAGTCAAGGACATGTATTTAAACCATTTTTAGTAATTTAAAAATAGAAACTTCCTGATAATAATAATCTTAGATTTATTTACTCATTAAATACTTATTGAACCTCTTCTATTTCACAGGAGATACAAAAATAAATAAGTTTCTTTTCTCAAGGTATTTATTAGTTACTGAGAAGACAGAAAGGTGTAAAAGGTCTGTGTTGAAAACATCCAGCCATTATTAATGTAATGAGAATGGTTTATACAACATCGATGTAACCTGGCAGCACAGGAGAGTGGACTAGAATGCACATACGTGAACAATGATGACTTCACTGTACTAGTCAGTGGGGGTGGTGGATGCCATTGAGTGAGCATGTGTGCTGTGTGGCCACCGCATTCAAAATGACTGAGGGAGTAAAGCAATGAGTCTGCATGAAATTTTGCATTAAACTTGAATATTTCTCCATGGAAATTATTCAGATGATTCAGAAGGCTTTCGGGGACAATGCAATGAGTGTAGTGCAAATACAAGTGTGACACAGCCACTTCAAAGCTGGACAAGAGCCTGGTGAAAGTGATCCACATTCTGAAGAGCCTGCAACAAGCAGGACACCTGATAGTATGGAATATGTATGGGCTGCAATCAACGAAGATCAGCACCTGACAGTGTGAGAACTAGAAGCTGATCTGGGGATTCTGAAAACTACTGTGTTTGAGATTTTGATGCAGGATCTTGGCATGTAATGTGTCATGGCAAAATTCATTCCCTGGCTTCTCTTACCAGAGCAGAAGGAGTATCATGCTGCAGTTGCTAATGACTTGATTCAAACCAAACTATGTGAGGTCCTGAAGTACCTACTTTGAAGAGGACTGAGGTATCATCATCCTATGTAAAATGTTTCTTGTCCCGAATAACAGCTGCAATTTTGAGAAAGAAGAAGAAAGTAGGAGGGATGACAATACCTGATAACAAACTCTACTACAAGGCCACTGTAATCAAAACAGCCTGGTACTGGCATAAAAACAGGCACATAGACCAATGGAACAGAACAGAGAACCCAGAAATAAACCCAACACTCTATAGTCAATTAATATTCGACAAAGGGGGCAGTAACATTAAATGGGGTAAAGATAGCCTCTTCAACAAATGGTGTTGGGAGAACTGGACAGCTACCTGCAAAAAAATGAAACTCGAGCACCAACTTACACCATACACCAAAATCAATTCAAGGTGGAAAAAAGACTTAAATATAAGCTGTGACGCCATTAAAGTCCTAGAGGAGAATATTGGCAGGAAAATCTCAGATATTTCATACAGCAACATTTTTACTGATATGTCCCCTAGAGCAAGAAATATAAAGGAAAGAATAAACAAATGGGATCTCATCAGAATAAAAAACTTCTGTGTGGCTAAAGAAAACAGCATTAAAATAAAAAGACAACCAACTGTATGGGAAAACATATTTCACAATGATACCTCAGACAAAGGTTTAATCTCCAAAATATACAAAGAACTCACACGACTTCACTCTAAGAAGACAACTAACCCAATTAAAAAATGGGGAAAGGACTTGAACAGACACTTCTGCAAGGAGGACATACAGAGGATCCAGAGACACATGAAGAGATGCTCAATATCACTTGCTATCAGAGAGATGCAAATTAAAACCACAGTGAGATACCACTTTACACCAGTGAGAATGGCTATCATAAACAAAGCAATAAACAACAAATGTTGGAGAGGGTGTGGGGAAAAGGGGACTCTGGTCCACTGTTGGTGGGATTGCAGACTGGTACAACCATTATGGAAAACAGTATGGAATTTTCTCAGAAAACTAAAATTGGACTTGCCTTTTGACCCAGCAATTCCACTGCTAGGATTGTATCCTAAGAACCCTAAAACACCAATCCCAAAGAACCTATGCACCCCAATGTTCATAGCAGCACAATTTACAATAGCCAAGAGTTGGAAGCAACCTAGGTGCCCGTCAGTAAATGAATGGATCAAAAAACTATGGTACATATACACAATGGAATTTTATGCTGCAGAAAGAAAGAAGGAGCTCCTACCTTTTGCAACAACATGGATGGAACTGGAAAGCATTATGCTGAGTGAAATAAGCCAGGTGTTGAAGGACAAATACCATATGATCTCACCTCTAACAGGAAGCTAAACAACAAAACAAACAAGCAAGCAAAATATAACCAAAGACACTGAAATAGAGAACAGGCTGACAGTGACCAGAGGGGAGAGGGGAGGGAATTTCAGGGGAAATAGGGGAGGGATTTAGAGGAACATATATAAAGGATACATGGACAACAACTGAGAAAGGTGGAAATGGGAGGGAGGGGGAGCATGGGGGATGGGATAGGATGGGATTAATAGAAAACTGTACTTGAAAAATAATTAAGTAAAAAAATAAAATAAAAGTATAAATGGTGAATAAAAAGTATAAAACCACAAGTAACTGGTTTCTAGCATAGTCACAAGGGACAACTCTAATAAATGCCTACTATGTGCCAAAAAATGTTTCTTGTATCTAGTATCTTCTTCAGTAAATGTCTCTATTTTTCACAGTAAATGGCTGGATACTTTCTGGACATACCTCATATATAATATATAATCTTTATATTAAAGATTAATACACAGTGCTGGAAAAAGTTGTAGAAGCCACACTTCAGATAAAGAAGTCCAGACTTGCAATTTTTTTTACAGTTTCAAACTAAGCAGATCTCTTAACTGTGGAGATTTTCTTAATGTGAGTTGGGATATTATATATTCCAAGTTTATGAGACTATAAAGCTGATGGGGGAAAAGCACAACTGGGGTCTGAAGATGTAGTATCATTAGAGTTATTTGATGTTTGTGGGTGTCCCATATTTCCTGTGAAGTTAAGGGTAGAAATAGTGCCCTTAGTTCATTACCCTACCACTTATGGTAATTTGTCATTGTAGCTACCCAACCTATAGTTGTTAATTTTGGGGGAAAGTTTTCAATTAGCAATAATCATGCCTTGGATAAACCTCATTGGCTACGATACTGCCACTGTGCAAAGCTATATACTTGTTAATTTTTGAAACCAAAGATGTGGTTATGACTTCTGGCTTTATCTTCAGCATGTAAAGATTCTGGAAGTTATTGCTCTCTTTCTTATAACAAGTAAAAGCTGATCAAAATGAAAAATCAATGACTTTTCTGAAATCCATCTGAGAACCACTGTCTTGATATCTAGAAAGAGAGAGAAATGCACCCAGAGGTACAACTTACCTGTAGTAGAAGTTCTTGGAGCCATAAAATTGGTAGGAACACTTACATGGTAATTACTGTGAATTGAAAAAGGTATAACATATGTAAAATTGCAATAATATAAGTGGCTACACTCCTCTGGGGTGGTCCACATTTGTCTCCAAGAAGATACACAGAAGATCACCTTATGGCTCTGGTAGGGAAAAGGGAAAAATAAACATTGTCAAATATATTCAGTCTATTCCATAACAAAAGCCTTTTCTCCAGGGGAAAGGATTTTTCCAGAACTTTATTCCAGTTGTTGGAAGGAAATTTCTTCCATTCCCTTTCAAAAATCTCTCAAGCTTTTCTGTATCACCTAAAGTGGAAAACAAAACAAAACAAGATAATAAAAAAAAAGCAGAGTGAACAGGTCACTACTTTAAGGAAATGAATGGGAAATGCTGCAGCCAGGCAAGGGCATAGGAGACAGAGGGATATAAACATGTGTGAGTGCTATGGCCCTGAGACACAGACTCACAAAAGACCGAGTTGCAGTCACTAAGATCATAGATTACACTCCTACTTCACACCTTCCCTCACTCCAGCAGGTCACCAGTATAATACAATGAATTCCAGATGAAAGACCTACAAGACATAGACTCTCTCTGAGAAGTCTCTAGCACCCACAGGACACATTAAACACAACACAAGCCGTATCCAGATTAACCTAAATCTTTAAACTCAGGCCTATCACCTCAGGTCCTATGACCAGAACAACATATCAGGTTTTGGCATGAAATTACAAGACATGCCAAAAGGCAAGGAAAGACAGAGTCTGAAGAGAGAAAGCCATCATCATAGTCAGACTCAGGTTTGACACAGATTTTCAAACTATCAGGATGGAACAAATTAAAGAAGTATGATAAATATGTTAACAGTTTTAATGGAAAAAAGCTGCCAACAAGCAGGTAAGAAGAGAGATGGAAATACTAAGAAGGAATGAAAGAAAACACTAGAAGTCAAAACACTGACTGAAATAAAGTGTTTTTGATGGGCTCATCAGTAGATGACATAGCTGAAAAAAGAATCACTGAACTTAGTTCCAGGTCAAAAGAAACGTCCTCATCAGAAGTGCAAAGAATAAAGTATGAAAACAAGAAACAGAATGTCCAATAATGTGGACAATTTCAAAAGGTATATGTAACATATGTAAAATTAAAATAACAGGAGAGGAGAGAAAGACTGCAACAGAACTGTTTGGCAACAGAAGAACTGTTTGGAGTAACAATGGCCAAGGAATTTCCAAAATTTATGGAGCACCACCAGACTACAGGTCCAGGAATCTTAGACAACAACAAGCAAAATAAGTAGAGCAACAGTAAAAGACCACACACCTAAGTTTATCATACTCAAATTGCAAAAAACAAAGAAGGCAGAGGACAAAAAAGTACCCTACCTACAGAGGAACAGGAACAAGAATTATAACCAATTTCTTGTCAGAAACCATACAAGTAAGAGAAGAGGGAGGTTAGATCATTAAAGTATTTAAAGATGTGTTGGTATGGCAATAGAGCAGATTTAATATTAATGATGATAACCTAATAAACTACTTATAAATACAGAGAGCTCTTCCCAACTTCAGAAAATTCTGACTGGGAGACTCATGTAGATCTGGAGAGCTGAATTTCAGTCAGTAACTCAAGGTGAATGGAAAGGGAGACAGGAAATTTGGGAGACACAGCAGGTCACCATGAAAGTTTAATTTCAAGTTTAGTAGAGGGAAAAAAAGAAGATTGGGTGGAAGTGTCCTAGACTCCCATCTAGTCTAAGGAAAATACAACCAGGATATTTGTGAATTTTTTAGAAAAAGCAGGCTGTCACAGGAGCCCTCTGTCTCCCGGGAACAACCTTAGTGTGGTAGTCACACAGTCTGTAGTTTGGAGCTTCCCATGGGTAGTGTGGTCTCAAGGCAACTACTATGATGGATTTCAGAGCACAGTGTCTGTAGTTTTGTCTATACAATTGTGGTTGTGTTGTACAGATGTATTCTCATGGCAATCAGTACTAGAGGCATAATTACATCATGTTATATTTTTACAATTTAAGAACATCTCCATGAGGTATTTAAATCTCCTAAATTATATAATTTCCCACCGTAATCCTCCACTAGTAAGTGGAGGATTAAAAGCCAGTTTTTAAAAAAATTCTTTGGCTAGAATTTATTATTTCTAACGCTAGTACTATTTCTACTGCAGAAAGAAAATTGAATTAAATTATAAAATTTAGAAAAAAATTAAAATGACTAATCTATGGATGAAGATGCAAATGTAATTGTCAGAATCACTTGTTTGTTTTTTAAATTACTGAAAGGCAATTATTTCCAAAGTACACGAGGAAATAAGTTTTATAGGAAAATATCTGCCAACTTTTAGTTATTGCTTCTCAGCATCAAGTCTGCCCTTCTCTAATAGTCTTTTTAAAATGGGAATGGAATCTTAAAACACTATTTCTGCTTAACCGTACTGGCTTTGTCAGTAGAGACACTAGGAGCCGTTTACATAGCAGGAAGAGGGAGAAGGGACTTACTCCATCACAGTTGTTTCCTGTAGGTACTCTGCGTCCTTCTCACCTGTTTTCTGTTTCTGGGTCAGCCTCGCTGAGCTGCTTCTTCACTCCAATATCAATGCTTCTTCACTCCAATAACACCAGTTCCTGACTGTAACGAGCAACTGAATTCATAGCACTTGAAACAACTCTTGTAGAACCAACTCTACAGAGCACACTCACACCTTAGCAGCACTAGCCAGCCAGTGAAAGTCTGGATCCCAGACCTCTGGCTCTTCCTCAGCTCGGAGGCCCCAGCACAAGAGAAGCAGTCCCTCCTCCTCAGAACCCGAGCTTCCACTCCATGGGGTTCCTCTAACCTTCCATTTTGTAATAATTCCAACTTCTTTCTTTGATTCCTTAGCCCTGGGGGTAAAGGCTGTTTCCTTCAATACTACCTCTGTTATTTCTAGTATTTTTTTTCTACATTTTGAATGGGAAAACCACTTTATATCCAGTTAGCCAACTTAAACCTAGTTAAACTACTTTATGCCCAGTTAATTCTTATATATTTTTTATTTCTGTTAAATAACAGGTATGCTTTTTGTCTCTTGAATGGACCCTAATTGATAGGATGAGATAAAATTAGAGAACAGTTTATCTTATGCATATGATATATAACATTACACTATATCTGGTTTAGAATACAAGCAAGAAGAGATTTGATCCAAGCCAAGTACGAATAGGTGTTATTTTGAGTCTGAGAAATAGGTAAGTTCACAGATATTCAGAATAAGTCTTTTGAGTATATAGATACTATAAGGCTGATTTTAAAAGTCCATTTCATAGTAAATAAATTTTGTTGAAGATAATCCTGCTTCTTATGGTTATCTCTTTATGTTCAATGTAATACAACATTTCCCCAATGACCTATACTAGGGATTCTCAATGAAATTGAAGGGAGTGGATTTAAGTTGTATAGCTTTGCAAAACATATATAGAGTTTAGATGTATTGCCCTAATTTTCTCCATGAATAGGGTCAGATCTGGTAGAGACATGGGTATCCCAAAAGTTACTGTTTTGCTGCAATGGCATCAGTAGATATAGAGGAGCAATATCAAAATCACACTTATAAACGTATGTTATTTAGTGTGTAATGTTGTTGAAGATAGGTTTTTCTTTCATCGTTATTTTTATGGTAGCTGTATTAATCCAGATAGGCTAGCTCTGAATCAGTAACAAACATAAAAGTTTACTCTTCACCACACAACGTTTATTGGGGGATTAGTGGCTCTACAGGGGAGTTATTTTCAATGACTCAGAAAAATAGGCTCTTTCTCTCTTGTAGTTCTATGATTTTTTTCCTTCGAGACAGCGAAGATGAAAGCAGGAGGGTCTCAATGTAGTTCTGAAATGGTCCAGCCCATAAGGGAAGCACATTCGTTTCAATTACGTCCCACCAGCCAGATAATGTATTCACATAATTTTAACTTTAAGATGGCTGAAAAATCTTGAGGAGACACACTGATATTCAATAACCAGTAAGGGTTTCTGCCACATCAGTCATCACCTACTCATGATAAGACTTGTGTAATGCTGTCATAAAAATATTTTTGAATTTGAAGATTTGCAGAAACCTTGGGACACGTACCTCTTAGATGTCACGGGTCTACTGCAAAGAGAGAAAGAGAGGCAGCTCAAATGTGTGTCATGAATGGGTGTATTGTGGGGAAGAAGGGCTTTTCTCACAAACCCATTTGCTATCTTCTATTTTGACAATCTTAGAATGACAGACTTCCCCCCCCCGCCCACCGCCTGCATCTAAATTGTTATTACTCTGGCAGATCTTGCCATTATAACAACAGGTTTAATTTAAATCTGTAAAATACAGCTATGCCATTGCATTAGATGTGGCAATTAAAACACATCTGAGTGATAGAATAAAATATTCAAAGTGATCTTAACGATAGCCGAGGTCATACATGACACTTGATTTTTCATGTGTGGTGTAATCATACAAAGGGTTTTACACAGAAAACAGTCTAAATGCGCATAACATGAAGCGATTGTGATATTTAAGACATTTTGCCAAAATAATAGTCATAAATAAAACACCCCACTTATTAACAGGCAGTGATAGTTAAATTGTTTTTGCTAATGTTTGCATGTTCTCCCTTGGAAGGTTATTCTTTCAAAGAGTGTATTAATAATTACATTCATTCTGGAATATGTGTGAACAAATGTAGGTCAGATTAATTTCAGGAGAAGTGCTCTCATGGGTAAGGAGCTAATGGATGGGGACTATAGTTAATATATAGCTGACAAAATAAAGTCAAGGGCCTAACTGTGTGAACTTTAGCAGGGTCTCTTTTGTGAAGTGCTCACACTTGAAGTTGATTTTTGTCATTGGTTGAGTCTCACAGGAGCCCTGTGTTCCAACATTTCTTTTACTCTTCATAAGGTATACCTCTGTGTGCCCATAACAAATAGGCACTGTCTTTGTTTCTAGTAATTTACCATTAAGATTAATTCCTCCTCTGGATCTTTCCTTATGATGCTATAAATTAACTTAAGGGACAGAGTTACAAATATTAAAGCTGAAAAAAATTTAAAATCCCCCTTCTCCAGTCCAAATGCTTCATTTAACATATGAGAAAACTGAGTCTTAAAGAAAGGACATGTTGCTTAACCTACACTCCTTCACCCTAATTATAAAATGAAGATAAGAATTCTGTTCTCATCTACCTCTAAGAATGAAATGAGGTAATGTGTGTAATTTTTTTACTTGTAATAATTCATATTAATTTTTTTCATTTTCTTTTTTAAAATTTAATTATTTTTCAAGTACAGTTTTCTGTCTATTACTCCCATCCCATCCCACCCCCTATGCTCCCCCCTCCCTCCCATTTCCACCCTTCTTAGTTGTTGTCCATGTATCCTTTATATATGTTCCTCTAAATCCCTCCCCTATTTCCCCTGAAATTCCCTCCCCTCTCCTCTCTGGTCACTGTCAGCCTGTTCTGTATTTCAGTGTCTTTGGTTATATTTTGCTTGCTTGTTTGTTTTGTTGTTTAGCTTCCTGTTAAATGTGAGATCATATGGTATTTGTCCTGTGTGTAATTTTTTTTGAAAACAGTAAAACTTAATAACAAAAATAGTAATAATTATAAAAATAGTATTTATTGGACACACAGTGTGGACCAGGCACTGGGATTCGTATGCATGATCTTGATCTTGATCTGATCTCACAACCCAATCAGAGAGATTAATAAAGCATTTAGTGTCCCATTTTTAAAATTGGAGAGACTGAAACTCTGAGATTTGCCCCAGGTTATGAGCTAGTCAGTAGTGGAGCTAAGACTTACCCCAGGGAGCCTAACTAAAGCATGGCTCTTTCTCTTTTCTTATGACCCAAGGATTCACACCCTTTTCAGAAATGGCATCCTGGAGCATAATTTTCTCAAACACAATACAGAGTTTTCCCATAGTTATGAATTAGTTTCATAAGGTTCTTTTGGAATCAGAGAAATGGAAACTTCTCCTATGCCTTTCTAGGCTTACTTTCGCGTATTCCTTACCTTTAATACTGGAGTTTTAGCTAAGAAAAGAAGATAGGAAACTTTCTGACACTACTGGGGATGTTCTTTCTAGAGCTATGGTTTCCTAATTGCTCTGCATTTTGCCAGTTGATCCTGGAAGTGTCCAGTGCTATCACATCCGAGTAAACCTCTCATTACTCTGTGTTCTGTTCCCCTGCAGAAATAAGCATGATACTGTAAACTGCCCATCAGGAACTTAGAAAATAACCCAATGACCATGGCAATGGCACCTGTGTGTGTGCTATGTGTACATGCACCCCAGGATGTTAAAATGCTGCCACCTTCTGTTTAGCCCAAGTGCTGCTGATGCAACCTGTTCCCACAGCTCCCCCACACCCCGTTGTATAAGCTGATTTGCACTGATCCTGAATTGCATTTCTGCAATATATAACATGACAAGTTAAACGCAAAGCCTGCCAAAAAATCTTGATGGGCTCAGCTTTTGTGCTGCAGCATTTGAAAAAACCATTACAACTGCCATCCACTAAAGTCTGC
The DNA here is from genome assembly GCF_014824575.4 of Sturnira hondurensis. Classification (NCBI taxonomy): domain Eukaryota; kingdom Metazoa; phylum Chordata; class Mammalia; order Chiroptera; family Phyllostomidae; genus Sturnira; species Sturnira hondurensis. The sequence continues at coordinate 1,496,807 of NW_028095541.1, read as the reverse complement.
TCAATATTTTTGACAGTGAATTATTTATGAAACTGTTTGTCTCAGCATCCATGGGGCCGGCGGGGAGGGGTGATATGTAAAGATTCAAAAAAGGAAATATAAAGGGGGGGCAGAGATAATTTTATATTGTTCAAGTGTAGTTGGTTACTCCAAGGTTTTCCAGATGTTGCCAGGGCTCTAAGTTTATCCACAGGAGCACTTTCTGATGAGACACTCGAAAAAAGAAAAGAAAAGAAAGAGAAACAGTATGAGCAGGATTGGAGATTTGTGAGGGTAGAGCACCAGCACTTGCATTTTTCTCCAAAGGAGAAGGTTGTACCAAAGAGAGAGTGTGTGTCAGACCCCAGCCAGCCAGGCCTCACATAGCTACCTTATCAAGACAATCACCTCTTGTTTATCAGCATTAAACTATTGTATCCTCCTAGAGAGGAACCCTGCAGCAATCCCTGACACTGTAGGGTGATTCCATAGATTTGGAGCTCTGCCAGCCTGAAATCTCATCCCTTCTTATCCCCAGAAAGTAAAAGTTGTGGGGTTTCACTTTATCTCAGTCCCACAGCCCTGCAAATTTAACTGTGTCCTGGATCATTTCAATAACTAGCGCATGACCACTTCCACCCGTGTGTATGTGCTTAGGTCCAGTGAGTTTGGCCTCCTTATATCATTCAAGTACCAGGATGACTTAGGAAAGTCAAGACTGGAAAATAGTTCCAGAGGCCAAAACTGTCTAGTGAAGGGCTTAATGGCCAAATTTTTATTGACTAAGAACCTCATGTTACAATAGACAGTGGGAGGTTAAGAATCGTATAGGAAATAGAGAAGCCAAAGAACTTACATGTATGACCCATGGACACAAACTAAAGGGGGAGAATTCTGGAGGGTCAGGGGTGCAGGGCAGAGGGGAATAAAGGGGAGAAAAAAATGGACAATTATGGTAGCATCATCAATAAAATATACTTTAAAAAAGAACCTTATGTCTTATACATCTATGATTACACTCAGTCTTCTCTCATGTCTGAAATTATCTATCTATATATCAATCTAGTTTTATGTCTCTTGTTACAGGATACAAAAAGCAAACATATATATTTTATATATATATATATAATTTCCATCTAAAGACAGAGAAAAAAATAGACTAATTTTTCAATTTCCCTTCTAAAATAAATAATATTCTTGATGCCCTTACTTTTCCTCACTTTTTTCTTGAAATGCTTCTCTGTATGTTAAAAGTTTTATATATATTAATACTAGATGCTCAACCTTAGTTGGAGACAATCAGTGACCTCAGATTTTGTAAATTCCTAAACTAATTAGTAACTTCATTGTAAGTAATTTCCAATATAAATACAGTAAAACAGGATTTTTATATTTTTAGAGTAGAATTCTATGTTTGGGGAAAATTTGGAGCTCAGTGCAGAGGCTGAATAACCATTTAGCGGACATGCATGCAGAGAGTAATCCTCTTCCAGCCTTGGCTGAAATGATGACAGCTGAGAGCTTTCCTGAGTGTAGCATCCCTATACTTCTCAGAGATTACTGCCCAGGAGTCAGGTATCTGCAATGCCTCAAATGTAAAAAGTGACTCTGATTCAGAACATCTTAGATGGAGCTATGGCCACAACAATGTAGGTGAATACAGTTTTCACACACACTCCAGTATTTGGATGCCCATGCCATGCACTGAAATTTTTTTGTCTTCCATTTCTTCAAGTTGAGCAAATATAAGCACTGCTTTTCAGTTATCTGATTCTATTCATACACTTTTTAACAAAAAAACTCTATCTTCTCTGGATGGTTGAGCTTGGATAACCTCCACTAAATTTTACTGACTGGCCCAGAAAAATCACACAGCGACAGTCGCTTCAGTACCTTCTTAAGAACCTTGCACGATACCTAAATTGCATTACAGAAAGGTAGCTAGGGAAGACATAATTTGTCAGACCCCCAGGCTGGAAGGAAGGAACTCCCAGAAAATCAGATCTAAAGAAACGAGTTTTAAAGCTGGACTGGGCAAGGGAGATCTTGATCCAATGCTACCACTATCAACGAAGAAACTGAAGTGCAGAGGATGACTCAACCACAATGAGTCTAGAACCTGGTCTACTGGCTAGAACTCCTTTCTTTCAAACCACAACATCAGTTTTCAGACAATAGTGTCAAAAATAGTTCAGGAAGCTTTATTTGATGTAAATAATTTATTAAGGAACCACAAACAGTTGGGTTCAAAACTGAATGTGGCGAGGTTACAGTATGGTTTTAGAGGACTGGAAGTAGACGTTCCCAGAGCTCAATTCTCTTTGATGGGGGCAGTGGGTTATCTGGGCCAACACTGATTGGCCACAAGGCACCGAATCACGCTGAGAAGGAAATAAGGCTTAAGCTTTGTCTACAATCTGCATTTTTGCCTGGGTTCTCTGGGTGAGCGTGAGCATGATCATTGGGCATGCTGCTTTAAGAAAAGCTGCACAACTTCATTTGTAGCTTTCCATTTGATCGCAGAGAAAGACTCCTGGAATGAAAACTGAGAAAGTATTCAAAGGAGAATAATAAAAACTCTAACCAAGGAGTCACCAAGTTTGAACCAACTAATAATTGCTTTTCCAGGCTTAGAGTCTCAAGGCTGATTTCTGGGGAAGAAGAGCATTGTGAGTAACAAGAACAACAAAAGGCACAAATGCCAACTCTGCTTAATTCTGACCTCCAGATTCTCTCCCAGCCTCTTCCCAGTGAGAAGAGACATAGCCAGACGACTCCCTTCTCTCATTGGTCTCTCAAACCATGAAAGTGTCAAAAACGACAAATATTTTCTTTCTTCAAAGGGCTCTCAGTTCTAAAGTAGTAGTTTTGTAAATATTCCTAACAGAAGCAAATCTGGGATTCTTCTTATCCCCAGATTTCTGTCTACCCATAAGAGAGTAGACACTTAAATAAACTGGGCGAGTCATAAGAATAGACTACGTGGAGTCAAGAGTTGAGATTTTGTTGATTGCAGAGGCCCCACAACTTTCCTGCTGCTTTATCATCTCTCATATATATAGTGCCACACAGCGGAGCAAACTAAATTGTGAAAACCAGTATGACCTTCAGCCATTGGGGGACCTTGTCCCACTGGAACTGAACTCCCAAATATCAGGCCATAAGCTGCAGAATAGCAACAACCTGCTTCTCTGTCTTTTCCTCCCAACCCCAGCGAACTGCAGGCACCAGACAAGAGGAATAAAAGTAAAATTGATGCATTCCTTTTCCTTTCTGCTGCAGACAGGGAGCTATGGCCAGCGTCTCCATTAAAAGTGCGAGAAAAGGTGAACTCGTCCTATTTGATTAGGACTGTCACCATCACACAGTAGTTGCAATTAGTCCATGCCAGGCTTATTCAGACCTTGGATTCTTTTCAGCAGTGAAAACGGGAACACTTGAGGTCTATTGAATTGGAGCGTGGCATCTGCCGCACACCGAGGGGAGAGGTCGGGGGTCAGTGCTTGATTTTGATAAAGCGTGCCAGATTAATTGTCTTCGGTAATCCTGTTTGTCATGGTAGATATGCAGAGGGGGCTTTGTGGCACAGGCTGACATATGGGCCAGCCTGCTGCTTGCCTATTCAACCCCCCCAACACATGCTCTCTACAGTTGGACTGGTTCCCAGGGCCTTGTTTGCCAGGGGAGTGGGGCCTCCTGCTCCTATTCAACCAGCCCCCATCTCCACAAACAGGCTTCCTAATCTGCAAGCTTGCCTGGGCCATTGAAAGAGGCCCCATTATTCGAAGAGGCCTAGAGAGAGAAAGGGAGAGAAGGGGGGCTGGTGAGGAGAGAAAGGAGAGAGTGAAGGGGGAGGGAGAAATCCAAGCACCAGAGATCCCCATGAAAGACTCTACAGACTGGGGAGGGGGTTGGGGGCAGAGAAATATAATTACAAAAAATAGCAGCCATGTACTTCAGGCAGAGCACTTCAGGAGGCTGATTATAGCTCCTCTCCAAATCTGAATCTATCACCAAATTATACCCTGCCTCTTTTGTAAAATAAATGTTAATAAGAGGTAATTTGGGCCCTGCTGATTGTTAAGCTCAAAGCAGATAGAATTTTTTTTCTGCTTCTGTGTGTGTGTGTGTATGTGTGTCTGTGTGTATTTATTGTAATATCTGCAGGGTTTGTTTTTTTTTTTTCCTCCCAACCAGAATTTGTAGTAAACCACAAAAGATGAAACAAACATTTAAGGACCTGACGCAATGCCAGAAAATCGAGAACAGTTTGAATTTTATGATAAAGGGTGAATGTACAGATTAGCAACCGGCCCTTGATCCACTAGAGCATACAGTTGGTGTGCTCTCGGGAGAAGAGGGGGGGTGTGAGGGAGGAAGAAGCTGCAAGGCCTGCCTGGTGGGGAGGGGAGGGTCTTCACTCTAAATAGCTTTTCCTTTCTTTGGTTCATAAACAGGGCTTTTTTTCATTTACATAACCATTATTTTGAGTTGCCGATGATTCTTTTGGAGGCTTTTACATTTAAGAGCATAGAAAATAGAGACAATCCCGTGACAAATCTTTTGAAAATGTTCTTATGATGTGTATTTATGAACAGATACAGAAAGGGAGCAATTAGAAACAATGAATAATAATCTTCAAATCAGACAAAAGCATGGATGTATTAAAATAGAAATCCTTGATCATAATAGCCCTGAAGCAGCTCTTCAGGTACCTTTTCTGTTCCGTTCCTCACACCTGCAGGGCAGAGATGGGGGCGAGGTAGGGGTGTGGGGGGTCCATCATTAACATCGCCGGCCGTGCACTGCTGGGTCTCCAGTTGTAGTCTCTCACTTAAACTCTTTGAATACTGTGTTGTTGCCTGTGATACATTGGCAATGTCATTATCTATTGTGAATTTCAAGGGGGGAAATAATAAGTTTTCAAAATTTAAGAAATTTAAATGATAAAAATCATTAAAGTCTTCCTTTATTCTAGATATTAGAGGAAAAGGTTTTGTGTGGCCTTTAGTGTTTTTCTCTCCCTATGTAGTTGACTGGTACATCTGTATCTCAACAGTGGTTTCCCTTCCTGTAATAAAGTGGGCTGGGACCCAGGGACTCAGGAATGGCTGTGTAGTAGAGACAGAAACAAAGTCTGTCTTCATGGACGTCATGCTGCATGATGAGTCGTTGTTTCACAGTAGAGAACAGTGTTAGGTTATATATATATAACCTATAACCTATGGGTTATAAAAATTCTAAAAAATTTTTGGGTAAGAAAATAGCAAAACTTTTTGACATTTCCAAGAGGGAAAACTTACTTTAACTTGTGCATGATGTTATAAAGAAGGAGAGGACTACGAAGAGGAGGAGGAAAAATATGACATTTGTGAACACATGGTCTATGCTAGTATGAATGGTACTCCATGTGACCCTTAACAAAACCTACAGGGGGGAAGAGCTGACAATCATCCAGGGCACACGGTGCCTCCATACTAGTTATATGATTGAAATCACCTACTAACTGCGTAAGACAGGCGGAAGCTGATGCCCAAGCATTATCAAAGAGACTGTTCCTTGGTGAGTGAGGCCCAGACATGACTAGTAGTTGCTCATACTTCCCAGGTGATTCTAATGAAAAGCCAGGACTGAAAATCACTGATCTTAAGTGGTGCTTTTCAAACTTTGAGGTCCAAGCCCAACACTGGGAGTCTTGTTAAAATGAGGTTTCCCAATAGGCTGTTTTGTGGTGGGGCCTGAAATCCTATAGCTCTAACAGGCCTCCAGGTGCTGCTGCCGTTTCTGGCCTCTGAACCTTCTTTCAAGTAGCGAGGCTTTCAAGGTTAAGCAATTTGTACACAGCTGACCTGCATTTCCAACACTGTTTTTCTCCAACTGAAGGAACTGAATTCTTGAGCACCGTGATATTCTGGCTCCTAGAGAATGAACTGCAGCAAGAACGTTCCTCTGCAAGGATGGAGAGCTGGGGCTTAGTTTTAATCTTCCATTGCCCTTGACTTTGGGCCTTGCCTCTCTGGGTCTCAGTTTTCTTCTCTGTGTTTCAAACTGATTATAGTTGCTGTTCTTGGATTCCTGATGTGTCACCTTTTTAAAATGCCATTCATGCAATTATATATCCCCTGTAGTGAAAATGCCAGTTTAGGACCTTTCTTTTCTTTAGTTCTTTCCCTCCCTCCCTTCCTCCCTTCCTTCCTTCCTTTCTTCCTAATTTTCTTTCTTTTTTAATGTATACATGTATTTCATTATCTGCTTGCTAGGATGAAAGAGAGGTAAACAAGTACTGCTATTATTAAGAAGAGTCCTTGGTTCAAATCCCTAAACCAACCCCATATGATAGCCTTTATTTTTTGCCATTTTTACCATTCCAGATGCATTTATTCAGTAATGAAAACCAATGAAAGTGGAAATCTATGAGGAGATATTAATTCTTTACATTTTAGCATGACCCGGTACGTTCAGAATGTCCGAGGCAGTGCACATAGGGGTTGGAATAGAAGGGCAGCATAGGTGACCCAGGGTTCGGGCCCTTGAAGCCAGAGGCACAGCGCCTGTGCCTTGATGGCTGAAACACAGATGCAGAAAGGCATAAACTTCAGATCTTTCTCTCTTTCTCAGCCGCATTTCTGGGGAGATCTATTTCAGAGCTCTTTAGCCTTTTCAGAGATTGGCACTGGGAGAATCTCACTGAAGAGATGGAAAATCATGAACACGGAACTACACCTCCCTCTCTCGTTGTAGGATGGTTCGAGCCAAACCTTTTTACACCTGCGTGATTAGGCTCAGTGGGAGTCAGGTGATCCTCCTCTGTTCATGGGGAAAATAGGCAAGTACTGCCCACTTTCCTCTCATGCACTATATTTAATAATAATACAAAAGTGTGCCTATGAATTCCTAAAATAAGCTTATATAGATGTTCCTGCCCCTTGGGTCATAGAAATGAAATAGAAACTAAACGTTTCTATTTCAAGAGGACCATACATGTTCAAGAAAACTCATATGTATAAGTAAATCAACATTGTCCTCATTTTATTTCTTCTCAATTTACTTTTATTTAACTTATTTATGCTTTCATTTTTAATCTAAGTTAGCCAAAAGGCTTCTTTTTGGATTTTCAACTCAATTTGACATGTGAGCCTCAGAAAATGCCTGAGAAACAAATGTTGAAAAAATGGCAGCCTTCTATCCTAAGCTTGCTCAGTCAAAAAGAGCACTAGTTAAAATGAGCTTCCACATATTGCCTTATTTCTACTCTAGAACTGCCTACAGATTTGTTCACAATGCTTTTGCCACATTTACAAGGTCAAAAATTGTGATGGGGAAAACAGCTTGAGGGAAACAGCAGAAGTAAATCATCTTTTATTGAAAGGTGAAAAACATAATTTAGAAAAACATTATCCTTTCAGGGCTGCCTCGAATGTTGAAATTTAAGGATTCTTAAAGCTCAGAGGGAAAACTTTGCTTATCTTCTGAGCTCTCCCCAGTGGGCTAAGGACTCTTATGCTGGTTTTAGTACATTTTACCAATTCAATAACACTCAGACTCCTACTGGCCACTCCTGCTGCAGGTCATTAGCGGAACCAGTCAGAATGACCAGTTCAAAATTCAGACAGGTTGCTTATATAAGATTCATGTCACAGGATTTTATTTCCTGAGATAATACCGATGAAGAATCATTACCTCTATCAAACAACAGCAGATATAGAGACTTTGCTTGTTGTTTTCATGAGATTATTTAAAACCAGGTTAAGGAAAGAAGTGCTTCTTCTCTGTGTGCTGTCTCTCTTTCTCTCTAGGGGGAGGAAAATGAATCATCTTTAACTATTAAAATTTCCTAGTTGTTGGCCTGCCTACAAACAGTTCCCCAATGTGCTTTAACATTTTGGAAATTAAAATTTTCCAAAATTGGATCTAGCATTTTGGAAATGAAAAGACTTTGGGAAACTAAAAAGTGGTGGTTTGTTTGCCTTACTCCACTGCTACACTGATGCTATCCTGGCTGGAGATTCAAGCACTCCTGATTTATTTAATCCCAGTCTCAACACTTCTCCTCCTGTCTATTTACATTTGTCATCCTCCTTATCTTAAGAACTCTCAACTGCTTACTATGAATAACAATAACAGTAATAATAATATTAATGATAATGTAATATTATGAGTAGTTATTGCCTGCTTGGGTCATTTTACTTTATACTAACCTCAAACTTCACAGGTAGGTACTACTGCTTCCTCCAATTACAGAGGAAGAGATTAAGGCTTAAAAAGTATAGGTATCTTGCCCAAGGTCCTGCAAGCTACGTCAGGTGGTAATCAGACTCCATGTCTGTTCTTCACCATTTGTAGCTGAGATGCAAAGAAGCAAATAAGCAAGCACATAAGCAAGGACTTAAAAGACCCTTACAAGTGTAAGGCAATGTGTTAGAAAAATAGAAAGACAAAAAAAAAACCCCAAAACATATAGGCCCTCCACTCAAATATCTGGTGACTATTAGGTATTTGCCAAAATCTAGTTCCTGTTCTTGTAGTTGTAAAAAACAACTACATTATACATATAATGTTTTATTATATTAAATGTTTTATATATATGTGTGTGTATATACATATACATATATATTTATTCCTTGACCTCAAAATGCTAGGCTCAAGATAGAGAGATATGTCAGAAATATAAAAACTCAAAAAGCACTGCAAAACTTAATTTAAAAAATTGGGCAGGGGAATAATTATCCTCTAAATCACAAGGCATTTCTGACAAAATGCCAATGAATGAAGTATCTGATTTAAGTGATATCAATTTAAGAAAAAATTAGTATCTAAGAACAAAGACAATGGGAATAGTGGTGGTTCCATTTTGTTGTATTGAAGGGTTCACATGACTGTGGCTATATTTTTCATATAAATGTTTAAATATATTATAACTTCTTTGAATTAATCAAGATATATAGGTTTCCCTAAAGCATTAAGAGTTAAGCTACTGAATGAATACCTTGCTAATTGAATTTTCAGTGATGTTGTAGGCATATCATTCTCCTGAATAGTAACTGAGTAAAGAGTAACTGAGTTTTCTGTAGAAGCCTTAAGTTTTACAGTTGGTTGTGAAATATAGCTAATACTTTAGATTATAAAAAAGTAGTAATAAACAATGTGAAAAATAGATCATTTTTGTTATGTTGCAAGACCTAATCTTAAGGGTTTCACATGTTTTAATCCTTTTAAAATTCCACATGAACCCTTGAAATATAGGAGTTTGAGAGTGTTAGTAGACACTCACCTTTACTTCTGATTATATTTCATTGTCTAGTTTGCAGTTATCTATGGCTTTGTGACTGACCTCATACTTGTCTGTGGGCTTTTTTAAATTTTTAGTCCAGGACCATATACACCTCTCATGCATGACCCTCATGTTCTTTTCTATTTCCATCTGGCTGGAGACAAAAATGAATGCAAGAAAGATACACAAAATTTGAGTGCCAGCAAAAATTGTTGAAATCAGAACAGTATTGGAGACTAGCTAACTGTGCTATGCCAATCAATTTCCTGAGTTGATAATGCACTTTTCTATTTCCATCTGGCTGGAAATAGAAAAGAACATGAGGGCCATGCATGAGAGGTGTGTATGGTCCTGGACTAAAAATTTAAAGAAGACAACAGACAGTGGAGCCTCTGGGATCTACATGCTACAGAAGATGGAACCACAGATAAAGAGAACCCACTGGATAAAAAGACATTCAACCTGGAACATACATTGTAGCGGGAACAAAAGGTGTTTTCATTGGTTAACCCACTGACATTTTGAGATTTACCCATTATGGCATCAAGCCTACTGTAGGTTTTTATGACTATTTCTGCCAATTTAAAGATGAAAAACTGAGGCTTAACAAAGGTTAAGCAAATTGCATATCACCTCTTGGGGAATCAAGACTAGCATAGGAGATCCAATTCCAGAGTTCAACGCTTACCCACTATGCTGAACTGCAACTTGACTCATACTGTCTTCTAAGCTGTTACTACTTACACCTCTGACTAAAACTAAGTAATATAAAATCTTCACTATAATACTTTAGTGTGAACAACTCTTCAAGACAAGTACAATTTTAAGAACAAGCTCTTCAAGCCAAGTAAAATTGTAAGCAAGAGTAATTTAAAAGATATGTTAATTGTCATTTGTCTGCCCTTGTTTCCGTCAAGCATTGTGCTTATTGTTTTCTGATAGTTTTAAATTGGGGGCAATTCCTAATATTCAGCCTTACCAAGTAAAGTTTGGATCTTGGGGTTGGTTGTGTGTTAACTTCCCAATGAAGAATCAACTTTGCTTTTGGCAAGGCTGTATACATTGTTTGAGTTAGAACACTTAACAGAAATGAATCAACCAATTTACCTACCAACTATAGAAGAAAACAACAGATTTTTTTCAATGCAACATTTATCCTTGTTCTGAATGTTTAGTGTTCTTGAAAGGGACACTAATCTGTAAAAAGAAAAAATATTTTAGAGTATGTTTCTAAATTGCTGTGATAAAATTAATGTTGATTGGAATTTCAAGTCAAGAGTAGAGGGCCAGAAAGTATTTGAGTTGAGATAGTGAACTAGATTTATAGTTTCTTATTTCTTGGTTGTCTGGAGAAGGGATCTCAAGTCAAACATCTCCCTTATCCAGCCTATTCTCAGTCTCTGCTGTTAATTTAATTCTATTATATTTTTTTCTACAATTGTATTTCCCTGGCATATTATACAAGTTCATTGTTGATTAGGAAACTACTTTTATGGGTATTTCTATTTCTCTTATTGTCTAGTGTGCTGTTTGCTCAGAATAAGTAAGCTGTTCAATAAACATCTCCTAAATCAATGATGGACTTAATGGTCTCTAATGTGAAATGGGATTTAATTCAGCTCTTGAGTCCCTAGCCATATATAGCACAGACAGTTATAATATCTTATGATTCTGCTTTGGTAAGCTGAATATTAGTAATTGCTTCTCAAACAGCTGATTCTATGCTTAGATGTTAATTTACACCCATATAGCATATGGAATATTCATGACATGAAAATGAAAATATAATTTTAACTATTAGGATTTCAAATTAGTATGGAGTAAAAGGAAAGTCTGATGCACCATCTCTGAGACAAAAATGAATGCAAGAAAGATACACAAAATTTGAGTGCCAGCAAAAATTGTTGAAATCGGAATAGTATTGGAGACTAGCTAACTGTGCTATGCCAATCAATTTCCTGAGTTGATAATGCACTTTTGTTATTCATGTCACCATTGGGGGAAGCTGGTGACAGGCACAAGGAATTCTTTTTTTAAAATTTATTTAATTATTTTTCAAGTAGAGTTTTCTGTCTATTACTCCCAATTTTTTGCAACTTCTTGGGAGTCTATAATTGTTTCAGAATAAAAAAGTTTAGAAAGACTAGTGTAAATTACTTTAGTAATAGAAGAGGATACCAGAAAATATGTGTACTTTTTTTAATTTTGAAATATTCATTTTACGGTTCACAAAGGACCTTTTGGAAGTTACTGCATTGGGAACCAATATTATAAGCCCCTAATATTTCTGCCCAATTTGGTCTAATCTAGCTCTCCTGTGAGGTAAGATATAGTGACAGATATTATAGAAAATGTATGTTGGTAATTGTACTTTTTTGCTTGTGACTGCTTAGTCAAAAAGTCATTATACGTTCAGATTGTATGCATACGCTGTGAGTTTTGTAGCCTTCAAACTCATTTGATATTGAGTCACTGGATGCTGCTTTTACTGTCCTGATGGCAGAGTTTGCTCCTTCATGTTTCCAGTCTTCCCTTACTAATAATGGTGTTGGAGAGTTCTGTCATCTCAACGTTAACGACATAACTTTATGTTTGTAATATAATTCATTCAAAGTATGTCACACAAAGAGGCTAAATTGATCAAGTAAAATCCAACTCACACAGACACATACGCACACAGTATTCTGAAAACTTAGATGCATCCAATTAAGAAAAGCCACTTCTATTTAGTTCTACAGTTCTCAAATAAGCTCTTTCTTTATCACTGATAATTTCTTTTTCTTAGAGTTAACCTTGCCATATTCTCTTAAAAACTTTGGTAATATTGTCAAGATTGTATTAAATAAGGTATTCTTCTATGACTATATTTAAAAGATGAAAAAGACTTCATAAATAATAAAATCTAATGGGCTCATTTTATAGAATGGAAAACTGAAGGTCGGCCATGTCATATGTCTTAGTGACACAGCCTGGATAAGAGACAGTCTTCTGATGGTCAGAACAGTGTGTATTTCATTGTCTGACCTGACGCACCTCATGAAAGGGAAAGTGAAAAATCTGAAATTTTAGGGATCAAAATTTCCATGTTAGGTAATTTCCTCACATTCTTTCCAGATATATATGCGACCTGGTGCTGACACCTTAGGTATTTATTAACAGTTCTACACACTGTGCCCTCTACTTCTCTTACCGTGATTAATCAGACAGCAGGATAAAAAAAGAAAGAAAGAAATTTGTAGGAATTGCTTAGTCTGGGAATGTAGTGAGAAGAAGAAAGAGGCTTGAGAATTATGTCAAGGTCCTTTCCCTCCCTTGTCATTGTTCTGTCTGAATGTGAAGAATTATGCTGCTGAAAGAATCTTCATTTCCCTGTCAAGCCAGAAAACTCCAAAAGGCATGTGTTGGCAATTCTGTGATTGGTGAGATGTCTTACCATTTTTATGCTTCAAAACTGATTACCATGTTGTTTAATTACCTAATTAGTCACTTTTCGTTTTGTGGGTTTTTTTCCCCTTTTTCTTTGTGGATTCTGTGTCATGCGCTGCAGCCACTTCTGCAAAAGGAGGTGTAGCCTTTCCAGTCTAGAAGAATTTTACCTATTATGCTGATTTTTGTTTAGTGAGAGATGTACTGAGCTTCTGATATGGAGGGAAAGGAGGATAGCTACATGTCTGGGGAAGATGGTTGTATTGGTTGCAGCTTAAAAAGGCTCCCCTTATCCCCTTCAATCATTCCACAAACGTCAACTCACAGGCTACACCTTCCTCTTTCATTGTTTCCCTGTTTCTGTCTTCACTGCTGTCAATTAGTATTTTATGTAGCCCGTATGGAGAAGTTAAGGAAATGAGAGCTCACCGAAGGTATCAGAAAAAATTGTGGAAAAGACCGAAATGGATTGAAGTGATTACTGGGTTGCTTCAACAGAAAGCCATGTATCATGGGATTTGCACCTTTCATTATTTTTTAGCTATTCTCCAACTCTCTAACTTACAGATAACTAATAGCAATGAAAATAATTATTTTCCATTTCCAAATGAATTCTGTCCAATATAGGAACAATGGATGTACCTCCTCCTTCTGAAAAAAAAAAGCATTGTATTTGTTTGCAAATTCACTTAGGCACTCTTGATTGATCTACAAAAATGCAATCTGTTGACTTCTCTTTTAAACTCATTGTAACGGTTGACCAGTTCTCTCATGAATTAAATAATTAAATCTCAAAATAAACATTAGGTATACTATATCTTTTTAAGTACATTGTTATCAAAGTACACATTGTTATTACACAAAATAAGACAGCCGGCCTGGGTTATATGCTCAGTTGTGATTCATGATAACTTCATAATTACCATGACAATTATTAGTAGGGTATTTGTAGTGGGATATTTGGCAGGATAGGGAGAGAGAGAGAAAGAAGCATACACAGGAAGAGTTTTAAGTTCATCTTATAGTCTTATAGGCTACTTGGCAGGGTCAATGTAAGTATGGACTGGTTATTTTATTTTATAGATCTAGGAACTTCATTTTACCAATTTATTATACAGATTTTGAAAATCAATTTGTTAGTTAATCACATTTAAATCCAGACTGGATCATAGAAATTAGATTTTTTAAATATTATTTCATCCTGGGAACTAAGTGTGGCAAAATAATCAATTCTAATTGTTTAAAGAGCCTAATGTATGCTATATAATGTACATGAAATTTGAGTGTTTTAAGGGACTACAACGGTTGAGCTAGCATTATTTGAAAAATTATTATCTTCAACTATATTTTGATCTAAATAAGGAATACTCATTTTTGAAGTGAAAGTATTTGGCTGGCATCCCTGAACAGTTTTGGAAAGATACAAAAAATTCAGTGTGCACAATTCTCTTTTTGTCTCCTACATATTACACAAAATTATCCTCTGTTATAAAAAGTCTCCATTATATATAATTCCATTCATATTGTTTTATATTAGCTATGCATTATATAGACAGGAACCATTCAACAAGGCACCCTTGGCCCTTACTAGGAAGCATTTTAGCCTTACCTACAATATATTTTCAAAACATTTATTACTTAGATTGCATTTGTTGGATAGCATTTACATCAATAGTTATCATTTTATATGACAGTTTGGGGTGCTAGCTTTTGTTTTAGGGTAAACTTATCTGCTTTTTCTTTGCACAGAGGAATTATATTTAATTTTAGTGCTTCGCACTTACTGGTCAGAAAGAATAATATTATGTTTAATGAACTAAAGAAAAACAAAGGCCTCAGTGGCTACTTTCTGTTCTGTACATAAAATCCCAGACCAGTAGTTCATGGAGATGATTTCCTGGTGAAAAGCAAAGAGTCTATTTATGGAGTACATAATAAGGGGAACACATGGCATCTGGCCTTTTTGAAATGAATGTTTGTCACAACCTCCCAACACCAGTTGCCCCTGAACCTACAAAAGTTCTAGAATACGTCCAAGAATGAAAGATTAAAGCGGGGATAAGAGGGGAGAGGCAGTAGAGAGGGGCTCTGTCCATCATTGTTGAGAAGCATCTAATTTAATGCAAAGGGAATTTGGGGGTGATTCTCTGGGGGGAGGATCACTTTATTGAAGAACACTGGGAGTCATCTGGGGGGAAGTGTTTTAAATGCTGATATACCATTTCTAGAAATCACACATTGCTTGCTGCATAGCTGAAAGAAATAAACAGTTGTTTAATGAATGCAAAAAATATTATGGTAGCATCTAGTAAGAATTTATTTAGAATAGTTGAATGCTTTTACTTTTTTAAGAAAATTATTGTAATTTTTCATTTAGTCCCCTATATCTCCTTCTCCTCTGTAACCACTGCACTGTTGTTCCTGGCCATGAGTCCTTTTTAATTTTTGCTCAATTCTACCACCCTATAACCTCCCCCAACCCCCTTAGCTGTCATCCTGCTCTCTGTCTGTGAGTCTGTCTCTATTTTGCTTGTTAGTTCAATTTGTTTATTAGATTCCACATACAAGTGAAATCATGCGGTATTTGTCTTTGCCTGGCTTATTTCACTAAGTATAATGTTCTCCAGTTCCATCTATACTGTTGCTAAGGATTGAACTTTTTTATGGCCAAGTAGTATTCCACTGTGTAAATGCCCCATAATTGTTTTATTCACTCATCTACTGATGGACACTTGGATGACTTCAATTTTTCACAATTATAAATAATGCTGCAACAGGAGAGGGGAGAGAATAAATTTCACATGAATAAATATAAAAGACACATGGACAATAATTAAGGTGGGGGGCATAAATGGGAGGGAGGTGGGGAGCATGGGGGGGCAGGGCAGGGAATATAAAACAGAAAACTGTACTTGAATAAGAATTAAATAAAATAAGCCCTGGCAGGCGTACCTCAGTGGATTGAGCACCGGCCTGTGAAGCAAAGGATCGCGGTTCGATTCCCAGTCAGGGCACATGCCTGGGTTGCAGGCCAGTTCCCAGTGGGGGACACATGAGAGGCAACCACACATTGATATTTCTCTCCCTCTCTCCTTCCCTTCCCCTCTCTCTGAAAATAAATAAATGAAATTAAAAAAATAAAAATAAAATAAAAAAAGAATAAAATAAAATAAAAAATAAAAATAAACAATGAAAAAACAACAAAAAAATAATGCTGCAACTACATAGGGCTGCTTATATCCTTTTCAATTAGCATTTTAAGTTCCTTCATATCTATTCCCAGAAGTAAGATCACTGGGTCGAAAGACAGATTCATTTTTCATTTTTGAGGTATCTCCATACTGCTTTCCACAGTGGCTGCATCATTCTGCATTCCCACCAACAGTTCAAAAGGGTTTCTCTTTCTCTCATTCTGATTTATTGTTGATAGCCATTCTGACAGGTGTGAAATGGTATCTCATTGTGGTTTTAATTCGCATTTCTCTGATGATTAGTGATGCTGAGCATCTTTTCATTTGTCTTTTGGCCATCTGTATGTCCCCTTTGGAGAAGTGTCTATTCAGGTCCTGTGCCCATTTTTAAAAATTGGGTCATTTATTTGTCTTTGGTATTGAGTTTTATAAGATCTTTATAGATTTTGGGTATTCAGCCTTTATCAGATATATTGGTGAATATGTTCTCCCATTCCGTGGGTTGTCTTTTTATTTTGTTGATGATTTTCTTTGTTGTGCAAAAACTTTTTAGTTTGATGTATTTCCATTTGGTTATTTTTTCTTTTGTTTCCTTTGCCTGGGAAGATACATCTAATAAAATATTGCTATGAGCAATGTCCAAGATTTTGCTGACTAAATTTTGTTCTAAGATTTTTATGGTTTGGGGTCTAACACTTAAGGCTTTGATCCATTTTGAATTTATTATTGTGTGTGGTGTAAGAAGGTGATCTAGTATCATTTTTCTGCATGTATCTGTCCAATTTTTCCAACATTATTTCTTGAATAAACTATCTTCAGCCCACTGTACATGTTTGCTTCCTCTGTCAAATATTAATTTACTATAAAGGTGTTTATTTATTTCTAAATTCTCCATTCTGTTCCATTGATCTATATGTTTGTTTTTATGTTGGTAACATGTTATTTTGATTACTGTGGCCTTATAGTATAGTTTGATATGAAGTAGTGTGATTCCTCCAACTTTGTTCTTTCTCAGGATCACTGTTGCTATACATGGATGTTTGTGGTTCCATATAAATTTTTGATTTATTTGTTATAGTTCTGTGACATACCACATAGAAATCCTATGGGAATTGCACTGAATCTATAGATTCCTTTGGCTAGTATGGACATTTTAATGATGCTAATTCTTCCTAATCACACTCACTGTATGTCATTCTACTCAGTTGTGTCTTGTTCACTTTCTTTTTCAGTGTCACAATTTTCTGAGTACAGGTCTTTTACATCCTTGGTTAGGTTTATTTCTAGGTATTTTATTTTTCTTGAAACAACTGTAAATGGGATTATTTTCTTAATTTCCATTTCTGTTCATTATTGGCATATAAATATGCAATTGACTTATGGATATTAATTTTGTATCCTGCTAATTATTTTGAGTTTTTAAATCAGTTCTAGTAGTTTCTTGGTGGAATTTTCAGGGTTATCTATGAACAATATCATGTCATTTGCAAATAAACACAGTTTTACTTCTTCCTTTCAAATCTGAAAGGAAGATTGTATTTCTTCTGTCTTATTGGTATGGCCATGACTTCCAGTACTACATTGAATGAGAGAAGTGAAAGAGGACATTCCTGTTTTGCTCCAGATTTTAAGTGGACCACTGGTAGTTTCTGCCTGTTGAGAATGATGCTGGCAGTGAATTTGTCTATGTTCCTTTTGTTTCCACTTTGCTGAGAGTTTTTATTATAAAAGAGTTGGATTTTATCAAAATTTTTGGCATCTATTGATTGTGCCAACCTTGCATCCTGAGAATAAATCCCACTTGAAATGGTATATAATTTTTTGATGTATTGCTGTACTCTGCTAATGTTTTGTTGAGGATTTTATCATCTATGATCAACAGTCGTGTTGGCGTATACTTTCTTGTAGTGTCTTTGTCTGGTTTTAGGATTAGGATAATGTCAGTCTTATAAAAGGAGATTGGAAGCCTTTCTTCCTCTTGAATTTTAGAATAGTTTAAGAAGGAGAGGTGCTAATTCCTCTCAGAATATTTGGTAAAATTCACCCTGAAGCCATCCAGTTGAGGGTTTTTTTTTGTCGGGACTTTTTTGATTACTGTTTCATTTTTAGTAGGTGTAATCTGTCTATTTATATTCTCTGGTTTATCCTGATTTAGTTTTATATGTCCCTAGAAATTTATCAGTTTTGTTCTTGGTTGTCCAGTTTTTTTGGCATATGGCTATTTATATTTTCTTAAAGTCCTATGTATTTTTAGGTGTCAGTTGGCATTTTTTCTCTTTAATTTCTGATTTTATTTATTTCAGTCCTTTCCCTCTTTTTTCTTGATGAGTCTGGTTAAAGGCTTGTCAATCTTATTTATCTTTTCAAATAACCAATTCCTGAATTCATTTATTTTTTGGTATCAATCTTTAGACTCTATTTCATTTATTTTTCTCTGATCTTTATTATTTCCTTCCTTCTATTCAATTTGGAGTTTGTTTGTTGCTCTTTTTCAAGATACTTTAAGTGTAAAGTTAGATTGTTTATTTGAATTTTTTTCTCATTTTTTTTGAGATAAGCCTGTAATGCTATGAATTCCCCACTTAGGATTGCTTTCTCTGTGTCCCTCAGATTTTCCATTGTGTGCCCTCATATTCATTTGTTTCAAGATTCTTTGGATTTCTTCCTTGATCTTATTGTTGGCCCATTCATTATTTAATAGTGTGTTATTTAGCATCTTCTATGTATTTGTGTGTTTTTCGGTGTTATTCTTGTGACTGATCTTTAGATTCGTAGCATTGTGGGCAGAGAAGATGTTTTATATGATTCAACCTTCTTAAATTTATTGAAACTAGTTTTGTGCCCTCATATTGTCTATCCAAGAAAATATTCCATGTGCACTTGAAAAGTGTGTATATTCTGCTGTTTTGTTGTGAAATGCTCTGAAAATATCAGTTAAATGTGTGTTATTTAATGCCACCATCTCCTTATTGATTTCTGTCTGGAAGTTCTATTCATTTAAATCAATGGGTTATTAAAATCCCCAACTATGACTGCACTCTGTTGATCTCTCTCTTTATGTCCATTATGATTTGTTTTACATATTTAGGTGCTCCTATGTTGGGTGCCTAAACCTTTACTAGGCTTGTTTCCTCCTGTTGGATAGTCCCCTGTGTCATTATGTAGTATCCTTTTTTGTCCATTACTATAGCCTTATTTTTAGTCTATTTTGTTGGATATAAGAACTTTTATCTCACTTTTTTTTCCATTTGCATGAAATGTCTTTTTCCAACCCTTTACTTTTAATCTTCATGTATCCTTTGATCTGAAACGTGTCTCTTGGAGGCAGCATATATGGATCTTGTTTTCTTATCCATTCAGCTACCCTGGGTTTTTTTATTGAACGATATAAGCCAGTTACATTTAAGGTGATCATTGATAGATACATATGTAGTGCCATTTTATTGTTAGACTATTTCCTGTTTCTTTTTCTTTCTCTTTTCCAGTTTCTTAAAGTAAACCCTTTAACAATTGTTGTAGTACTGATATGGTGTTAACAAACTTCTTTAACTTTTTCTTATTGAGAATCTCCTTATTTCTCCTGCAATTTTAAATGGTAATCCTGGTTGTAGGTCCTTGTTTTCATTACCTTGAATATTTCACAGCACTCTTTTCTGGCCTGAAATGTTTCTCTTGAGAAATCAGGCGACAGTCTAATTGGTGCTTCCTTGTATATAACTGCCTGCTTTCTTGTAGGTTTTAGGATTCTCTCCTTGTCTTTAAGCCTTGCCATTTTAATTATAATTTGTCTTGATGTAGTCCTCTTTGGGTACAACTTTTTTTAGGCCTCTTTTAGCTTCCTGGAATTATGTCTTTTTCCTTCACCACATTAAGGACATTTTTGGTCCTTATTTCTTCAAATATATTCTCGATCCCTTGCTCACTTTCTTCTCCTTCTGGTATTCCCATTATGTGGGTGTTGTTAGACTTTATATCATCCCAAAGTGTTCTTAAGCTCTCTTTATTTTTAAATTAAATTTCTTTTTTCTTTTTTCTGCTCTGCTTGGGTTGCTTTTATCCTAATTTGTCTTTCAAATTGCTGGTTTGATCCTCTGCTTCATCTAACCTACTGCTTATTCCTTCCACTGTATTACTTATTTCAGATATTGTATTCTTTATCTCTGAATGGACCTTTTTTATGGTTTCTATGTCATTTTTCATGCTGTTTAATGTCCTTATAATCATTACTCTAAACTCTTTTTCTAATATGTTCATTGCCTGCAGTTCATCTGGGGTCTATTTCTTTGTCTTCCCATTTTTGGTTGCTTCTTTGTATTAGGTAGATCTGCAAAGACTCTGGTTCAGACCTTTGTCAAACACTGCTTGTGACTGGCCCTGGGCAACTTGTTTGGAACTATCAGCATCCACAGCTTGCGGTTTTGTCTGCTGGGCCTGTTGTTGTGCAGAAAGAACCAGGCTCTTTCCAAGTCTGTCTTTCACCAATACCAGGCCCAGGCAAGGGTCAGCTAAAGTCTCAGATCTCCCAGAGATCCATCTTAGTTGTTGAACTTAATTATTGATGTAACAACCTTCAGCTGTACTCAGCAGCCCAGCTTGAGCTCCACAGGGTGGGGCCGGAGGAATTCCTACAGGCAAGGCTATTGCTTCCCTTGAGTCAGATACTGCTTTAAGGGGAATGCTCTGCTTGAGAAAGATGCCTTCTGCAGTACCAGGAATGACTCAACTTGGGGATCCTGACAGCTGTTCCTTCAGTTCTCTCCACAGACCCACCAATCCAAGACTATCCTCAAGTGTCTCTAGTCCACTCTTCCCTCCATCTGCCAGAGCTCAGAGTAAGTGGCTGAAAATGAAATCGTTTGCATTGGCCCTTTGACAGGCTCTCTGTGTCTATAGCCATCCCCCCCGGCAGAGAGAAAGCCTGCTACTTCTCACAGCTAGGTGTTATCTGGGTTCCCTTCCCAGTTTAGGCTGGAGAGCCTAGCTTGGGTTTAGACCCCACATTTTTTAGGGGGAACTCTTGCCCCTGAAACATTCCTATGGAACTTCAGCGGCTGCCTGTTGCGGCCCAGCCAGCTCTCTTGCATCTCCTCTGCCCTCCCTTATCAGTCTTACTGTGGTGATGTGGCTTCTTCCATCTGTCCATGGTTATAAGGCTACTCTCCAGCTACTGTTCAGTTGGTTATTCATGGTGATTTTTCTATAATTTCATTGTGGTTCCAGTTTGGTCCTGGGCTGAGATTTTTGCAGCTTCTCCTCTGCCATCCTGGGTCTCTCTGAATGTGACAATTTGCTAGATGAATACACATGCATTTAAGACCTTAAATCATTTGGGAATATAAAATATATGTAAAGAATGTGTATCCATATAATACAAATCTCATGCAGTATATTTTGATGATTTTCCCTTAAATAGTCAAAATAGTCTTTTAAAGAAATTATATATCTACTCACACATACACAGTAACATGTAATGTATGTAGTAAAAACAGATTGTTTCCGTTTTCTCAGATGTTTATCCTTTTCTGGTGCTCTCCATTTATACCTGAAAATCTAGGGTCCTATCTGTGTTTATTACCTTCATCTCACAAACTTATTTTGGCACATATCAATGTGGGTCTGAACACCATTCTCTGAGCTTTTGTCTGCCTAAGGAAGTATTTATTACCTTGTCAAATATGAAGAATATTTTTAATGGATATACATCTCTATCATCTCTCTGCTTTTTTCTTTCTTTTAGTACTTAAAAGATATTAACCAATTTTCTTTCTAACTTACATTTTTCCTAAACACTGATCAGCAATCATTCATATTTTTGTCTCTCCGTATGACCTTTTCTTCTGCCCGCTTTTAATGTTTGTTCTTTATACTTGGTTTTCAGCAATTTGATCTGATTCTATTATTTTGTTTTATGTTTATTGAATGTTTTGATATATTGGTTAATATTTGGAAGTGTTCTCAGCCATTATCTCTTAAAATATTTCCATCCCATTTTTTGCCATTTCCTTCTTGAATATCAATTATGCATATGATAGACTCATTTTTTTATAGAAATTGAGCAACCTGTTGTTTTTTAAAATTTTTCTTTGTTTCAGGTGTGCATTTTCTTTTGACCTGTTTTTAAGTTTCCCTATCCTGTTCTTTACCATATGCAGTCTGCGCTTAGCCTCGTAGAATGATTTTTTATTTCTCATAACTTTTTTCATTTTCTAGATTATTTCTTGTGGTTTTCATGTCTCTGCTGAAATTATCATACCTTTATACATATTCCCTGTTTTCACTTTAACATTTCATCATAGCTAATTTAAAGTTTTGCTCATTCCAAAATCGGAGCCTTCTCTTCTTCCACTTTTTTTTTGCTTGTTGTGTCTGTTGATTTTTAGTTGTTTGTTGAACAATTTTATTTAAAAAAACTGTAGTGACTGAAGTAAGTAATGTCTATCTTCAGAAAGAACAAAGCTCCCCTCTGTTAGTCTCTTAGTGTAGGGGCTGAGTCAATCCACCTGGTTGTTGAGGTCTAGGCTTGTTAAAACACCAGTTCAATGTTGTTCAACACAGGACTTGAGTGTTTTAAGGGTTGATATGGCCTAGGATTCAAGTCTCACTTTGACATTTTGGAAAGCTGCCTGTATTTCATTTTCATTCCAAACTGTGGGGGCTTCCTTCTTGATTTGCAGCCTGCTGTCAACCGTTTTGGGTAACTGGAGAGTTTCTTTGCTCTCTAGTTTCACATGCTGAGACATCCTCAGTGTCTGTGGCTGTCCTATAGTCTGTGAGGCTAGTATTGCTAGGAAGAGACTATTTCTCTGAAACCTGCTTACCTGAAGGTTCGAAGTCCCTTAAGGCTTTTTGTCAACTCTCTTTACCTACTTCTGTTTACAGTATATTGATCACAGCCCTGGGGATGTCTCAGAATAATCTGGGTTTGAATCTACCATGTCAGCCCATATACTGCCACTAAAACATTTTTAAATGTTACACTTTTAATCTCATCTATGGTAAATTTTTATCCCTGTTCTGTTTCAACTGCAATAAGAGCTACCAAGCTTTTTCATTATACTTTCTTCTAGGAGTCTTATGGTTTTATGTCTTACAGTTAAGTCTTTAATCCATTTTGAATTACTTTTATGAGTGCTATAAGAAAGAGGTCAAATTTTATTTTTCTACATGTTTGCCAGTACTGTTACCAAAGAGACTATCTTTCTCCCATTTAATAGTCTTGGTTCCTTTGTCAAATATTAGCTTAATGTATGCATGGGAGTTTATCTCTGGGCTGGCAATTCTGTTCCATTGGTCAATGTATCTATTTTTATACCACTGTAGCTTTGTATTATAGTTTGAAATTTGGAAATGTGATATTTCAGCTCCGTTCTTCTTCCTCTGGATTGCTTTAGCTGTTTGAGGTTTGTGGTTTTCTACAAATTTTAGGATTATTATTTCTGTTTTTTTGTGAAAAAATGCCATTGGAATTTTGGTTAAGAATAACATTGATCTTTTTCCTCTATTTTTTGACCACAGTCAACCATTTCTGTGAGCATCCTGATCACCAGTATCTTGAACTCTGCATCTGATAGGCTGTCTACTCTTCATTGCATAGTTGTATGTTTTTCTGGAGCTTTGATCTTTTATTTTATTTGAGCCATATTTTTTGTCTTAGTGCACCTGTTATATAGTAAGGGGCGGGGACCTTAGATAATGGCCTGGAGGAGGCTACCCACCTGTCTGCATTATGCTGCTATATGTGGGGGAGGGGCCAGATGGGAAATAATGCCACTTGTCTTGGCCTGCTTTCAATCACTTCCTTCACTACCCACAAGCAAATTGGGCCCTTCTGGTGCTGATTCTGAGTGGGTGGTTTTGTGTACATTCTAGGACCCAATGAGTCTCTACAATGAACTCTCCAGCTGATTTCTCAAAAGAAACCTTGTAGGCAAGAAGGGGCTGGAAAGAAGTATTCAAAGTCATAACAAGCAAGGACCTACACTCAACATTACTCTATCCAGCAAAGCTGTCATTTAGAATGGAAGGGCAGATAAAGTGCTTTCTAGATAACGTTGAGTTAAAGGAATTCATCATCACCCAGCTCTTATTATTTGAGATGTTAAAGGGACTCATCTAAGAAAAAGATAAAAAATACAAGCAGTAAAATGACAACAAACTTACAACTATCAATAACTGAACCTGGGAAAACAAAAAACAAAAACAAAAATCAACTAAGCAAACAACTAGAACAGGAACAGATTCATGGAAATATAGATCGCAGGAAAGGTTATCAGCAGGGAGGTGGAGGGGAAAAATGGGGAGAAAGGTACAGGGAATAAAAAGCATTGATGTTATGTACAAAATAGACAGGGGGAGGTTAAGAATAGTATAGGAAATGGAGAAGCCAAAACACTTATATATATGACCCATGGACATGAACAAAGGGGAGAATTCTGGTGGGGGGATGTGGGGTGGAGGAAAATAAAGGGTAGAAAAATATGGGACAACTGTATATTATTCAGCCACGAGAAAAAAAGGAAATCCTGCCATTTGTGACAACTGAGATAGACTTCAAGGGAATTATGCTAAGTGAAATAAGCCAGACAGAGAAAAACAAATATTGTATGATGTAATAAATATCATACAAAATAAAAGCCAAATGCTTAGAAGCAGAGGGGTGGTTATTAGAGACTGAGAGCAGGGGCAGTAGGATGTTGATCAAGTGCACAAATTTACAGTTAGAACATATGTAAGTTCTGGGTATGATTATAGATAACATTGATTATAGATAACAATACTGTACTATATAACTGACTGTTGCTAAGACAGTGGATCTTAAATGTTCTCACCACAAAAAATGGAATGGCAATTATGTGATGTGATGGAAGTATTAGCTTACCCTACTATGGTAATCATATTGCAATATATAACTGTATCAAATCAACACACTGTACACCCTAAAGTTATACAACATTGTGTGTCAACTGTATTTTATTAAAGTTGGGAAAGTATTTTCCTAATAAATTAAAAATCAGAGCAGCTGATAATTTATTTTCCTTTTATAAAAGTCTTACCAGTTTCTAGAGTTTAGTTCTTTTAGGTTTGTGTGGCTCTTATTCTTTTTGGATGGGTTTTAAAGCTATGCTTATGCAACCTATTAGGCTTGTTTTAAATATAAGTATGAAAACAATGGTCTTTTCACATATCAGCATGTGAATCAGAAACACCCATAATACTTTTTACATCTTTTTAGCAACCTTTATCACCTAATATGCAATGCTGCAAAATACACACTCAGTACATGTTTGCTGAACAAATTTAGATGAGAAAGCAAATTTATTCTACTTTGCACCAGGGTGCAGCAGAGCCAGGAGCAAGCAATGGAGTTACAGGGATATACATTTTGGGTCAATATAAAAATGTATTGTTTAGGAAATACAGCTAACCAAAGTCAAGTAGGCTTACTAGAGAAGTAGTAAATTCAAGTTATTTAAGTAAAGTGTTTAAGTAAAGATTTTAGGGTGAAAGTAGAGGCATATATGTACTACCTGAATGTGTATCTTTAAATAATCAGAATTTTATAGCTTAATAATTCTATATTATTACAGGAAGAGCAAGTTTTATTTTTGTAAACCATGTAAAAGGGCTAAATGTTTATACACAGTATAACAGGGTGCAAAGAAAATATGGTTTTTTAGTGTTTTGAATGTCATTTACTTTACCAGCTCCCATAACATAAAATAGCTTGGACAAAAACCAACAATGATTTTTTTAACATTCCCAATCAATAGTAACTTAATTTCCAGGGGATTTAATAGACTCTTGACTGTGTCTGTCTTGCTTAATTGAACTCTCTTTCTGATCTGCCACCTGCCTGATCTTCCTCATGAAAAATTGGGTGAGAACACTCTGGTTGGTCTTTGCAATATCTCTCTCTGGTGCCTTGTCTTATGAAGTGTCTCAATCCCACAGCTTTCTCTGACCTGCCAATCTCAACCTTCCTTTTGGCCAGCCATGTTCAATCTCTTTTTCTATGTCATGGCACATGTAAACTAATTACAAAAAGTCTGCAGCACACCAAGATACATAGTTTGTGTTGATCTGACAAAACATAGTTATGATTTTAATTCATTCATGTTCGATGGCTATTGTGTTGGTGGTTGCCATTATTTTTATTTGACAGTCTAAGAGAAATGAGGTCAGAGCTCCTAAATAAATAGTCAGGTGTTGCATGTTTTCCAAGTCCTTGTGGCATACCAGTGTGCTGCGGCACACCAGTGGAAAACTGCTGCTCTCAACTCCATGTGGATCCTGGGAATAAGTGGTATGTCCAGAAAAAGCCCAGCTGTTGTTGATATGGTGATAATGGCTTGCCCAACATCAATGTATCCTGGCAGCTAAGGAGAGTGGACTGGAATTTGCATGTGTGAACAACTTCACTGTACTAATCAGTGAGGGTGGACATGTGTACTGTGTGGCTGTCATACTAAAAAATGACTGAGTGAATAGAACAACAGATCTGTATCAAATTTTGCATTGTTTGAATGTTCCTACATGGAAACTATTCAGATGACTCAGAAGGCTTTTGTGGACAATGCAATGAGTGCAGAGCAAATAAAAGTGTAGCACAAAACCTTCAAAGATGGTTGAGAATCTGTTGAAATTGTTCTAGAAGCCTGCAACAAGCAGAACACCTGAGAATGTTGAATGTGTATGGGCAGCAAACAACAAAGTACAGTGTCTGACAGTGCAAGAACCAGAAGCTGATCTGGGGATTCCAAAACTACTGTGTGTGAGATTTTGATGCAAGATCTTGGCATGAAGTTGTCATGGCAAAACTTGTTCCATGGCTTCTATTACCAAAGTGGAAGGAACATTGTCCTGTAGTTGCTAATGATCTGATTTAAACACGGCCGCTAAACCAGATTTTCTCAAGAAGTTTGTAACTTTGAAGGGGACTGAGGTGTCATTGCCCTATGTACAATGTTTCTTGTATCTTCTTCAATAAATGTCTCTATTTTCTACATTACATGGTTGGATATTTTCTGGATCCCGTTCAACTAGTCAAAAGAAATTTATTTGCAAAGTGGCTCTCCAAGACTTATGATCTTTACAAATTATACCATTGCTGATCTCTTCCTAAGTTTGAGGTTTCCCCCAACAAAAGAAAAGACTGCATGTCTGCCACCTCAGTCCTTAAACTCCATAGATAGGACCCTAGTGCACTATGGTGGGAATGCAGACTGGTGCACCCACTGTAGAAAACAGTATGAAGTTTCTTTAAAAAACAAAACATGGTACTACCATTTGACTCAGTGATTCCACTTCTGCAAATATATCCTAAGAATCTCAAAATATCAATCAGAAAGAGTACAGGTATCCCTATGTTGACAGCAGCATTATTTACAATGACCAAGATCTGAAAAAACAGTCCAAGTACCAATCAGTGGACAAGTGAATAAAAGATTGTGGTGCATTTACACAGTGGAAGTCTATAGAGCTGAAATAAAAGAAGAAAGTCTTATGTTTTGCAACAGTATGCATGGACCTAGAGAGTATTGTGCTAAGTGAAATAAGCCAACCAAAGAAAGACAAATACTCACTTGTATGTAGAATCTAAAGAACAAAATAAACTGAGAAACAGAATAAAACCAGAGGCATAGATACAGGGAACAGGCTAACAGATCTCAGAGGGGACAGGAGCAAGGGGAACTGGAAGATTAGCTAAAGAACATACATGCATATGTGCATAGTCTGTGCACACGGACAACAGTGGGGTGAAGTCTGGAAGTGGAGTGGAAGTGGGAATTGGATGGAAGAGGACAAAAGGAATTAAAATTGTGTACATCCATAATAATACAAAAAAATGACTTTTTCCAAGAGGACAGCTAGATCAGGAGAGGAACCATAGAAATGAAGAACACATGGAGGGTTAGCAATAGGGGAGTGGGAGGAGAAGAAGAGGGGAGAAGGTACAGAAAATAAGTAGCATAGACAGTAGGTAGAAAATAGGCAGGGGGGAGGGCAAGAATAGTAGGGGAAATATAGAACC
This sequence comes from Sturnira hondurensis, assembly GCF_014824575.4. Lineage (NCBI taxonomy): Eukaryota > Metazoa > Chordata > Mammalia > Chiroptera > Phyllostomidae > Sturnira > Sturnira hondurensis. Next base: position 1,468,909 of record NW_028095541.1, on the reverse strand, counting down.
TAAAGAACTTGAGACACATGGTCATAAACTAAAGGAGGAAATGGTGGGGGAGGGGGTGTGCAGGGTGGAGGGGAATGAAGGGGGGAATTAGAACAAATGTAATGGCATAATCAATAAAATATATTTTAAAAAATAAAAATAAAAAATAAACCTTTATCTCTTTAAAAATGACTTTTTCTATTTTACCTTAGAAAAAGTAATAGCTATATTTTCTGTTACATGGAAAGACTTTGACGCCATAGTCCCCTCTTAATATTATACATAACCAAGCAAGTTATACTCAAGTTGTGTAGCAGGTAGGTTCACAGACCAGATTTAAATGAATGATTTAATTTAATTCGGAACACAAACTGTGGCCCACAGGGAAATAAATACAGTGTTAAACTATACTACTTGAATCCTAGGTTATGCGTACCCATATATTTTATCTCTTTCTGTGATGCCTAAGTCTTTTACCATGAGGGATGAGGACCAGAGCTGACATTTCACAAGGGATCCCTATAGTTGGAATGCACTGGGGCCAACAGACACTTGCTCCATCAGAGGTAGGTCTTAGGGGCACATATATCTGGTAATATCACATATATTTGCCAATGACCTGCTATGCTACCATGGATTTTCACTTGAACACCTCAAAGGGAAGGCACTGACTTAAGATTTCATGCATATTAAATATGTCATGAACCTCATGTATATGTAGTGCATCATGAATATTTACCATTTATTTTGACTTTCTATCTCTAACTTCACTCATACACATATGTCCCACTTACATATATGCATCTGATAAAAACAAAAATATATAATTTAAGGGGACATTAAAATATCAAGTATTTAAAAAACATTTTCCCAATTAATTTTAACATATAAAATATCATTAATCCACTGTCAGAAATAAATGAATGATTATTTCAGTTGATATTTATTATGAGACTCTTTTGTGTCAGATGTTATACTGGGTATGGAACATGCAACCATATTAGGCTGTTTCTTAACTCTTATTTTATAATTTTTCAACAATGCCAATAGGTACACAAGTGTTCACAAGAGGCTTACAGAATAGCATATTATTCTTTCATTAATCTTACCTAAGGAAAATAATCAAGAATTTCATGTGTTATGCTTTTGAAAAAAATCTTATTTGAATTATAAATGGATTCTTAGGTTAGATAGTGTTGGAGGAGTGGGGATCTGAGATATCGATGTAGGGGGGCTTGTTAAGTATTTTAAACATGCAAAATCTTAGCCCTGTGTGTGTAATGTACACATTGGTATGTATTTTAGATGGTTGCCCTCTCATGAACAAGTTTTCTATATTTTTTACGCGTGCAGTTTTGGGAAGGAGAAAGTAGTGGCTACATGAAATTTCTTTGAAAAATCATAAAATCATAGGAATGTAATAAAATAAGAAAAATTAAAAGAGGTGATGTCAATACTTAAGGGTTCTGAATTCTCAATTTTTATCCATTAACATAATTCTCTGGACAAAATGGAATTCATAGCAGATAAAATGACTTTATATGAATGACCATTCTTCATAGCTAAAATGATTTTTATCTGCCTGAAATCTGCGTTCAGATTTGGGGTGGGAAATTTTACACATATTTCCAGATTAAGAAATAAGATTAATTATGAAAATGGTTATTTATTTCATCAGAAATTTTGATTAATTTTTTGATTATTCAAAAGTGAAAGCTAAATAATGCTTCTCTGTAGAATTTTAGAACTCACTGGGATACTTATTCCTTGCATTAGCCATCAAGGTAATGATTATATAAAAGACCTTTAGTCCTTATTGAATAAATCATAAGAACTCATTAGAATTGGGTTATGAGAACACTAAAATCCTAACAGCATGATCCACAGATACATAAGTGCTTCAAGTCAGTTGTTTTCTTAAGAAAGGATTTGCATTTTATAACAGGCAAGAGCTTCCTCTGCTAATGTAGAGATTTTATTGGCATATAAAGGCAATCCCAGTACCCTTGGCTTACAATAGGATTTACATGGACAGAGACCTTGTGTCCCATTGCTCCCAGTCTCATGTTGGGATTACTGTAGGACTGGATATAATTTCACAGCAATTATCAAAAATGAACATAAATATTGAATGTTGCCTGTTTTCAATATATTATCTCAGAGGAGGCAGAACTCTGTGAAAAACAAACCAATGTTTAACTGGCCAGCCACTGAATTTTTCAGTGGCTTCTAAATCACTTTGTGTTCCAAAATCTATTGGATTGTGAGGCTATTGGGCTAGAAAATATTAGCAAACGTGTACAGTTATCATTGTGAAGGTAAAATAATAAGCCCTGAGTTTGTAACTTTCAATCACTGGCTCTTTTCTATTCACCAACATGAGGTTCCATCAGGTGAACCGAACAGCTATGTTACTTAGTTATTACTTTTGCCCCTTTTAGAGAAGATGGTGATATTTAGCCAATTTTAAATATCAATTTGATTCAGTGGGTCATAGATATAACAGTAGAACGTCTGTGTCATTATCCACATTGACTAATGGTTATTAAGCAAAGATGAAACACAGAATGGACTTCTAATATAATGGCTTTATAAATGCAGCAGTAGAAAGTCCACACCAAACCACAAGAAAATCTTGACTATATTGCGTTTAACCATGATAGACTTCTTTAAGCATCTGGCATTTCAGGGAGCCCAGAAGGCCAGAATAGCTTTTAAAAGCTGACAAAATTTAAAGATTCAAAGTCTGTATAGTGAAAACGAAACAGCATTTGGTCAAATTTTATCAAATGATAATGTGTTGTTGAAGTTTATGAGGGATAACTACACAGTTATAAGAAGAGTGTTGTTCTTTGAAACCTCTGGTTTGAAAAGATTAAGATACCACAATGTAAATTACAATATATATCATTGGGAGACTCACAGTCACCATATACATCTTTAGGATGAATATTGTGAATTCATCCTAATGAATGAATATTAAGAATTACAATCATTGAACTTCATGAAAATAATCTAAAGTGGATAATTGTAGCTATCTCTGAAATATGGTAGTGCAAATACAATGGTAGCAAGTAAAATCAGAAGCAGGGGAATCAATATAGTAACCTGAAAATAGTGACTAAGAATTTACGCAAACTTTCCCATGTGTAGGTAATGGAAACATTACATTTGGTAAGTTGATTAGTTGTCTCTTGTCTTGGAATATGCCCATTTCTATTATCTCTCTATATATATATGAATATAAATGTATATGTTTATATATTATATACTATATACCATGTATTTATCATATATTATATTTCTATGATTTTATGATTTTCAAAAGCAATTTAGTGACCTACTTTCTTTACTTAGCTGATTTTTTTACATATCTACTCAAATAAATAAAGATATTAATTCTTCCAGTTGATTTGTTCATTTGACTGAAATGAGATGGTTATACACATCAATATTATCAGTGTCAGATGAAGTGTTAAACCCAGGGATTACTGAACTTAAAATTTATCTAATTGGAGTCTTGGTACCACATTAGAAAGTTAAATTATCTCTTGCCTATATTGGCTTTTTCCTCACTTTTCCCCAGTACTATATCAGATGAATGATCTATTTCTAGTTTTTTACTATTTATTCTTTATATCTTACTATATTATACCATACATACTTATCAGAGCATATAATTAATTTAATCTTAAAACATCTTACCTCATTATTCCCACCATGAAAATAATATAAGCACTTCTCAATATTTATGATTATCTCCTATCAATTCATATACCATTTTCATTCATTTAATTTTTTCATCTCAGAGAAAATTTAAGGAAGATTCTATTGAACATTATTATCTGAGCAGTTTTTGTTTAGATTAACATACATTTCTACTGATTTATTTGATCATTATTTCTTCTTATATGTATTTCAGTCCTTGCATTTTAGGTCATTTTGTTTTATTCCCGTTAAAGTACTTCCTTTAAAAGAAACTTGGGTAAAGGCATTTCAGTGGTTACCTGTCAGTTTAGGTTTCACCTTAACATGTCTTCATGTTGCTCTCTAACTCGAAAGACAAAAACAAAGTGATCCTGTTTGCTGACATAAAGTCAATATTAAATTTACTAGTCTGCTTCTCACTAATAAAATAGCCATAGCACCTCTAAACTGTGTTCCCTGCTAGCTTCTCATAACTTTACCATATTAAACTGGTGTTCATTTTAAATATTGTTAGATTTCATAAAACTATTCCTTCGCTATGAAATATATATTTTATAATATTGCAAAGTAATTTTGAAGGTTGATTCTTATCATCAGTTAAAGTATGTTGTCAGCCTAATAAAAATATATAGATAATTTACCTATCTTCTATTTCTGATATTATAGTGTTTATCATTTTACCATCTTACTTAAAGAAAATTAACTGACCAAATGATGTATCACTAAGTGGTGTATCTCTTGGAAAAAAAAGTCCATACTAATTGTGAAGTCTTGAGGTACTTCCTTATTTTACACACAGTTTCATTTACTTCATTTTCCATAATATGGACTAAAACTTTGATAGTTCATCATAACACTTAAGAATTATTATGGTACTGAAAATAATAATTAATTACAAATGATAGAAGCAAGTGTCTACTAGGAATGATCGGTGTGATGATTCTTCCTTTCCTGGGTCCAGAAAAAATAGATTGTTTTTTACAGAGCACTATCAGGTTTCTTTTTTTAAAATTTTATTTATTTATCTTTAGAGGGGAAGGGAGGAGAGAGGAGAGAAATATCAATGTACGGTTGCCTCTCATGAGTCCCCTGCTGGGAACTGGCCTGCAACCCAGGCATGTGCCCTGACTGGGAATCGAACCCCGATCCTCAGGTTCGCAGGCCCGCATTCAGTTCACTGAGTCACACGAGCCAGGGCCATCAGGTTTCTTATTGGTAAATAAAACTAAAAAATTTTCACTATAGATTAGTAGTCAAGAGAATTTTTAAACTCTCCTGTCCAAGCCTAAACTTTCAGTCAGGCCAAACCAAGAAAATTTGGAGTCAAATAGTTTTCTTTTCTATACTTTTTCTGTGATGAAAACATGGACCTCATCATGCTACCTCTCATTACCAGGGTGCAAGGCTGAAAGGTTTTTAGTAATCATGCAGTCCAAACCCTCATTTTTCAGGACAGCAAATTAGTCCCAGAATGGTGAGCAAATGGGTCGAAAGGTAGTAAAACCTGTTGAGTTGGTGGATAAAAAGCAGAACCCACTTTTTAATGACACAACCTGCTTCTGTCCTTTCAGAAGCCTCAACGCAACTGATAGAAAGTCTTAGCTCATTTATATATGAAATACAGTTAACAATTACTATGTCTTTGAATTCTTAGAATACTACTGTGTGATATTCACTGCTAATATCCTGATTCTACAGGTAAGCAAACTGAGGCCCAGAAGGGTTAAGTAACTTACCCAAAGCTACACAGTTGATGGCCTGGCTACATACTTATTAGTCAGGCCAGGAAACTGAGCTCTGAAATGACACATAGCGATGCTGGTTTATTTGATCAGATAAGGAGCTAATTTGAAGAAAGACCCTTGGTTTTAAGTCAGATGAGGATTAGTTTTGTCTTGCCTTTTTTAAATTGCTGTTTGTTAGTGAACAAGTATGAAACAGTTTAAAATAAAATTTAGGTCCCCACCACCCGCTGTTTTAGAAAAGTCCTAAGAAAGAATTAAGTAGATGGAAGCTGAGATTTCATCCAGCTGGCTAGGCTGAAAAAACCGAACTACTCCACAATGTATCCCGGGGATGAGAGTCAGTTGGATATGCACATATGTTGTCCAAAAAATAATGATTGAAAACAAATGAGAAAATGAAGCACAACAAAGAAACAAACATAAAAGCCCTGGAGAGATGGAGAGAAGGTGATAATTTTCAAGGTGGTCTTTGACTTTGAGAGTAACTCCACTTCACCCTTGAATCTAATCTGATCCCAGTTAGATAGTTTTATGAAAACTTACTTCCAAGTCCTGAAAAGCAGGCACAGCAAGTGTCAGTGATTTTTTTTAAAGTTACTGTGCTGGATTTTTATCAAAGGACATGTTAAAATATATAGGTGAATCCGAGAGACAATGACTCCTAAATTAATTTTCATTATAGTTGCTAAAAGCATACAATAACATTTCATACATTTCCATAAAGTTCTGGGAAAAGTCACTGAGTTTTAGGTAGAAACAAGTGAATTTTACCATTAATTCTGCCAAGAAACACCACTGTAGGCAAATTAGAATATAGTAAAATAAAGTATCTGGCTTGAACAGTGGTCTCAAAGTTGAGACCAAATCAAATCCACCCACAAAGATGCTTAATTGGGGCAGCATAAGGTTTTAAAAATTAGGTTTTATTTGTCCTTAGGCAGATTGGTGTTTCCATTGACCATGGGCACTACAGCACACGTGTGCTTTGCAGTTTCTGCCACCACTGGCCCCTAATAATATCCTATCTCCTGTATAGGTGTGGGATCTGTTCAAAAGGGTGGTGATGGAGCACTGAACTCCTATGAAGTATGTGGGAGAAACCCATCATAAACTAAATATGACCACTACAATTAGTCAGGTAGATAAAATCATTGACTACAATTTTTCTTCCCTCTACGTAACTATATCCTCTGCCAAGAAATGTCTTGGTGTCATCTCTCCATGAGTAGGCTACCCTTCTCTGCCTCCTGTATTTGAGTTTGGGCGTAAGACTTGCTCTCCCAAATAGAGTGAGGCAGTATTGATGATATGCGAACGGTAAGCCTAGTCCTCAAGAAGCCCTATGCAATTTTGCTTTCTCTCACGTACCTCTACCATTACAATGATAACAATATGATAGAGCCGTTCACTAGTTTTAGGGGAGGATAGACACAAATAATATGTATTAAGAACACATATTTTAAAAATACGTGTTCAAATTCACTGGACATAAAACCCTGCAAATTAAATCCCTAAAGATCACATATACGTATCAAATTGGAATTTAAAAAATACTGTATGCCCAGTGCATTTAGGTTAGGTTTTGTTTAGGTTTAGTAGTGAAGATATGTTGCTACCATATTTTTGTAGGAGTGTAGATTACTTCCATCTTTCTGGACAATGGTCCAGAATACAGTATCAAAAGCATTAAAAATATAGATTTTTTAAATTAACCATTCTACATGAACAATTTTTTCCTAACGTAAGATTGTACAAACCCAAAGTGTGAAGATCTTCATCATAGCTTTGTTTAAATAGCAAAATATGAAAAACAACAGTAGATAATTAAATGACCTAAAACATAATTGATTCTATAAAGCTATTAGGATTATTGTTATAGAAGCAAATGTACTGAATTAAAAACAAGCAGGAAAAAATTAGTTAAGTTGCAAGGAAAAGAAAGTTACAAAATAATATCTAGAGTGTAGTATCTAATATCTATACTCTAATATTTTATAAATATGTATTACTTGTGTAATGAAATGGCCCCTCTTAAAGTAGTCGATTTGGTGTTTTAGCATATCTAGAGGACAGATGAAGATGCCTCTTCAGCTGTAAACTGAATCTTGAATTCCATTTCTGAGCTCCTTTTTCCCTGTCTCCAGAACCTCTCTTCCCTGTGGCTGTCTCCACTCTTGATGTGACTCTATGTTGTGTGCATTTCGCAGTCACAGCATCATCGTGTCTTGGTTTCCTCTGCTGCATTCACTGCTGAAATATAGAGGTAAAAGAAGTAATCTGATTATTTTCAATTCACCACTATAATCATAATAAAAGTTTCCACTTCTCATTTTCTTTTTCTAAATACTCATATTTCAACTTCTAAACTACCCATATATCCTTAAAATAATTTCATTGTCTAAAAAAGAACCTTAGGTCATAAACCTAACAATAAACATTTGCAGTTTTAACCATTATAGTAGTATTCACACTTCTTGTTCACTGCTGTTAACACTGGGGAATGAAAGTAGATGGTCCAAATTTGCTAATGACCTTGCAGATATGAAAATTAATTTCACAATTCCATTTGGGTTTCTAAGAAAGGCATTGAATCAAAAGTTTTTAGCATTATCTGGCCCAACCACTGCAAACAATTTTAGGTCAGAAAACAAGGGCAAATCAATCTTGATTTCAGTAATGCTCTCATTGCTCTTCCTTGCTATGAAATGTAATCAATGTCCAATCTTCTGAGATAACTATACCTATGTACCAATTCCACTGAGTGTTTTACTAAATATAGAATTTTATTTTATTTTGATTAGTGTTCTGTGATAATTTATATCAGTTTTCCATTTTTCTTAAAAGTACTCATGTTTACTTCAATTGCTAAGTCAAAAAAATAATTTCTTTTAATAACCGCTCATTGAGCTTAGAAAATGTTCTCTTTTATTTTGAAAATTCAAAGTACAGAATCAACCTACTTGTTGTTGTTACTGATGGCTTTAGTTTAGTTTCAGATTTTTATGTAGTTCTCAAAAGAAAATAAATTTCAAATGTATAAAATAATTAAAAAGATCCAAGAAAGTAATGATTTCTGAATCTCTTTAAGAATATCATTATTTCCCTATTTTAAACTACCAAAATAAATTTAAATAAAAGTCTATGATACATAAGAATAAAGTCCATTTAGAGGAGTCAGACAGACTTCTTTGTAATATTTATTAATATAGATGTAAGGATTTATCTAAGGACTACAAACTTCAATATTTCTTTATAGGATTCTAAGTTTAAACAAATAGTGTACAAGTATTTAATATTTTCCCAAAAAGGTTTTAAAAATATGAACTCGATAGTTTGAGAAAACATGAGATATAACTGGAATTTGATGTGTTTTTCCATAGAAATAGACTTTTTTCCTCTCAATATTGAATTGATATTTTAAATCAAAATTATATTATTTTGCCAATACAAAGTAATTATGTACTCATTTTCATTATATGACTATTACCAGTGAACCAGCTGTATGACTTTTGAGCTGTTACAATTCCACATTCCAATCATAAAAGAGATTTAAATATAATCTCAAGTATTCATTTATTCAGCTATTCATTTATTCTGCCCTTCACTCAACAGTCATTTTAGAGTCTGTGTTCATGACAGACCCTAAAGATACTACAATGAACAAGAAAGACATAGTGTTGCCATCTCAAAACTTACCTACTGCTAGAAAAAAACCCAACCCTCAAGCCCTTGCATACATTTAGCTCTGTCCAAAATGTCCAGAGAGACATTAGATCTGCACCAAAGGGCCCTTGATATTTGGTCCTGTCCAAAAACCCAGTGAGACGTTTGGCCAGTACTCAATGCAAACGCAGCTCTTCTGCTGGATTCTAACACTGACCCACCCACCCAACACCATGTGCCATTGCCCGCTGCTCTCCTGAGGCAAGACGGGTCATTATTGTCCATGCAGCTACAATACAAGTATTGCACTTATAAAACATGATAGTATTTTTTTACATACTAATCCTGTGAACTCTCTGGGATGTTTTCTAAGCCTGAGCATTAAAAAAAAATCAATTATCCTCATCTGAGGACATGCATATCATTTTTGGAAGAGAAGAAGAGAAGAAAAGAAACATCAAAGTAAAAGAGAAACATCAACTGGTGGCCTCTTGCTTGCTCCCTGCCCAGGAACCAAACCTGCAGCCTGAGCATGTGCCCTCACCAGGAATTGAACTCACAACCTTTCGGTTTATAGGATGACACTCCAACCAGCTGAGCCACATGGACCAGGGCTAAGCATGAGCATTTGGGACAGGCCCAAATATCAAGGATCTTATGGTGTGGACTTTTCAGACAGGGTCAAATGTTTGCTAATACCCAAAACAGCTATAAAACAGTGCAAGTGGAAAAGGTCTAACAAGGTGCCATGGGGACACTGTGGAGCCGCAACTGCAACTGACTCCCTGCCCCAGGGAGGTTTCCCAAACAAACAAAGGCGATATTGTTCCAATGCATCAGTTTCACCTTTTCTCTCCTTTCATTTATACCTATTGGCTCTGGAGGCCTACTTGAGAGATACAATGTTTGAGGTTAACAAGGGAGCAATATTGACAGTTTTCTAAAAGGCAAATTGACAGTGTTCAAAATGTTTATGTATTTGACATACTGCGTGTATTCTAGGAATTAATCCTCAACAGGTGCTCACATATATAAACATAAATTTATGCTCAGTATTACTTACCTCAATAGCAAATGTTGAGAGAATCTCAACAATGAGGGATTAATCATAAATTATCAGGATATACAAAACTAAAAATCTAATGATCAGATAACTAACTGAAATAATGCCCAAATAAAATAAAGCAATGTAAGATAAAGCCATTCTGCAAATATGTATCACTTAAATACTAGGAAAAACAATATCATTAATTCCTTTAAAACTTGTCTAGTTTTCAAACACACGTATACCATTTGTATCAGTCCATTTTGTGTGTTTGGCAGCTGTACTCAACTCACTACTCTTCTAGGCAATCAAAATAATTAACAGTACCTCACTAAGTCTATTTTACAAATTTTCAGGGAAAAAAGGCTGTGCTGGTAGCTCCTAAAGTGGTAGAAATCTGTAGAATTGGGGAGAAAATGAATGCCAAACATTTTTAAGTCTTTAACTCTCTGGAAGACTTAAACAGAGTAATTTATACACATTGTCTTGTTAATCCCTTGCAACAATAATAGCTCCCTGAGCAAGGTGATATTAATCTTTTAATATTGACCAGGGTGATGTTCAGACACATCAAGTTACTCTCCCAAGAAAAGGCAACGTCTGGCACAGTGCTATAACCGGAAACCAGGTTGTGTGAGTCGGCAACTCCAACTGTTATAGTGTACCCATTATGATGATACCCATATTAATTATGAAGACAGTGAGGTTCTGAATCATAAGAAACTGAAAGACCATATGTAACATATAATGTCATACAACTCCTAAAGACACTGCTGATTTTCAAATCTATGTGCCTTAATGTTGAATCTCGTGTTTTTCCTCCACTACATTTATCTGTATGTTTGGGATGCACTGTCCTTTCAGATTCCATCAATAGATGAACTTTCAAAAGTAAGTAAAGTGCAAAGGACTGTTTGAGGGAAGCCGTGTTCCTCATGGTTTTCCTACCAGTCTGACTCCATAACTTTAACAGGTAAACATGTTCCATGGTTGTTTTGGCCTGAGGTTCATTGTCCAGCGAGAAATCTCCAACACGAAACTCCGCAAACTACTTTTGACACTTATCAGTCACAGCAACTTCTCCATACACAGCACAAATATTTGATCTTTTCTTGTGTTTCAGTTATGTTTTTATCCTTCTTAAAGTAATAAAGCATAATATGCTGAAAATGTTGCATATTTTCTTCTATCTTCAATATTAAAATGGCTATACAGAATTCACTAATTTTGATATTTTTTAATGGACACTAATATGACAGCTGTCACAGTACAATCTAACAAAATTGTTTCAAATAAAGTTAAAGACAACTAAGTGCCACTACAGCTGTCTTATGGGAAAAAAATGAATATTTGGCCAGTCCAATATTTAGGTTCAGTGCAAGTCCTTACCTGATTTGTCCTTCAGAGTCTAAAGTTTAGACCTTCTGTGTCATCTCCAGGGCTACAAGCTGCTGCCATTTCAAGCTCTGTATCCTTCTTACTCTTAGATTCTGAGGTCAGATGTCAGCAATCTGAAGTCAGATGTCAGCAATCTGATTTATAACAAACAAGTCAAAATAGATTTTAGGCAAATAAGAAGCATATAAAAAACTCAAATGCCTTGACTAGTCAATTAGAAGGCAATAGCAGCAATAACAAAGATATTACTTGTCAATTTCTCAATCTTCTGCTTACTTGTTCACCTGGAAAACAAAACTCCCACACAGAAAGGGGACAATAATATTGTATACCTGATGAATGAAAGTAATGTGTTTCCTTCGCCTGTGGAAACTGGGCCAGCCACCACTGTATCATCGCTGAGGTGGAAACCAATCATCACTCAGCCTATATTAATGTCGTGATATTGTGACTGTGACTCACGCAATGGTCTGCTGCACACAGCAGTTCTCATAAACAAGCCCCGAATTCAGAATGCCACAATATGTGCTCAGGCAACTGGCAGAGGCAGCATAAATATTGATCATCATCACAACTGCAGTTTATATTGGCATAATGTCCTCCTTATGAAGCATTTAAATCACTCTGAATATTTTCCTCAAATTTGTCTTAATTCAAATATAGTTGTGACTAGTGTTTATCTCTACCATGATATGAAAAATAAATTAAAAGTACAAACACAATTTGTGTTTGGGCAGGAAGGTAATGTCTAGCTTACTTAGGAAATAAACCAATGTTATAATCCTTTGAAAACGGACTTGGCAGGTGTTTATAATGTTGATATAGTGTTTTACTAGTAATAAGTCATTTTCATGTTCTTTTTGAAGCATGTGAGGCTGTTTTTTCTCTTGGGTCACCATGAGAGTCATGCCATGAGTCCCTACCAGTGCATTATTTGAGTTGTAATAGTATTTACTTATAACTATTGCCCAAGTCACTTGTTTCTTTTTCTGATTCTCTCTTTTTACCCCTCATCCCTCATTCCAACTTTTGAAATATAGTTAAACTTCAAAGTAGTTTCATAAAATCTTGGATATTGTATTCTAAATTGAGCTTACTCTATATATTGAGGCCATGTCTACTTTTAGTCTCTGTGGTCTGCCCATCTGCATTGTGAATTTCCTTTTCTCTCCTGGACCATTCTCATCACACACACACACTCCAGCATCTCCCATCGTAAAACAAACTCGACTCTGGCATCATCCTCCCAAATGCCAATCCCCTAGTCACAGAGAACTGCTGAATTCACTTCCTTGCCTTCTATCCTTTCTTCCATACTTTCTAGTCCCTCTTCTCTCTGCACTATGCCATTGTTCTTTTCAAGTTCATCAAAAGCCCTTAAAGTTAGCAATTAAAGTACAGTTTATTATACATGTGGGACATGGCCTCTCAGAAGCCTTTGCCATAGGGGCCAAGCCCCTTTCCATGGCACGATTCCTTCTTGTTTTATGTGAAAACATCTTTCTTTTTTCCCCTCCCTTTCCATTAGCTCCTTTGCCATCATTTCAGCTAATATGTTCTCTCAAAATATTTCTTAAATGACTTAACTCTGTTTCGCTAAGAGTTTTTTCCTGAGGTTTTATCTTTTGTCTTTTGTGTGGAATGTATTCCCTTTTCCCCTCAATTTGCTTGACTCTCTCTGTTTGTTTACATATAGTAGATGAGACAACCACCTCTCCCAGGCTTGAAGGAATGGCATGGTGTAGGAGATGAAATTTATCACTCGACCCTGTCTCAGCTCTTGCTTGTCTCTCAAACCTTTGTACTTGTACAAGAAGCCTATTATATTCTTAATGACTCGCTGTAGTTGAAGTGTGCTAAGACCTGTCTGTCCCAAAAGGGTGGATTTCAGCACATAGATTCAGACTAATTGGAAGTCAGACCTCCAGGTAGCAGCTTTTCAAAGCATGCAAACATATGTAGTCAGTCCTGTGGGACTGTGAGTGTAAGCCTCACTGTCACCAGGGTTAGGGAATCTGGAAGCATCCCACAGGCAGAAACCACATAAACTACTAGGACCCCAGATTTAAAAAAAAGGAGGGCAGCTGAGGTACCAGAGCTTCCCTCCAAGAGATACTGGAGCTCTGAAACAGGGCAGGGGGCGGGGTGTGGGGAGGGTAGCCCACCCTTCCTGGCCTCTGGAGAGGATGATAGCTCTTAGTTAGAAGCCTGTCCCTCCGGCTGCAGCTATAATGAGAAGGTAATAGGCCGCTTTCATAGAAAGCCTGAGCTTCTAGCTCTATTGCCTCTTGCTGTGCTTTGGCAGTGAGAGCCATTTAAGAACACTTTTCCCATTGGTTGCAGTCCTATGAGACCCGTGAGCATAACCCCTGTTGGCCGCTGGAGCCAAGCAATGCGGGGGTGTCTCCGGGAGGCAGCTGCAAACATCGGTGAGCCAGACGAGAGTGTAAGCTCCTTTTGGGGAGATGGCAGTGAGCTGGAGTGAGTCAGAGGGAAAGTACAAAGATGGCATCCGTCTGCCTCTATTCCCTAAGAGCACCTAGGTATGTCTGTAGGTGTGTGCCAGGCTCCTGGTCAAACAAATAGGTCAAACAAATCTTTCTGTTTCACAGAAAGATGGGCTGGGTTTCAGTCTGCTTTCTGTATGGTGCCCTGGATTCTTACCTGCTAAGAACTGTCTTTCTGATTGGTCTACTCAAGTGATGTCATCTGGGGCAGCCACAAAAATTGGTACCAGATGCAAGTAAAAGCACCCCATTTGGGGTATCCTGGCACTTGAGAGCTTGTCAGAGGCCGAGTGTGAAGATGGCACCCACCTGGTAAAAGATAAAAGCAGAGAGATGGTGGCCTTGTCTAGAGTGAGACAGGGGTGGAGCACAAAGCTGGTGCCTGGTAGCCAGTGGGCCCCTAGATGAGCTAAATTGTTTGCCTGCTCCTCAGGCAGTGTCAACTGTGAGACAAGCAAATGAGCCACATTGACACCAACTCTGGGCACCTCCGCATTGTCTGCCTCTGCCCTGGACCCTTTCAGAGCCATTTCTCAGTTACAGTCTCGTGTGTCTCAGGGACATGAGTCTCATTGTTTTTCAAAACTCCATGTTGTGAAGGTTCATCTCTCAGTTTCAGGTCTTAAAAGTTAGGGTGCCCAATGCGGGGTTCAAACTCATCTATCATCAGGGAGAAGCTCCAGGTTTTACTGTCTCCTGATTGTGGGTCACCACGGCAGGGATGGCGTTTACAGTGACATTGTTTCCCAGCCTCTTTTTCCTGTTCCAATATGCATCTTCTCTCTTTCACCTGGTGCATAGAAATTGCTTAGATGACTTTTACTTTTCTTTTTTTACAAGAAGCTGTTCTACATGTAACTGCATTTGGTGCATCTGTAGGTAGAGGTGAACCCAGGATTTTCCTACATCACCATCTTAAACCAGAAAACCTCAAGTGTATCTTAACTGTTGCACCGAGTCCAGAGCTCTGCCAGAGATCCCCTCTGGTCCTCTATATCCCGTCCTATCTCCTGGCATTAATACCATCCGCAGAGGCTCCTTACTCTTAAATCTATATTTCCATCTCTGACCTCTTCCCCGAGTTTCAGAGTTAATTTCTCACCTGCTTACTTGACAACTCTTCTAGGGTGTCCAATAAACCTCACAAACTTACCATTTGTCTGACTAAGGTATTGTATCTACAATCTCCCTAATATTTTCTGTCTCATTTCTGTAAACAACACCACCATTTACTGAATTTCTTAAGCCAAAATAATCCCCATGAATCTGTTTAGAAAGAGTGAAATTTATTTCCAAAATAAGTGCCAAGTGTGTTCACTTTATTTCATGGCTACTACTCCTGTCCAAGCCATGGCATTGCTGGCTTGAACCTGGGCTGCCACCAATCCTACTATTGCTCACCCTCCACTCAGGACCTTCTCTCCAACCCATTGTTCAGCCAGCAACCACAATGAGCTATTTTTTAACAATTTTATTTTTCAGCTACAGTTTGCACTTAACATTATTCTGTATTAGTTTCAGGTGTACTGTGCTAAACAATCACATACTTTACAAAGTGACCCCCTGATATTTCAGGCACCCACCTGGCACCATGCTTAGTTATTTCAGTGTTATGGACTATATTGCCTGTGCTGCACTTCACATCACCATGACTGTCTTCTAACTGCCAATCTGTACTTCTAATCCCTTCACCTTTTTTATGCAGTTCCCCACCCTCCTCCTCTTTGGCATTCATCAATCTCTTCTGTGTATTTATAGGTCTGCTTCTGTTTTTTTGTTCATTTATTATGTTCTTTAGATTCTACATATAAGTAAAATCATGCGATATTTGTCTTTGTCTGGATTATTTTACTCAATACAATAAATAAATAAATATAACTCAATACAAAAGACAACTCAATACAAAAGAAATAAACAACCTAATTAAAAAGTGGGCAGGGGACCTGAATAGACACATTTTCAAAGAGGACATGCATTTGACCAATAGACATATGAAAATAGGTCCAACATTACTAATCATCAGAGAAATGCAAATTAAAACCACAATGAGGTATCACGTCACACTTTCAAAAAGGCTATTGTCAATAAATCAATGAACAAGCATTGGAGAGGATGTGGAGAAAAGGGAACCCTAGTACACTGTTGGTAGGAATGCAGACTGATTCAGTCACTATGGAAAACAATATGGAGTTTTCTCAAGAATTAAGAATGAAACTGCCTTATGACAGAGTCTTCTCAATTCTGCATGTATGAGAGGGGACTCCTACAAAACCCTGAAATTATCTTGGGTAACCTCTTGTAGTAAAGCCTTACCCAGCTAATTGGGTGTTCTAGAAACCCATCTGCATCAGTGTACCAGCTGGCATTGTTGTGAGAGGTCACATTCAGCTTCATTTGCCCATTTCATGATGGGTGATTTATGAGCATACCTGCCCACACTGTGCTGCTTGTTCAGCAGTTTTTGACCAAAAACATCTTGACTCTTCTGTCCCACCCTCCCTATTCATCCAGTCTTACCCCAAGCAGCATTATTTTGTTTCCCCAATGAAAAAAGTCCTCAAAGGGAAACATTTTACCTGTGTTGAAGAGGTGAAACAAAAAATGGCAGAAGCACTAAAGGCATCAAAAGTGACAAGTTCAAAAACTGTTTTGAGCAGTGGAAAAATGTCTTGACAGGTGTATTGTATCAAATGGAGAATACTTTGAAGGTGACTGAAGTTTAAACATATAAGAATAAATACACCAATTTTTATAAATAAATTCTGGTCTTTTGGATCCCCTCTTGTATATTTGAAGAAACCCCAAACACTAATTCAAAAGAATATATGCACTGCTATGTTCATTGTAGTATTATTTACAATAGCTATGATATGAAAGCAACTCAGGTGTCCATCATTACATGAGTAGATAAAAAAGAAAGTGTACATATATACACAATGGAATATTACTTGGCCATAAAAAGAACAAAATCTTACCATTTGCAACAACATGAATGAAACTAGAGGGCATTATTATAAGTGAAATAAGCCACAGGGTACTTTTTAATAACAAAACTCACAATATGATATTTTCCTACTTCCTTTGATGGCTTCCCATATCCTTAAAGTTTAAGGTATACAACATACTGATGGGATACATTTACACTGAAATATGATTGCTATTATAACATTGATAACTCTGTCAAATAATTATCATGTATTCTAGTTGTGGGAACAATTAAAATTTAGTCTATTAGCAAGCTGAATATTTATAATACAGTTTTGTTGTCTATAATCGCTGTACTCTGTGTTAGATCTCCAGAATTTATTTATATACTAGTTGTAGATGTTGATAACTTATCTTTTTATCACAACATAAAGTTCTTGTTAAGATTAAATGAGAAAAATGATAAAAACTTCTTGACAGTTTCCGCATTAGAAAAGCATGCCATTAATGATAATTTTTACTTTATCTGATCTTTAATAGGCTTCTATTCTGAGGAGAGAAATGTCCTGCCATATTCTTTCAGAATTACTTTTAATTATTTCTGAATAAAGCAAATCAAAATGAATAAACTTATTTGATCCGTTTGCATGATATCATTTAAATAGCAGCAAAACTGACCTCAAATTTGTGTGTGTGTGTGTGATGTCACTCTCTGTAGTAAAAGACCCTAACATCCAGTTATTCCATGCATGTTGCTGGTGCTTCTATCCTTAGTCTGGATAATCATGACAAAGTAAATGTTTTCTTCTAATTTTAACCTCAAGGCCATCTGTCTCTGAGGTGTCCACAACACATAATAAACCAGGAATTAAATATAGAAAGAAAAGTCCTGGCTGGTATAGCTCAGTGGATTGAGTGCAGGCCTGCAAACCAGACGATCGCGGTTCAATTCCTAGGCAGGGCACATGCCTGGGTTGCAGGCCAGTTCCCAGTGGGGGACTCATGAGAAGCAACCATACATTGATATTGCTCTCCTTCTCTCCTTCCCTTCCCCTCTAAAGGTAAATAAATAAATAAAATCTTTTTTAAAAATCTAGGAAGAATAAAGTTAAGTGAGCTGTTCCAAAATTTTAATTTTTCTACCTAATTTTTTTTAGAAAAAATACTGTTTATTAACAAATTTACCATCATGGTAAGCCATATCCAGGCCTTCTTCACTGAATTCTCAAATAAACCCAAAGAGACATGGGAAATCAAAACTTGGAAGTACCTAGGTAATATAAAGATAGCAAAACAAAATTATCCTCATAATGTAATAACATGGAGGAGATAAAACAATTTGGAAAATCTTTTTTGACCTTGACAAATTCTGGCTCCAATTTTATTATTTGGCTTCAAATATGAAAACCCTGTTATGCAAGGTCTTACCCTGAGAACTTAAAGTGGAGAGAGAGCACAGGCTTTACTATGGAGATACTCAAGGGCACAGATGCAGAAGAGAAAAGCATGTTTTGAAAAGTTCGGTATGTTCTTTTTAATAGACCATATTTTAGATTACAAAAAATAAAACCTTAAAAGCTATGTGTAATACACAGTACATTGCAGGAAAAAATTCACCTTCTTAGGTCCTTTTTCCCCTGAAATGGTACTTATATAAGCCTCTTAAAATATTGAAGATGATGTCTCAGGTTTGTAGCACTAACCCATCCATGTCTGGAGTGTGGCTCCTGAATTACTCAAGAGAAACCTTGTGATTACCCACATAATAGAGTGGAGAACATTTTTTAAATAGAAATGATCTGAAATATTTGATGGAAATCTTGCATAGGCACAGAGGCAAAGACTAATATGAGCAATGTGTACCCAGTGAAATTTGAGATTTACTTGGAAAAGAAGAGGTTTAAATGCCAAGGGATGTGAACAGATACTATTGAATGTGTACTTTGAGGCCCCAAAGCATAGGGCTTGAATGTGGAATTAAAATTTTTGGAGTAGGTAGAAGAGGGTAAAGGAGATTTAAAGGGTGATAGAAAGAGACCTAACTTTGGTTGTTGAGCACACAATACAATATACAAATGACATAATATAAAATTGTACACTCGAAATCTATATAATTTTATTAACAAATATCAGCCCATTCAACTGAATAAAAATGAAAAAACTAAAGTAACAAAAATAATAGTGATACAATTACATACAGTACTATATTACTGGTTTATGTATTTAGTACATTATACTTTTTAGTCATTATTTTTGAGGCCAAATATATGGTGAAGTAAGGTGATTTGACTTTGGGTAGTGGGCACACAATTCAATATACAGTTTATTTATTGCAGAAATGTGGACTTGAAATCTATACGATCCTATTAACCAATGCCTCCCAAATAAATTTAATAAAATAAAAAAAGAAAAAAGTTTCCACCCCTCCCCCCCAGGTATCCTTTACATATGTTCCTCTAAATCTCTCCCCTATTTCCCCTGAAATTCCACCCCCCCTTCTGGTCATTGTCAGCCTGCTCTCTATTTCAGTGTCTTCGGTTATATTTTGCTTGCTTGTTTGTTTTGTTGTTTAGCTTCCTGTTAAAGGTGAGATCATATGGTATTTGTCCTTCAACACCTGGCTTATTTCACTCAGCATAATGCTTTCCAGTTCCATCCATGTTGTTGCAAAAGGTAGGAACTCCTTCTTTCTTTCTGCAACATAGAATTCCATTTGTGTATATGTACCGTAGTTTTTTGATCCATTCATTTACTGATGGGCACCTAGTTTGCTTCCAACTCTTGGCTATTGTAAATTGTGCTGCTATGAACATTGGGGTGCATATGTTCTTTGGGATTGGTGTTTTAGGGTTCTTAAAATACAAACCTAGCAGTGGGATTGCTGGGTCAAAGGGCAGGTCCAATTTTAGTTTTCTGAGAAAATTCCATACTGTTTTCCATAATGGTTGTACCAGTCTACAATCCCACCAACAGTGGACCAGAGTCCCCTTTTCCCCACACCCTCTCCAACATTTTTTGTTTATTGCTTTGTTTGTGATAGCCATTCTCACTGGTGTAAAGTGGTATCTCATTGTGCTTTTAATTTTCATCTCTCTGATAGCAAGCAATATTGAGCATCTCTTCATGTGTCTCTGAATCCTCTGTATGTCCTCCTTGCAGAAGTGTCTGTTCAAGTCCTTTCCCCATTTTTTAATTGGGTTAGTTGTTTTCTTAGAGTGAAGTTGTGTGAGTTCTTTGTATATTTTGGAGATTAAACCTTTGTCTGAGGTATCATTGTCAAATATGTTTTCCCATACAGTTGGTTGTCTTTTTTATTTTAATGCTGTTCTCTTTAGCCACGCAGAAGCTTCTTATTTTGATGAGATCCCATTTGTTTATTCTTTCCTTTATATTCCTTGCTCTAGGGGACATATCAGTAAAAATTTTGCTGCGTGAAATATCTGAGATTTTCCTGCCAATGTTCTCCTCTAGCACTTTAATGGTGTCACGGCTTACATTTAAGTCTTTTATCCACCTTGAATTTATTTTTGTGTATGGTGTAAGTCGGTGCTCGAGTTTCATTTTTTTGCATGGGATGGGATGGGAGTAGTGGACAGAATACTGTACTTAAAAAATAATTAAATAATTTTAAAAAAGAAAGAAAAAAGTTTGCTGTAAAAAAATGTTGGGAGTAAGTGGGAGGCTACTAAGGATTTCTCTGATAATATTATTATAGCAAAGACTGTGGCATTTTAAACTACTCATAAACACAATGTGGTTCCTGTTTTTTTCAAAGACCTAATTGCAACTAAACTGAATCATGGAATTTTGTTTTCTTCTCTGAGCCAAGAGAAGAAGGTTCTATTACCATAGCATTATTAATATAGATCTGTGGTTCTAGGGTCTTTTGTTTATTTTTAGGACCCTTTTACACTTATTTAAGTCTGCTTAGAATGTCATAACAAAGTACCTTAAATTGGGTGGTTTAAACAATAGGAATTTACGCCCAGCATGGTAAGGTCCTGGTGATGGCTTTCTCTCTGGCTTCCTGACGGCTGCCTTCATCCTGTGCTCTCACTTGGCCTTCCCCTTGTCTGTGTGTGTGAGTGAGTGTGTGAGTGAGTGTGCAGAGAGAGAGTGAGGGAGAAATCAAGAATTTTCCCTGTTTCTCTGAGAAGGCCACCAGTTCTATCAGATTTGGACCCCACCCTAAGACCTTATGTAATCTTAATTACCTCCGAAAAGCTTAATGCCACGTAGAGTTACATTAGGGGTTAAGCTTTAAGATGTGNTTAAACAATAGGAATTTACGGCCAGCATGGTAAGGTCCTGGTGATGGCTTTCTCTCTGGCTTCCTGACGGCTGCCTTCATCTTGTGCTCTCACTTGGCCTTCCCCTTGTCTGTGTGTGTGAGTGAGTGTGTGAGTGAGTGTGTGAGTGAGTGTGTGAGTGAGTGTGTGAGTGAGTGTGCAGAGAGAGAGTGAGGGAGAAATCAAGAATTTTCCCTGTTTCTCTGAGAAGGCCACCAGTTCTATCAGATTTGGACCCCACCCTAAGACCTTATGTAATCTTAATTACCTCCGAAAAGCTTAATGCCACGTAGAGTTACATTAGGGGTTAAGCTTTAAGATGTGTATTTTGAGGGTACACAATTCAGTCTATAACAATACTTTAAAATTACTGCAGATCCCAAAGAGCTTTTGTTTTTTTAGGTTAAAACCATTTGCTATACTAGAAAAGGAAACTAAGGAATTTTAAAAACAGAATACACACGCACATTTCATTAGCTGTCTAGAAAACTCTACACTTACAGGAAAACAGAATGACAAAGGGAAATAGAACTTTAGTATTTTTATGAAAACGATTTTGACCTCCCAGACACCATGAAATAATCTTGGGATTCCTTGGGTTCTGAAACAAACTTTGAGAACAAATCACTTAAAAGAAAGTTGAGTACCCTTCATATTTTTTTAAAATAAGTAATTCTTCAAAATAGAAGCTGTTATATAATTTTTCATTTCAGCAGTTATCTCAGAATCTAAAGATTCCCTTTTTAGTTCCAAAGTTCAGATAGTACACAAAACCTTCCTTTCCCAGTTCTCATGGGAACTGAAGTAAGTGGAAGAAGCAGAATGCAAAATGTATATATGGTATGATAATAACTTTATTTTTAAAGTCCATAAAAATGAAATAAAATATTATAAGGACCTCTATTAAAAAGTTAGCAATTTTCTTTTTCATACTTTTATTTTCCAACTTTTTTGCAATGACCGTATTTAAATTACAATCATTATGTACTTCTTCTCCCAATTACATCGTAAGCTCCTAAGGACCAGGGATGCCTATGGTTCATTTTTTCCTTGCTATGGTTGAAAGATTGTCAGACAAATAAATCAGTGATCAACAACAACAAAAATAATAATACACAGAAATTACAGGTGAGACCCCCTCCCTCCACCCTGAAACTGCCATCTTCACACACAAACCCAAAGGCAGTTATAAGCTTGCATTCTTATCTTTATGACAGCCTGCTCTCTTAGGACAAATCAATTCCAGGGCTGTGCTCAGGGACCAAAAAAAAGATCGGCAGATTTTGATTTTACCAGGAATGGCAGAATACTTACATCCTTATTTTCTTTCTTTACATCAAATTCTTGTCAATCTTGCAGCACTGTGTGCACACACACATACACACAAACACTATCTTGATCTTCAAACAGAGCAAAGCATTCATTGAAACTATTTGAATATGAAAAGACCACTGTAATATTGAATTCCAAATTCTTAAAAAGACGCTACTTTCTACAATAGTTCATTTCTTCTAATACTGGCTGTGATTTTTTATATTAAATGTCACTGAATGTTTTGCCACTGAAGATTTGGCCCTATCTTTTATAATTTTATGTAATTTCTAAGTATTTCTTCCAATATCAGCAATTGAAATATTTGGGACAGAGCTTCATTCTAGAATAATATTCTCTTCTTAGAAAGTTATTGTTTTAAATAATTACTAAAAACACTGTGAAATTTTGTACCAAGCCACATAAAAAAAGGTCTTTCAGTCAATTGATATGTAGGGAAAATATGTATGTTCCTTTTGCATATCAGAATTTCAATATTATGTTGACTTTTAAAAATAAAAATTAAGTTTCCGTTTTGACAATCTGAATCAAATTAATATAAACAAAATGCTCAAAATGAAGGTGATTTAGTAAATAAATAGCAGTGGTTGGGGATGGAAAGACACTAATTCTCAGTATAAAAGAATTCCAAATATGTAATCATGAATGTTTTATTCCCCTTTTTAAGCAGATGTTAAGATAAATGATGTGGTTCCTCCAATCTATTTTATGATTATGTCTTTAAGAAATAATTACTTCCATATACTCAATTATTGAGCAGTACCAACAATAGTTTACCATCTTCAGAAAGACATTACAAATGGAAATTATAGATAAGCTATTCAATAGTGAAATGGCAAACCATTCTGTTTGACACTAGATTTTCCTAGACAATGTGTCTTATTCAAGAAGATAGGGCATGTAACTTCCGTAATCAGAGGGTGGCCAAGTTAGCGACTGTGTAGTAAAAATCATATTTTAAAAGTTTTGAGTACAGTGAATAGTATGTATGTTGATTTTACTTATTTTTTACACAAAAAGAAATGCTTCCTCGAGAAAGCAAGTGACTTCACTGTAATTTTTGTGGTTAAGGAATAGAAAAGTGATAATTGTGTCAATGATCTTTATTTCTCTCAATCCAATCTTGCTTTTTGTCTTCTTCCTAGTCTAGGAAAAAATCTAATTATTTTTCTTTCTAAAAATCCACTCTAGTTGCAAGAATGAAAAGATATTAGAATGAATGAACAGTTCACTATTCTTCTGGTTCACTTAGGAATATTTAGAAATCTCCTTAAAAATCCAGATCACCTAGATTACTTCCACCTTGAGAGACCAATTAATTTATTGTATTCTGTTATGTTCCTTGGGCAATGTTTCATACCCCAAATTGCCATTCTAAAGCATTATTTTTAAGGCCAGAGTGAGGAAAATAAATAAACACAAAGTCTTTTGCCTCATGGTTGCAAACAGATATTGAGTTAAGAGAGATCTGATATATCAATAGCAGGAGGCAGTTCTGAATGCTAAATCAAATTACACCTTTTTCTGTTGGGATTTCAACATCTGCCTCTGCGTGGATTGATTAGAATAAAGCAGGCCATCAGAGGCCCTTTGTCTGTGTTTGACTGGGTGAAACAGCTGACAAGTGGCCATCAGATTACCCACAGAGGGACAGCTGCAAGATAGGAGTTTGACAGCTGACTTCATTATAATTCCTACACTGCAGACTAAAATGGATTTGTCCTTTAATTGAGCTGGGCCAGCAAACTGCCCAGAGAGGAAATGGAAGGGAAAAGTAGTTGGATACTGATAACAGAGAAGGTAGTACTCTAGGACAGAGCAGCCAGGAGCAGGAAACCCCTGCAAAGAAATGTTTTGGTATGTTGGGAATTTCAATCACCATATTGAAATTTCCGTAACTTGGCTATTGAAATGTTGTCAAAAATTCTTTTATTAATCAGGGACCTTTCATTTCCCTTACCAGGCAATATCCAAAATATTTGCCTAACACTTCTTTTCTCATATGTTTGAATTCTACGTAGAAAAAGAAGTTTCTTTGAAATGACTATGAACAATTATGTACAAAAAAACTAAGAAGGTTTGCTATGGTTAATAGGACTCTGAATAGATCTGATAGAAAAAATACGGATTGTCAAATTATGTGGTCTATTATGATTCAGTATGTATATATGTAATCAGGAACATGAAAGAGTATAAGGTTAAATATTCTTACCTGAAATGTTGCAATCTAAAATACCAAAGGCAATTGATACACTGCTTTGTACTAAAAGGATAATTTACAACTACATGTATTGTGAAAGTGTCATAGATTTTCACTGAGAGAAAATAACTCTGCAATAGGTTTTAACATAAACACCACACACACACTCATACACTCCTGTTCCTCATAATCCTTCTGCATTGACTCTTTTTTATAATTTATTTATTTTTATTTTTTATTTAATCTTTATTGTATTTTTCCATGACCTTTTAGTCCCCTTACATTATTTGCCTCCCCTTCCATAACCACATCACTGCTGTTTATGTCCACGAGTCCTTTTTCCTTTTTGCTCAATTCCTCCACCCCCTTCTGTCCCCTCCCCACTATCTGTCATCTACTCTCCATCTATGAGTCTGTCCCTATTTTCTTTGTTAACTGAAGTTGTTCATTGGATTTTACATATCAGTGAGATCATATGGTATTTGTCTTCCTCTGACTGGCATATTTCACTTAGCATAATGTTCTCCAGGTTCATCCATGTGGTCAAAAATGGCAAACTTTCTTCTTTTATGTGGCCATTTATTATTCCACTGTGTAAATATCTCATACTACTTTTTATCCATTCATCTATTGATGGACACTTGGGCTGCTTCCATATCTTGGAGATTGTAAATAATGCTGCAATGAGCATAAGGGTGCTGCTGTTCTTTTGAATTAGTGTTTTGTGTCCCTTTGAATATATTCCCAGAAGTGGGATTGTTGGGTCAAAAGGCAGATTCATCTTTCCACCTTTGGGCTATCTGCACACTGCTTTCCATAGTGGCTGTACCAGTCTGCATTCCCACCAACAGTGAAAAAGCATTCCCCTTTCTCCATATCCTTGACAGCACTTGTTGTTTGTTGATTTATCGATGAGAGCCATTCTGACATGTGTGAGATGGTATCTCGTGGTTTTAATTTGCATTTCTCTGATGACTAGTGACTTGAGCATCTTTTCATATGTCTATTGGCCATCTGCATGTCCTTTTCAGGAAGTATCTTTTAGTCCTTTGCCCATTTTTTAATTGTGCTGGTTGTTTTTGTGTGTGTTGAGTTTTGTGAGTACTTTGTAAATTTTGGATATTAACCCTTTATCAAATGTATTGGCAAATATGTTCTCCCATTCTGTGGGTTGTCTTATTTTGTTGATGATTTCCTTTGCTGAGCAGAAATTTTTAGTTTGATGTAGACCCATATATTTATTTTTTCTTTTGCCTGGGGAGATATATCCAATAAACTATTGCTATGAGCAATGTCTGAGACTTTGTTTCCTATGTTTTATTCTAGAATTTTTAACGTTTTAGGTCTAACATTAAGTCTTTAATTCATTTAGAATTTATTTTTGTATGTGTTTTAATAAGGTGGCTTTGGTTCATTTTTTTTATGTATCTGTCCAATTTCTCCAGCACTATTTACTGAGGGTTTATTGTGAGTTCATTTCTGGACTCACTAGTCTGTTCCATTTATCTGTGTGTCTGATTTTATGCCAATAATATGCTGTTTTGATTAATATGGCCTTACAATACAGTTGGATATTAGGTAGTGTGATTCCTCTGACTTTATTCTTCTTTCTCAAGATCACTGTTGCTATGTGGGGCCTTCTGTGGTTCCATATAAAGGTTTGAAATATTTGTTCTAGGTCTGTAAAGTATGTTGTTGGAATCTTGATGTGAATTGCATTCAGTCTATAGATTGCTTTGGGTAACATGGACATTTTATTGATGTTAATTCTTCCTATCCATTAACACAGTATGTGCTTCCACTTATTCATATCTTCTCAATTTCTTTCTTCAGTGTCTTATAACTTTCCAAGTACAGGTTTTTTACATACTTAGATAGGTTTATTCCTAGGAATTTATTTTTTTGTAGCAATTGTGAATGGGATTGTGTTCTTAATTTCCCTTTCTGTTAGTTTGTTATTGGTGTATAAAAATGTAACTGATTTCTGGATATTAATTTTGTATCTTGCTACTTTGCTGAATTCATTGATCAGTTCTAGTACTTCCTTGGTGGAATCTTTGGGGTTGTCTATGTACAGAATCATGTTATCTGCAAATAAAGACAGTTTTACTTCTTCCCTCCCGTTTGGATGTCTTTTAGTTCTTCTTTGATTGCTGTGACCAGGACCTCCAGTACTAAGTTGAATAAGAGAGGTGAAAGTGGACATCTCTGTCTCATTCCTGGTCTAACGGAAATGCTTCTAATTTTGCCCATTGAGTATAAGGCCGCAGTGTGTTTGTCATTAATGGCCTTTGTTATGGTTAGGTATGTTCCTTCTTATCCCACTTGACAGTTTTTATCATATTCGGGTGCTGGAATTTATCAAATACCTTTTCTGCATCTGTTGATATAATCGTGGTTTTTATCCTTCATTTTATGTGGTGAATCACATTTATTCATCTGTGAATGTTGTAACAACCTTGCATTACTGGAATGAATCGCACTAGATAATGTATGATCTTTTTATGCATTGCTGAATTTGGTTTGCTAGTGTTTGTTGAGGATTCTAGCATCTATGTTCACCACAGATATGGGCCCATAATTTTCTTTCTTTGCAGTGTCTTTAACTCATTTTAGAATTAGGATAATGCTGCCTCATAAAATGAATTTGGGACCCTTCCTTCCTCTTGAATTTTATGAAATAGCATAAAAAGGAGAGGCGTTAGTTCTTCTCAGAATGTTTGGTTACATTCCCCTGTGAAGCCATCCGGTCTAGAACTTTGTTTGTTGGAGCTTTTAAAAAATATATGTGTTATTGATTATGCTGTTACAGTTGTCCCTTTTTTTCTCCCCTTTATTCTCCTCTGCCCTGTACCCTCCCCTCCCACCATCATTACCCCACCTTAGTTCATGTCAATGAGTCATAGGTATCATTTCTTTGACTTCTTCATTCCCCGTACTATTCTTAACCTCCCTGTCTATTTTGTGCCTACCACATATGCTTCTTATCCCCTGTACCTTTTCCCCCATTCTCATACCTCCCGTCCTGGCTGATAACCCTCCATGTGATCTCTATTTCTGTGAATCTGTTGGGAGATTTTTGATTACTGTTTCAGTTTCACTAGGTGTAACCTATCTATTCAGATTCTCTGATTCTTCCTGATTTAGTTTTGGAAGGTTGCATGTTTCTAGGAATTTATCCCTTCATACAAATTTTCTAGTTTGTTGACAGTTTGTTCATAGTATTATCTTACAACCCTTTGAATGTCTTTGGTGTCAGTTATTTCTCCTCTTTCACTTCTGAATTTATTTGTTTGGATCCTTTCTCTTTCTTTCTTGATGATCTGGTTAAAGGTTTGTCAATCTTGTTTATCTTTCCAAAGAACCAGCTGTAGGATTCATTGATCTTTTATGATGCTTTTTTAGAGTCTATTTTGTTTACTTCTGCTATAATCTTTATTATTTCATTCTTTCTATTCATCTTGGGCTTTGTTTGTTATTATTTTTTTTAGTTCCTTTAAGTGTGAAATTAGATTGTTTGACCTTTTCCATTTCTTTCTCTTTCTTTTCTTTTCTTCTTCTTCTTCTTTTTTTTTTTTTTTTTTGACATAGGTCTGCAGTGCTATGATTTCCCTCTGAGGGTTGCTTTCCCAGGGTCCCACAGATTTTGGATCATTGTGTTCTCATTATCATTTTTTTCAGGCTTCTTTTGATTTCTCTCTTGATCTCATTATTGACCCATTCATTGTTTAATAACATGTTATTTAGCTCTACGCCTTTTCATGTTTTTCATTGTTATTCTTGTGATTGATTTCTAGTTTCATAACATTGTGACAAAGAAGATGTTTGATATCATTCAATATTCTTAAATTTATTGAGACTTGTTTTCTGTCTTAACATTTGGTCTATCCTCAAAAACATTCCATGTGCACTTGAAAAGTACATATATTCTGCTGCTTTGTTGTGAAATGCTTGAAGATATCAATTAAATGCATTTAATTTAGTGTGTTGTTTAGGGCTGCTGTTTCCTTGTTGATTTTCTGCCTGGAATATGTATCCATTGAAGTCAATGTGGTGTTAAAATCCCCAAATATAACTGTATTTATATCAATATTTCCCTTTACATCCATCAAGGTTTCTTCTACATATTTAGATGCTCCTATGTGTGTGTGTAAAAGCTTACAAGGGTTGTATCTTCTTGTTGGATAGTTTCCTTTATCATTATAGTGCTCTTCTTTGTCTCTTATTATAGCCTTGTTTTTAAAATCTATTTTGTCAGATGTACGTATTGCTACCTCTTTTTTTCTTTCCATTTGCATGAAATATCTTTTTTCATTCCTTTACTGTTAGTCTTTGTGTATCTTGCAATCTGAGGTGTCTCTCTTACAGGTAGCATATATGCAGGTCTTGTTTTCTTATCCATTCAGCTACCTATTTTTCTTGTTTGGAGCACTTAAGCCATTTATATTTAAGGTAATTATTGGTGAATATGTATGTAGTGCTATTTTATTGTTAGACTGTTTTCATCCTTTTTTCTTTCTCTTTTTCTTCTTCCTAAAGCAAGCCTTTTAACATTTGTTGCAGTACTTACTTGGTCTTCAACAAACTCATTTAGTTTTTTCTTGTATGGGAAGCTCATTATTTCTCCTTCAATTTTATTTATTTATTATATTTTATTGATTATACTGTTATAGTTGTCTCATTTTCCCCTTTATTCACATCTGCCCTGCACCCTCACTATCACCAGCATTCCTTTCTCCCCCATTAGTTCATGTCCATGGGTCATACATGTAAGTTCTTTGTCTTCTCCATTTCCCATATTATTCTTAACCTGCCCCTGTCTAACATGCCATTTATGCTTATTATTCCCTGTAACTTTTCTTCCATTCTATCTCCCTCCTCACTGATAACCCTCCATGTGATCTCCATTTCTCTGATTTGGCTCCTGTTCTAGTTGTTTGTTTTTGTTCTTTTGTTTTTTTAGGTTTGGTTGTGTTTGTTGTCATTTTATTGTGCATATGATTGATCATCTTCTTTTTCTTAGATAAGCCCCTTTAACATTTCATATAATAAGTGCTTGTTGATAATGAAATTCTTTAACTTGACCTTATCTGGGAAGCACTTTATCTGCCCTTCCATTCTAAATGATACTTTTTTGGACAGAGTAATTTTGGATGTAAGTACTTCTCTTTCATGTCTTTGAATACTTCTTTCTATCCTTTTCTTGCCTGCAAGGTTTCTTTTGAGAAATCAGCTGATAGTCTTGTGGAAATTCCTTTGTAGGTGACTATCTCCTTTTCTCTTGCTGCTTTTGAGATTTTCTTCTTATCTTTCATGTTGAGAAATGCAATTATAATGTGCCTTGGTGTGTGCTTCCTTGGGTTCAGATTATTTGGGGCTCTGAGCTTCCTGGACTTCCTGGAAGTCTATTTTCTTTGCCATGTTGGGGGAGTTCTCCTTCGTTATTTTTCAAATAAGTTTTCAGTTTCTTGCTCTTCCTCTTCTCCTTCTGGCAGCCCTATGATTTGGATGTTGGAATGTTTAAAGTTGTCCCCGAAGTTCCTAAGCCTCTCCTCATTTTTTGTAATTCTCATTTCTTCATTCTGTTTTGGTCAAATATTTACATGTTCCTTCTGCTTCAGATTGTGAATTTGAGTCCTGGTTCCCTTCCATTCACTGTTGATTCCCTGTACATTTTCCTTCATTTCACTTGGCATAGCCTTCACTTCTTATTCCATTTTGTGACACACTCAACCATTTTTGTGAGTATCCTGATTACCAGTGTTTTGAAGTGTGTATCTGATAGGTTAGCTATGTCTTCATAATTTGGTTCATTTTTTTTGGAGTTTTGATCTATTCTTTCATTCGGGCCATATTTTTTGTCTCGGTGCTTCTGTTATATTCTAAAGGAAGGAGTCTTAACTATTCATTAGGGTGGGGCAACCTGGGTCACTGCCACGTGATACTGTGTGTGGGGGAGCAGTCTGAAAGATAACAATGCCACTTGCTTGGCTCTCAGCCAGCCTTCAGTCACTTTCCCCACTTCCCACCAGCAAACTGAGCCCTTTTGGTGCTGATTCTTCAGGTGTGTGGGCTTGTGTACCTTCTAATATCCTGAGGCTAGGAGTTGCTCCTAGCCACAATTACCACAATTACCACAGATTTTTCCAGCCATTGGTTTTGAGGCTTTATTTCCCCATGCTAGAACCCTGAGTTGTGCAGTCTCTCTCACTCCCCAATTGTTCCTCTAGGTTTATCCACACATAAATGTGGGACCTCCTGATTCACCAGCTGCTGCCTTACCAACTTGTCCTCAGCCCAGGCTGCCTGTCCCTGCACCTCCTACCAGTGTGGATAAATGTTTCTTCTTTAACTCCTTGGTTGTTGGATTTCCATACAGTTCAATTTTCTGGCAGTTCTGGTTGTTTTTTGTTTTTAAATTTGTTGTTATCCTCTTTTTTTGGTTGTGTGAGGAGGCAAAACATATCTACCTACACCTCCACCTTGGCTGAAATTCTATAAATATCTTCCCTCAATGTTAATTGATAGCCTCACTGGGTAAAGTAGCCTTGGTTGTAGGTCCTTGCTCTTCATCACCTTGAATATTTCATGTCACTCCCTTCTGGCTTGAAATGGTTTTGTAATCAGATGACAGTCTAATTGGTGCCTCCTTTTATTTAACTACCTCCTTTTCTCTTGCAGCTTTTAGAATTTTTTCCTTATCTTTAAGCCTTGTCATTTTAATTATGTATCTTGGTATACGACTATTTGGGTCCAACTGTTTGGTACTCCCTGTGCTTCCTGGAATTGTTTATTTTATTCCTTCACTAGAATAAAGCAGTTTTTGGTCATTATTTCTTCAAATAAGTTCTTGATCCCTTGCCCCCTCTCTGGTATTCCCTACTTGATCCCTACTCCTTCTGGTATTCCCATGATGCAGATATTGTTATCCCTCCCATTGTCCATAATGTTCCTTAAGCTTTCCTCATTTTTTTAAAATTATTTTTTTCTTTTTGCTGCTCTGCCTGGGTGCTTTATTCTACTTTGTCTTCCAAAACACTGACTCAATTCTCTGCTTCATTTAACCTACTGTTTATTCTTTACAGTGTATTTATTTCAGATATTGCATTCTTTATTTCTGACTGGTCCTGTTTATGGTTTCTATGTCTTTTTTCATGCTGTTGAGTATCTTTATTCATTACCCTAAACTATCTGTCTGATGAATTGCTTGCCTCCATTTCATCTAATTCTTCTGGAGAATTCTCATGTTCTATTATTTGGAGTCTATTTCTTTGTCTTTCCATTTTGGCTGCTTCTCTGTGTTTTCTACCATAGCTGTTAAATCAATCAGCTGTTAAGCTGATCTGTTATTAAAGTAATTAAGCTGTAATCAGCAGCCAGGCTTGCTTAAGCACCACAGGGTGAGCCAGAGTAATTCCAGTTGTCTCAGCTCTTGCTTCCCCTCAGGCTGATGTCACTTGGAGAGAAATGCTCTGTCTGAGAAAGATAGCTTATGCAACATGAAGAATTACTTAGCACAGGAATCCTGGTGGCTGTTCCTTCGGTTCTTTCCCCAGAGCCACCAACCCCTGATTCTCCTCAAGCATCTCTAGTTCACTCTGCCCTCTGTCTACCATAGCTCAGGGTAAGTGGCTACAAATGAAATTTTGTGTGTCAGCCCTTTAAGAGTCATGCTGAGTCTCCAGCCGCCTCTCCCTGGCAGACAGAAACCCTTCTGCTTTTCACAGCTGGATATTATCTGGGTTCCTTTTCAGTTCTGGTGTCATATAGGCTGGGGAACCCAGCTTGGAGTTTAGATCCCAAACTTTTCAGGTGAACCCCCCAGATGCCGAAATATCCCTCTGGATCTCCAGCTACTGCCTGCGGGAGCCCAGCCAGCCTTCTCACACCTCCTCCACACTCCCTACCAGTCACGTTGTGGTAAAGTGGTTTCTTCTGTCTGTCTGTGGTTATATGGCTTCTCTCTGCTTAGTGTTCAGTAGGTTCTTCAGGATGCTTTTCCTACAATTTGGTTGTAAATACAGACTGGTCCTGGGAGGAAGTTAGTGTGGCTTCCACGTACCCCTCCACCATCTTGGATCAGAACACACTTTCTCCTGTGACTCTTGAAGAACTGCTCTTGCCCCCAGTGCCCTGTCCCCAGGCACTGCTTATTTCCTCTCTGTCTCTATACATTAGTTTGTATTTTGCTGAAACTTTACAAATGAATTCATACAGCTCATAGTCTTTATTGCTTCATTTCTTTCCTTCCACATAGTGATTTGGGAAATCATTTGTATCAGTGCATACATGTATAGTTAACACATTTTTACTGTTGAATTGTCCTCAGTTTTATAGATATACCAAATTTTGTCTGCCATTTACCTGTAAATGATGATTTAAGTTATTTTTGTTTTTGCCCCTTACAGGTAAAGCTGCTATGAACACACACACACACACACACACACACACACACACATATATATATATATATATATATATATATATGAAAATAATGTATATTTGTAATTTGTCTTCACTTGCTTCTGGTAGCTTTTTCTATGATCACAATATGGAGTCAGTATAAATTAATTACTAGAAATTTCACGCTCATTTAAAAATACTGTATATTCAATGTCACTCTTATAAATGCTATTTTATGAATATTTCCATTTACATTATTATCATTTTACATTATGTATTGAAACTTTTATTATTTACAAATATAGATTTAGTTGATAAATTAACCAATGGTATTACAGACATGTCTTTTTTTACCATCTTCAGTTTCCTTTTCCACAAAATTTTTGTAATTACAAGAAGAAAACTTTTTGCATCTATTATCATGGTTCAGTCGTCCTGTCTATAAATGCAAAATTAGAAATGTTAGTTAAATGATAAGCAGTCAAAAGAAAATCTAAAAAAATGACACATCTGATAATTATTTTTAAAATTATAAAATTTTATGCACTCAAATGTTTAGTGATAATTTATTCAAATCACTCGTTTTTCTTTGGTGTCATAAATCAACGTGAGGGTAGGCTGACATCCGAGGACTCACAACATGTTAGAGATATTTCAACAGAGGAATTTAAGGACTGATTTATCGAGGCCAGTGGTGGAATGTTACTGCCAGACTCTACAGAATATCGGTACTTAACACATGAAAGACATTTCTGTTAATATCGAGACAGTGGTTTAAAATACAGGCTCTGAAATAAACTGCCTCAGAGCAAATGTCAATAGTATCATCTAATATCCATATATGCTCAGGCAAGTCATATTCACATCTCTTTGTGTCTCAGTTTTCTCACCTGTAAGATTAGGAGGCTAATATTACCCACATTCACAATGGAAGAAATTTTTCTCTTTATGTGTATGTG
The DNA here is from genome assembly GCF_014824575.4 of Sturnira hondurensis. Classification (NCBI taxonomy): domain Eukaryota; kingdom Metazoa; phylum Chordata; class Mammalia; order Chiroptera; family Phyllostomidae; genus Sturnira; species Sturnira hondurensis. Next base: position 1,434,756 of record NW_028095541.1, on the reverse strand, counting down.
TTATATAATAATATATACAAGTAAAACCTTCAGAACATATAAAAAGTAAGTTTAATATTAAAAAATGTTAACTGTACTATACCTTCCCTCCCCCAGCTAACCGTATTTTATTTTTTGCATGATAACCTTAGAAGTTAAGTAAATTAATTATACAAAAATACTTTATTTATGAAAGGAGCATTTAGTAAAAGGATTTACAAAATTATTTCAGTGTCCTACTTGAGCAAAGAACATTTCAGAAATAAAATGTTCAAGTCAGAGGAATCAGTTCCAAAAGGAGTTTCTGATTTATTCTTCTTGAGATTTTATTCCTTCTTACCCCCTCTTTTTATAATGGTTTCCACAATCACACATTTACCTTGGGGGTGTTTGGGGGAAAACAAAGAAAGAGAAAGGATTCTAAAATCAGTCAAGCTGATAAGGTTATATCTCTTATGTGAATGGCAGATATATTTCCAGAAAAGAAGACATGGGATGAGTACCATTTTGTAAAACAGTGGTAGTTAGTGCATTTAATGTCAGAAAAATCATTTAATACTATTTATGTCTCTTTCCCTGAAACACACAATGCAGTAACCTCCAAAAAGACCTCCCACAGTACATCACAGAATAATAATATCTTATGCTCTCAATATCATGATTTACATGCAATAAAATTTAGCACACATAAGATTATGTGTGTTTTCCCACAAAATGTAAAGCAATAGTCTTTTTTTAGAAAAGTAAATGTGTCTATTATACAATAGCCACTAAGTCAGATTATGTATATGACATACATTATATTTCTATACCTAATAAAATGATAGAAATAAATATACTTTATTGACCACCAATAATGCACTGTCTTGATTGAGCACACTTAATCTTTTTTGAATAGAGAGTTCCACTTTGTTTGTTGCAAGATTTGCCTTTATATGGTGGAAAATATTAGAGATGAAATCAAGGTTTTGTGTAATCTAAGCCAGAACACTTTCATCATTGTTTAAAATTTGCATTGCTAAATAAGACAAACTGATTATAAGCTTGTTAAAACTTAATAATGTAAAAAGCCACACTTTAAAAAAATCTCTGTGAGTTTGTCTAGTGTCTGTGATTTTAAAGTAATGATTCCTTTGTCAGGTGTTAACCTGTTAACCTGTCTGTGATTTTAAAGTAATGATTCCCCAGCTCAGGTGTTAACCTGTTGGATATAAAGAGCACTGCAGGGGTGGGATGGAAAGGGAGTGAAAGACAGAAAACTGTACTTGAATAACAATTAACTTTTTAAAAAATATTTTTTAAAACGATCCTACAGGTTCTTTATCTCATTTTGAATTCAGGCATTCAGATGAGTGGTTTACAAGTTTAAAGATGGGAAACACATATATAAGTTTGTTTTTTTCTCCATAATCTACTAAAATTTATTAGTTATTCTACTAATAGTCTCTGTAGAAAAATAAAACCATCTTTATCTGGTCTAGTATCCCATCCAAGATGAGGTCTCTCTGATTCATTCAGGCTGGAACAACTGTCCTTCAGTATCCCTTTATCTTTTGTAACTTTGGTATTTTTTAAAGATCCAGCTGAGTTATTTTGCTAAATGTGCTTCAGTTTGGAATTTTCTGGTGTGGCCTCATAATTAGGTTCATATCATGCACTCTTGGCAGGAATACTAGAGAGGTGATGCTGTGCTGTTTTCCAGGTAACCTATCAGGCTTCACTTAAAGAAAAATTGTGATCTAGAGACTCCTTTTCAGAGTTGTTTCTAAATATGAGATCTTACTATGGAAAGGTATGCCCGCAAGAATAGGCCACTTCAGTCCTCCAGGGCGCTTACATTTTAATTTTCAGAAAAAATCTGGAGGACTGATACATTGACAACAGTACTAGTATATACATTAGAACAAGAAGAATCTGACTGAGGATTAATTCATACTTGTTTGTTTCAGTAACCATCAGTCAAGGAACTGAAATCAGGAGACGAGGGATGAAGAAGTGAGAAAGAAGTGGAAGAAGGAGGTATATTAAACCCAAATTTTTATAATTAACTAAATATAGGATAGCCTATATTAACCTTGAGGGATTTAAAATTGATCTTATTCTGGTGGATGTCTCCTTTCTCAGTGATATAGAGAAGTCATTATTTCATTTCTAATATAAGCCTTTAAGGCTGTAATTGCCCTCAGTACTAATTAAGTTGTATCCCACAAATTTTGATATGCTGAATCATTATTACTATTCAATTTGAAATATTTTTCAATTTCACTTATGATTATTTTTCTTTGAGCATTACATTACTTAAAAGTGTCTTGTTTAATTAGAAATATAGTCCTGGCTGGTGTAGCTCAGTAGATTGTGCACCAGCCTGAAAACCAAAGAGTTGCTGCTGGTTCCATTCCCAGTCAGGGCACATGCCTGGGTTGCAGGCCAGGTCCCCAGTAGAGGGTGTGTGAGAGGCAACCACACATTGCTGTTTCTCTCCTTTTTTTTCTCACTCCCTTTCCCTCTCTAAAAATAAATAAATAAAATCTTTAAAAAAAGAAAATATTTGCTGCTCTCCTAGGTATTTTTTTGGTTTTTATTTAAATTTATACACCTTGTGGATAGAGAAGATATTCCAAATGATTTAATTCTTTTTAATTTATTGAAACTTGCTTTATTTCCTTGCATAATTTCTGTCTGGTGAACATAACATATGCCCATGAAAACAATATGTTTTCTCTGGTTATTGCGTGCAGTATTTTATAAATGCCAATTAGGTCAGGTGGTGACACTATTATTGATGTTAAATGTCCTATTAATTGCTAAGAGAGTGGTGTTAAAATCAACTGTAAGAGGGAAATCGTCTCTCTTTAATTCTATCAATTTCTGCTATGCATTCCTTATACTCTGAGCATTTCATTATTATGAAATACCTCTGTTCACTCATGGAAGTACTTTTCTATGAAAAGGCTAGTTTGTGTGGGACGAACATAGCCACTACATGCGTCTTAGGTAGACTGTAAGCATGGCATGTTTTTGTCCCATCTATTTGCTTTCAACTTATTTATGTCTATATATTTAGTGGAAAACTCTTTGAATAAACGGATCATTGAACTGTGTTTTTTAAATCCATTTTAATAATAACATTTTAATTGCAGTTCTAAGACCATTAATATTTAATGCTATCATTTTGTTATTTATTTTGTTTGTTACTTCTAATTTTAGCTTTCCTTTTCTTATTCTTTGCTTATTTAAGTTCTCATTACTATTTATTTTAATATATCCATCAAACTTTTTATCTTGGCCTCTTAAATTATTTTAGCATTTCGTGTTTTGACTATGACATTCCTTTGGCATTAGTTTCTTCCTATTTATCCTGCTTAATGTTTATAAAACTTCATGAATCTTTAAATTTATATGTTCAACCAAATTGGAAGAATTTTTAATATACTTTCTTGAAATATGTTGCCTGCCTGATTCTCTTTCTTGTCTTCTTCTGGGACTCTAATTACATGTTTGTTCAATCTTTTCAAATAATTCCAAAATTCTTGAAGACCTATTTCTTTTTAATTTTTATGTGTTGTTTTCATCCTTCTCAGTTCACTGACTTTCTGTCATCAGTATTATTTGCTATTAGTTTCTTTTTGGAAATATCAGAAATGACCATTTAGTTTTTTCTATTTCTATTTTCTATTTATTCATTATGAGTACACTTCTTCTTACATCCTTGATTAGTGTTATAATTCCTTTTAAAAATAATTGTCTGCTACTTGTAACCAAAGAATTATATCAGGATTGTCTTTTCTATTCAAAATGAGTCAAATATTTTTGTTTATTCATACGTAGAATACTTTTGGATTATATTTTGAAAATTGTTAAACTGTGGAGGATAAGGATGTTTTTATTCATTTGAAAATATTTTAAATTTTGTTATTTTTGTTGTTTTAGCAGGTGATGAACTTGTAGAGATTCAATTACAAATTTTTTATCTAAAACTTTGGTTGGGAGGGATTTAAAGGAACATATATAAAGGATACATGTACAACAACTGAGAAGGGTAGAAATAGGAGGGAAGGGGGAACACGCGTGGGAAGGGAAAGGGAGTAATAGACAGAAAACTGTACTTGAAAAATAATTAAATTAAAAAATTGGGAAAAAAATAAAATCTTGGTTGGTTTACTCTATTTATCTTTTGCTGGAGGTTTTCAGGAAGATGTGTGGTTTCGGAGTAAAACAAATTTGAACAGAATTTATACACAAAATTTTATAATTTCTTTTTCTCCTTTTTGGAATTAGTTCTCACCTTTATTGGATCCCTTCACTTTTAAGTAGTTTTTAGTTCAGTCAAATTCTGTTCTCTGGTTCTTGAAGACACAACTGTCTTAGGTTTTAAATAAAAATTTTAGCAGATGTATGTACAACTAACTTTGACTGAAAGCCTTAGAACTAGAACATTAGTCAAGCCATCCTTTCCCCCTACATTTTAACTCCTGAAAGAATCTGTCTGTTTCCATTTACTTTTAGTGTCATTCTTTAGTTTTAAAAATTTGGGTGAAGGGATCTAAAAATATAAGCTTCTAGATATAAAATAAATAACTCATGGAATATAACATACAACATGGTGACTATAGTTAATAATTCTATGTTGTATACTTGAAAGTTGCTAAGAGAGTAGATCTTAATAGCTCTCGTCACAAGAAAGAAAAAAGTCTGCAACTATTTTTGGTAAAAGATGTTAACTGGACTTTTTCTCAATATGTAAATATTGAATAATTATATTTCTGCATCTGAAGCTAATATAATGTGTGTCAATTATACCCCAGTAAAATAATAAGAAAAATGCCCAGAGTTTATAGTTTTTACTGGCAGTAGGTTCAGGCTCTGTGGTCCATCGCCTCACCTCGCGACCACCTTGCTGCCGCGGGCGGCGGCAAAACACAAGAAGCTATAAATACCCAATGATATTGAAACTTTTGGAGCTGGTCACCCGGTTCTTTATGTGGTTGTGAGTTGCCTCCTCACCTGGTTCCCAAATGTCTATCAGTAATGGAGTCTGAGAAAGAAATTCCCTCTGTGCCAGTAGGAATCCTACCACTACTTAAATATCTGAGAAAGTAGAGAAGTTTCAATGTTCTTGCTTTAATTCCAACAATAACGAACCCCTTTGGAATGTGATCAATAAAATGAGAGAATTTACCCATTTAAGGGTATTTCTGAATTAAACTTCCTCACTTCTATTCACTTAAATTGTTTGATAAATATTGAAAGGGCTTGTATCATAGAAGATAGGGTATAGACTTTTATTTTTACATAAAGATTGGACTGTCAATAGGAATATAATTAAAGTCATGTTTTCTGATAGTAGTGATGCTTCTGAGCCAATCATTCACAGCACCTTACTTAGCAGTTTCACTAATAGAATTTGTTGAATAGATTAATAAAACTACAAGCTGAACATACAGTCACAGAGAAAAAAATAAACTGAAATAAACTGAATTAATTTCAAAACTAAGATTTTACTATACACATGGGAGAATAAATGATGAAGATGTATAAATAGTTAAGCCATCTTGATATAAAATGCTAAGGAGTATGTAAACTATCCAAGAAAGATAGCAATGTGTTTTGTCAAACAAAAACCCCCAAAACTGATGCAGAAACTATTCAGAGTTTTGTGCAATGTGTGGTGTGTGTACACATGCACACGCATTTCTGTACATGTACACAAAACCTTCATTGAATATTTTTAAAACAAGAATTCTAAGAGAAGGGGAATTTGACTAATGTCATTTATTTCTGTGACTTCTCTTTTTATGTTATTCTAATTTATCAATCCTGCTGAGAAGCTTAATAACTAAGGTTTAGTTTCTTGCTGAATATCATTTTCATTTTTATTGTTTAATCCAATACGAATTTTATTAGACTTGCTGAAATTTAACACCAGTTCCTCTGAAATATCCTAATGAGTTTTCATCACTGTGGGGCACTGTAGATTGCTTTCAGATTAGTAGGTGGAGCACATGTTAGTTATTAGACTTCCTATAAATAATGCATATTCTTGATGTGCCAGTCAATACTAAAAATTTCTTTAAAAAGTAGAAATTGTAAAGTTAATGAATAAAAGATATCAACTTGACTATAAGAAAGAGATGCTGATTTTTTATTTCCTAGATAAGGAATGTCTGCAAAGTGCTAAAACACTCTGGATAAATATTTTTATTACACCTTGGTATATAAACACTTAACAACATTCAAAAGCTAGTCAATTGGAGAGGTTTTCATGTAAGTTGTGTAGCAGGAAGATAAATGGCCAAATTACATAATGGCTTAATTCCCTGGGTTTTATTTTATATAAATTAAATAAAATGATTAACAAAATGACAAAGCTCAGTAGTGGTTAGAGTTGAGGACAACTGATTTCCCCTTCACCATCAATGTCCTATAAATCTGTATAACTTTTCTGGTGGAAATGAGACAAATATAAACTAATGTCACAAAAGCTGTAAATTCCATTAGATAATGTAATTCCACCTCTGGAAATAAGCATTTTCTTGTTTAAACTAAGGAAATAATTAAACATAGGATGAGGCATTAGATATATAGATGAATACCAATTAGAGCTCAGGGCAAGTTGCAGCAGAGGCGACTATATCTGGTCCACTAACACTCTTCTGTTGTGACTTGTGTAGCAGTCAAGGCACCCCACCCCCAGGCCATGTGAGAGACCAGATATGCACAGTCTTTGGAGGGACAAGGAGGACCGGAGTGCATTAAAAACCTCTTGTGCCCCATCTCATAACTCTATTCTTAGCTTCTGGGTATTTTGTCTTCTGGGTATTTTTTGTTTGTGTTTGTAAAAACATAGGTTAAACCACTTATTTGGAATTGGTGGGGAAAAAGTGTCAACACTGATGGGTACACATGGAAATTTATTTCCATGATTTCTTGTGTAAGATTTTGAGTATTTTCAAGATTATGAATAGTACATAAATAATTTGTTCAAACCTTGTTTGGAATTCATTTTACTAAATCGTTTTACTGTAAGTGTGAAATATAAAAATTCGTAAAATAAGAACATTTGCATAGTAATATCTTGAATAACTAACAGTTTTACTCCTGGAGAAGAAAATTTAAAAATAAATATGAAAGGCTACATACAAACTTTTGCTATATCTTATGCTTTTCACTAGCAATGCTGAACTGAATGGTTATAAACGTCAGGGTCATCTTTCAGATTGTATTCTGTGTAAAATTTCTGCCTGAGTTATGCAATGAGAAAAGCTTTCCACCATTTGTTTTGAAAAATACAGTTTTGGGTTTATTTCATTATATTTTTAGCAAAAATTAAGTATTTAAGAACTATTAAAGTCACAGTTTTAAATATATTGCCAAATCATGGTTCATGGTCTACTACAAGCCCATATATCAGAGGAGAAAACCAGTGGGGAAATAATTGGCTCAAGTCCCCCTAGTTAGAAGTGTGATGGAGGTGTGATACTTGCCAGAAACTTGGGGAAAAGACACACATCTACACATAACTCCATCCTTTTACTTTTCCCAAAAGACAGGGCAGTAATAGCAATTATATGCAGACTAAAGAAATGACATAGGTCATAGGTGACCTTCCTTTATGTCCTTTTGACATTTTCTTATTTTCTCTGCATAAATTTAGAACTACATGAGAAATCAGTATAATATTTTCTTCAACTGTCAAACAATTTTTGCATTGCTCAAGAAGAATGTATTGTATTTACCCATATTTTAATTATTTTTGTTGTCCTTTCTCCCCGTTGTTATAATATTTCTTTTTAATTATTTTCTTTCTGTTTAGAGGACCTCTTTTTAGTCAATATTTTTAGTGTAGAAAAGCTGGTGACAAGTTCTCTTATTCTTTTTATCTGAGAATGATTTCAGCCTTATTTTCTAAGAATATTTTTAACTAGATAAAGAATTCTTATTTGACAAATTTTTTCTTTTAGCATTTCAAAATTATTGTGTTATTTTCTTCTCAATTCCATGTTTTTCTGAAAATAATCTCCTAATTGTTTTCTCCAATTGTTAAGNAACTAACAGTTTTACTCCTGGAGAAGAAAATTTAAAAATAAATATGAATGGCTACATACAAACTTTTGCTATATCTTATGCTTTTCACTAGCAATGCTGAACTGAATGGTTATAAACGTCAGCGTCATCTTTCAGATTGTATTCTGTGTAAAATTTCTGCCTGAGTTATGCAATGAGAAAAGATTTCCACCATTTGTTTGGAAAAATACAGTTTTGGGTTTATTTCATTATATTTTTAGCAAAACTTAAGTATTTAAGAACTATTAAAGTCACAGTTTTAAATATATTACCAAATCATGATTCATGGTCTACTACAAGCCCATATATCAGAGGAGAAAACCAGTGGGGAAATAATTGGCTCAGGTCCCCCCAGTTAGAAGTATGATGGAGGTGTGATACTTGCCAGAAACTTTGGGGAAAAGACACACATCTACACATCACTCCATCCTTTTACTTTTCCCAAAAGACAGGGCAGTAATAGCAATTCTATGCAGACTAAAGAAATGACATAGGTCATAGGTGACCTTCCTTTATGTCCTTTTGACATTTTCTTATTTTCTCTGCATAAATTTAGAACTACATGAGAAATCAGTATAATATTTTCTTCAACTGTCAAACAATTTTTGCATTGCTCAAGAAGAATGTATTGTATTTACCCATATTTTAATTATTTTTGTTGTCCTTTCTCCCCGTTGTTATAATATTTCTTTTTAATTATTTTCTTTCTGTTTAGAGGACCTCTTTTTAGTCAATATTTTTAGTGTAGAAAAGCTGGTGACAAGTTCTCTTATTCTTTTTATCTGAGAATGATTTCAGCCTTATTTTCTAAGAATATTTTTAACTAGATAAAGAATTCTTATTTGACAAATTTTTTCTTTTAGCATTTCAAAATTATTGTGTTATTTTCTTCTCAATTCCATGTTTTTCTGAAAATAATCTCCTAATTGTTTTCTCCAATTGTTAAGCTCTTGTTGTTTCTAGTATTTTTTGTCTTTAAATTTCATTAGTTTGATTATGACCTGTTTTGATGTAGAATTCTTTAGATTTACCTTCTTTAGAATTTTAAGTAGCTTGAATTTCAAGTTTATATCTTTTGCCACATTTGAGACATTTTCAGCCATTATTGTTGGGTTGGCCAAAAAGTTCATTTTTTTTCCTTAAGATGGTGCTAGTAGTGCTTAGTTGTCTTTAACTTCATTTGAAACAATTTTGTTAGATCGCATTGTGACAGCTGCCATAGCAGCATCCATCTAAAAACTTATCAAAATTGGTGAATTTCTGTGTAGCCATTTTCATATTGAAGATAGAAGAAAATCTACAACATTTTTGGCATATTTAGGCTTTATTATTTCAAGAAAGGGAAAAGCACAATTGAAACACAGAAGCGATTGGTGTAATGTATGGAGAGGGTGCTGTGACTGATCGAACATGTCAAAGTCATTTTTGAAGTTTCATACAGGAGATTTCTTGCTGGATGATGTTCCATGGTTCAACAGACCAGTTTAAATTGGAAGGGATCAAATGCAGACATTAACTGAGAACAATCAATGTTATTCCATGTGGGAGATAGCCAACAGACTCAAAATAAATAAAGTTATTGATGGAAATGAAAAATATTTTTATTATACAGAAAAAACATATAGACTTTTGGCCAACCCAATACTCTTCCTTTTAAAATCTATTGGCAGAAAAATCTCAGATATTTCACGTGGCAACATTTTTACTGATATGTCCCCTAGAGCAAGGGACATAAAGAAAAGAATAAACAAATGGGATCTCATCAAAATAAAAAGCTTCTGTGTGGCTAAAGAAAACAGTATTAAAATAAAAAGAAAACCAACTGCATGAAAAACATATTTGACAATGATACCTCAGACAAAGGTTTAATCTCCAAAATACACAAAGAACTTACTCGATTCCACTCTAAGAAGATAAGCAACCCAATTAAAAATGGGCAAAGACTTGAACAGACACTTCTCCAAGGAGGACATATAGAGGATCCAGAGACACATGAAAAGATGCTCAATACTGCTAGCTGTCCGGAGAGATGCAAATTAAAATCACAATGAGATACCACTATACACTTTACATCATAAACAAAGCAACAAACAAGAAATGTTGCAGAGGTTGTGGGGAAAACGGGACCCTAGTTCACTGTTGTTGGGATTGCAGACTGGTACAACCATTATGGAAAACAGTATGAAATTTTCTAAGAAAACTAAAAATGAACATGCCTTTTAGATGCCCATCAGTAAATGAATGGATTCAAAAACTATTGTACATTTACACAATGGAATTCTATGCAGCAGAAAGAAAAAAGGAGCTACTACCCTTTGCAACATCATGGATGGAACTGGAAAGCATTATGCTGAGTGAAATAAGCCGGGTAGTGAAAGACAAATGCCATATGATCTCACCTTTAACAGGAAGCTAAACAACAAAACAAGCAAGCAAAATAAAAACAAAGACACTGAAATACAGAACAGGCAGATAGGGACCAGAGGGGAGAGGGAAGAGAATTTCAGGGGAAAAGGGGAAGGATTCACAGGAATAAGAATAAAGGACACATGGACAAAAACTAACAGGGGTAGAAATGGGAGGGAGGTGGGGAGCACTGGGGGTGGGTGGGATAGGAGTAAAAGACAGAAAACTTTACTTGAACAATAATTAAATTAAAAAAGAGAGAGAAAAAATAAAAGAATAAAATCCACCAGTCCCAGCTTTCTCTTCTGTTGTGACTCTGTTGATATGACTGATACATTTTGTTGTTGTCCTTATATTCCTACAAGTTCTTGAATCTCTGTTCTTTTCTCTCTCTTTTTTTTTTTTGGTCAATCAAAATATTTTTATCCCTGTCATTTAGACTGAATAATTTCTGTCATTCTGTATTTCAGGTCATAGATTCTTTCTTCTCTCCTCTCTCTATTTTCTGCTGTTGAGCACATCTATTGAATTTTTAATTTTTTGTGTGTGTTTTTCCACTCTAAAATTTACATTTGGCTCTCCTTTATATGTTTTTTGAGACCTTTTTTTCCATTTTTTAAGAATGCATTTTTTGTTAAAATATTATCATGTGTCTGCTTTAAAATGTTAGATGATTCTAATAATTGTTATTTTAATGCTACACTCTATTGATTATCCATTTTGTATCTTCCTGGTTCTTAGTATGACTATTTTATGAGACTCTAGATGTTATTCAATTTATATTTTAGTGGGTTTCCTTTAACTGCATCATAGGGTGGGCAGGAGTTAGAGGTCACAACCTTGTTATTGCCAATTGATGATAGAATTCCAGGTTTCTTTTGACACCTAAGAAATGGATGGCATTCATTAATGGTGAGTGGAAGTTACAACTCCGTACTGATGCTACCCTGGTTAGGAGGGTAGCAGTGACTCGTTACTGCTTCTGCTCCTGTGTGACTGCCACATAGGTCACATCCTGATTCTATGTAGGGAGTAGTCTAGTTGCCACTGGCTGCTGAGGACAGTCCTGACATTCTCCTAGGACTTCTCTGGTAGGAATCCAGCAGCAAGGATGGTATGCCTTAGACTTCCAGGAAGGAATGGAGTTCAAGCTCTCATGTGTTCTCTACTTTCAACTGAGGGAAAGGGCCTTATTACAATGTCATGGACAAAAAGTACCTGGTCCTTGCTGGCCTTTCTGACACTACTCTGGCTGCGGTATTGGGATGCCCCATTACAGCCCAGTAAATTATAGGCTCCATGGAATTATAGGTTCCATGCTCAGCTTTGCTAGTACAGATTGGGATGGGGTCAGATTGTTTGTCATGCTTGAATGGAGTGGAACAGTTTTCTAAGTTTTTCTTCCTGCTCTATTGCTCATTTTCTGGTGATTTGGTGAGAGATAGAGGGCTTTTGATGGAGTTTATTTTTCTGCACCCATTGGCATTTACAGATTGACAGCTGCTTCAGCTCCAAGACTAGCAAATATGAGGCAAAAATAAAAATAAAAATAAAAACCAGTAAGACACACTGTATCTCCATCTGGTTTGCTTTCTCTTTACCTCCCAGAGTCCACTTATGTTTATTCTGTGTGTCCAGTGTTTGAAGGTATACTTCATGGAAGAATTAGAAAAAAGTACCTCTAAAACATTTTCCCTAAAACAAAATCCCTAGACCCATTTATTATTAAGATTATTATTCATATAATTAAGGTTAATCTACCAACTTAAATTTTTTCCTATGTCATTAGGCTTTGGCTTCCTTTTTCTTCATTATCTGCCTCCTTTTCAATTAATTGTGTATTCTATGAGTTTATTTTATCTTTTTTGTATTATTAATTATATTTTTCTTATGTCATTTGAGGACTTGTCTTTGAGTAATTTATCATTGTCTAACTTCAAGCAATATTATATTACTTCAAGTATACTTTAAGAATCTTAAAATAATATACTTTCCTTTTGCCATTTCTAATTTTGTGCTATTGTTTTCATATAATTTACCACTCTGTATGTTGTAAATTCAACAATATGTGCCACTACTTTTTATTTTTAAAGGTTTTATTTATTTTTAGACAGAAAGGGGAAGAGAAAGAGAGGACGAGAAACATTCTGTGAGAGAAAAACATTGATTGGTTATCTCTCTGACATGTCTCGACCAGGGATCAAACCCACAAACCCAGTTATGTACCTGGATCAGAATCAAATTGGCAACCTTTTACTTTGTGGAACAATGCCCGATAAACTGAGTTATTCCAGTTAAGGCACATGTCAGTTACTTAAACAGTTACTTGTGTCTTTATTTCTTTGTGTGCACCCATGTTTCCTTCTGAAAGCATTTTCCTTCTGCCTGAAGACCTTCCCGTACATGTCTTGACATTAACATCTCCAGCTGGTGAAATCATTCAGCTTTTGTAAATATGTAACATTGTTTGATTTTTATTTCCAAAGTATTTTCGGTGAAAATTTTTATTTTCATAGTTTTTTTCCTAATATGTTAAACACATTGCTTCACTGAATTCTACTTTGCTTTATTTCCAAAATATGTCTCTGTTATTCACCTGAGTATTTTCCTGTATTTACTGTCATTTTTCACTCAATGTTTTTTAAAGTTTGGCTTTATTTCTGCTTTTAAACAAGATGATTATGATAATCTTTAATAGAGTTTGCATCACAGGTTTTTGTGTGTGTGTGTGTATGCTTTTTGGATCAGTGGGTTTATAATTTTCATCAAATTCAGAACATTGTTGGCCATTATGTCTTTAAATACCACCACTCCCCCTTTGGAACTCCTATTTCACATGTATCTGGGTGCATGAAATTTTTCCAAAAGCTGATCACTGATGCCATGTGTTAATTTTTTTTTCAGTTTTTTTTTCATATTTTACTTGGGATATTTCTTTTTGTTATGTGTTAGGTTCTTCTCTTCTGAAGTAATTTTAGTACACTTTTATCCAGTAAACTTTTCATCTCAGACATCAGAATTTCATCTCTTGAAATTTAATATATACCTTTTTATATCTTGCATATATCTTCTTAATGTGTTTAATCTTACCTTTCTCCTCTAGCTTCTTGAGCATATGCCATTCAGTCATAATATTTGTTTTAATACCCTACTCTACAAACCACAATCAATATCATTTCTGGGTCAATTTTATGTGATCTCCTTGTGTTTTTCTGCATGTTCATATGTCTGATAATTTTTAGTTAGATGTCAGTCATTTTGGATTTTACAATTTTGGGTGTTGGGTATAGTATAGATTTGTGTCTTAAGAATATTGAGTTATTTCAGGGATATGTTTAAATTTTGCAAATAGTTTTATTCATTTGGGTCATGTTCTTAATTAGAGCTGCATTTTCTGCATTTACTATTAAATCTTCCTTTAATAGTAAACAAGAAGCTCTGAGTATTCTAACTAACGCTTTGTGAATTACCAGGTTCTCCTCTCTGGCTCTTCCTTTCACTCGCTCTTCCCTCTAGTACCTACAGGTGATTCTTTCCCTGGGCTTGTGTACTTTCCTCACATGCATGTTATGATCATTTCTCAATCGAATACTCAAAAGAGATCCCTGGACTTCATTCTCTTGGCACTTTTCTCCTCTTTCATGCTCTGATCTATGAAATGCAGCCTTCTAGGCTTCATCAGAATATCAACTCTAGCTGCTCAACTCAGGGAAATGCCCAAGCTTGGTCCAGTCTTTCTTTCTACCCCATAGTCTGGAACAGGGGTGTCAAACTAATCTTCACTGGGGGCCACCTCAACCTCACGGTTGCCTTTAAAGGGCCGAATGTAATTTCAACTCCTTAACAGTTAAGGAGTAATTACGTTTATACAGTCCTAAAATTATTTCGGCCTTTTGAAGGCAACTGAGAGGCTGATGTAGCCCCCCCACGAAAATGAGTTTGACACCCTTGGTTCTAGAAGCTTAAAGGGCTTATAGGACAATTGTATTGCTCACCTCATTTGTGTTCTGTTTCTAATGTTTAATATTTTAATTGTCATTGTAATACTATAATGTCATATGTACATTTGTTATTGCTACTGTTGTGGTGATGTTTGGGGAGAAAGTTGTTTCTGTTGTCTGTTTCTCTGTTTTTTCCATTGCCTGTTTCTCCATTTTGACTTAAAACTTCTTGCTTTCCTTTTTTGGATTCTTCGTTCAAAAATTGTTTACACATGCTTAAAGTGTATGTACTGTCATATTAGAAATTTTAGTCTTAACTTTATAAAGAACGGCCCATCGTAAGTAATATTTGCATGCTTTAAATTATTGATGACATTGAATTTTATTTGTTTTGATTGTGGCATAATACCCCATCATTTTAATATATTTTAGTTGACTCATATATTCTTTTTTATACAAATTGAGCATTTCTATTTCAAGAAACTGTTATAAAATCTTTATTACATATCTTCCGCTATACATATATACAATGTTCTTGTATATACAAGCCAAAAAATTGAATTGCTTCAGGCTGCATATGTGTTTAAATGTGGGTTTTCCAAAGCTTGTGCAAAACACTATACTCCTGACAATAAGTTTAAGAGCTCCTATGGACACATGCTTCCAGCATTTTGCATTATCACACTTTCTAACTTTTACCAATTGAATTTGTGTAAAATGGTGTTGCATTTTGGTCCTTATCTGCATGTGACTGAATTTTAAAAGAACCAAGCTATTTCCTATTCTTAAATCTGTTTATCTCCCCAATTATTTGTATTATTAAATATATTTTAATACATTTTATTATTTTACTTACAGAAGTATTTTATTACTCTTGTTAGATTTTGATATTTTTGTTATCCCTGTATTTTATTGTAAATAGTTATTTTTTTCTTTAATTATATTTTCATTTGTTCGTTCTTGGTGTACATACTTTATATTTTATATAATGTAAAATAAATAAAATGTATAATAAATATATGAATGTACAATTTATAAAATTATATACATGCATATTATTTTATAAATATATACTATAAAATACTAAATTGTATTTTTAAAAAATTTAGATGATTTTGCCCTGGCTGGTATAGCTCAGTGGATTGAGTGCGGGCCTGCGAACCAGAGGATCGTGGTTCGATTCCGAGTCAGGGCACATGCCTGGGTTGTAGTCCAGTTCCCTGCAGGCCAACTCCCAGCAGGGGACGCACAAAAGGCAACCATACATTGATGTTTCTCCTTTCCCTCTAAAGATAAATAAATAAATAAAATCTTTTAAAATTTTTAGATGATTTTTATTCATCTACTTTGTAGATGAAGTTTCAAATTTTTTTATACATCTCTCTTACCTGACTCTTGATTTGCCAATGATTGTGACTATTTGGACCTCACTATCCTGAAAAGTTCTTCTTGTTCTTCTTGTTCTTGTTCTTATTCTTCTTCCTTTTCTTCTTCCAAAGCCTACTTCTTGCCTCTTGATCCTCAGCTGTTGTCTAGGAACTGATTTAAAAATGTAGCTTCTGTGATGATATAGTTGTTAATGGTTGTCAAACCTTCAAAATATTTGCTTTATGGTGTTCAATATAGCACAGTGTTATCCATACATTATGAATAGAAGGAAAGAGTAATTATGTATGCATTTGGTAAACCTCCCGTATCTGATCATTGAATTCTTCCCTGAGAATATATATTGAATATGTTGGTGTTAGTTTGGCCTAGGAAGCTGAACATAATAAGAAATCCTATAACCAGAAAAATTAATAAAGTCTTTATGTAGCAATTAAGTCACCAATAATTATTGAGTTAAGGAAGTAGATTGGGGATGTGAAAAGGGGTGTATTCTAATATCCAATCATTTATTAATCTATATGCTCCTTCTATTCCACAAAAATTGATTGGATGCCTCCTTTGGCCTAAAAGTGTGCCAGGGTGGGAACTATATTAAAGATGCTTTAGGCTTGGTGAATCAAAACTGCTTTCTCACGAGTTCCTAGTAAGTTTATTTCTGGGCTTCACAGCAGTTTCAATAGAGATTGCCTAATGTATTTATAATTTTAGTAAGAGATATTTAATATATAAATTCAAAATTCATTTATTTAAAAAGTGGTATGTATTATGAATGTGGCAGTAATACAGATATCTAGTACTAAAGATAACTTAGAAATTATCTTGTTCAACTCCTTTATTTAATTGGCTAAATGACTTGCAATGGGTTAAGAAAAATAGCCTGTGCAGTTAGGCTGCCTTGGTATAATCTCAGACTCCATCATTTACTTTCTGTATTGCCAAGACAACTGAAATAATTGTCATTTAAATATATCTCCAATTCTCTAGTTTGCAATTATAAAATAGGAATATAATTCTAGTGGTATTTAACCTGAGGAGAGTATATCAGAACAGTACATAGCACATGGTAAACAAGCATCACTTCTAGTAGTGAACCGTTAGCAGCAGCGCCATGATCTGAGCCAAC
This sequence comes from Sturnira hondurensis, assembly GCF_014824575.4. Classification (NCBI taxonomy): domain Eukaryota; kingdom Metazoa; phylum Chordata; class Mammalia; order Chiroptera; family Phyllostomidae; genus Sturnira; species Sturnira hondurensis. Next base: position 1,417,854 of record NW_028095541.1, on the reverse strand, counting down.
TCTTTCATTAAAAAGGGAAACAACTGACTCCAAGTCCTCTTGTGTACATGACTCAATGATCATGCTCCTAATCTCCTATATTGGGTGAGGCATGTCAAATTTCAGGTCTTATTATTATTCCCCATTATTTGCTTTCCCTTCTTGTGAAGAAACTACACTTCCTTGGGACATGGAGGTCAAATGCGGCCCTATGACATGCTTTGGCCTGTGAACTGTGCATGAACCTCACATACACAAGTTTCTACCATAAGCCTTAAGAACAATTACTTAAGTTCTCTCCTTTTTTTTCTTCCTCTATAAGACCAGCGTGACTTGGTACAGGCTGAGCCTTAGGGATTCAGAGTAAAGAATTTGTGGAATAGAACCTCACCTAATGCATGATGAATATGTATTGTGGTCAAGAAAGAAACTATTGTTGTTGTAAACTATTGAATTTTTAGACTCTTCATTACCACAGAAATGACCTTTGCAACTATAGAATAGCCTAGTAAAAGCTAATTAATACAGTGAACTTATATATGTATATATGTGTGTGTATATATACATAAAATATATTTGATATATTAATATATAATATATATTTAGCATATTAATATAATATATATATTCTCTGTGCATTGTCCTGGTATTTATTTTCATGACAGCAATATCTACAAAATCTGCCAAGTACATGGTTGAATGTTATGAATATTATTTGGCAATTTTATTTGTAAAGTGCTAATCTTCTTTTTGTATTCAAGCAGAAAATATGAATGAGTACCTTTTTATTTTCAGTTTTCATTCCAGATGTTTGGCAACATACAGACAGAATAGAATGTTAGTAATTTTGAAATAAAATTAAGCCAGACTGTTAGTCTTATTAGGGAAAAAACTATATGTTTTTAAGTGGAAGAAATAGGAGTTGTCTTCTGAAGGATGGCCTTTAATTTTTTTCTTTTTTTATCCTTACCTGAGGACTTTTTTTTCCCCATTACTTTTAGGGAGAAAGGAAGGAAGAGAAGAAGGGAGAAAGAGAGAAACACTGATTGGTTGCCTCCTGTGTGCATCCAGACTGGGAATCATTTGTGCCTAACCTGGGTATTTGTCCCTCAACGTAGGTATATCCCCTGACTGGGAATGGAATCTGCAACCCTCAGTGACGGAACAATGCTGCTACCAAATGAGCCACACTGGCCAGGGCACTCTTACCCTTTGATTAAGAAGTTTCTCCCTTGTCATCTGGTCTGGAAATAGATTTATTCAGCTCTGGTCAAAGTTAACCAGATAAAAATTTTTGTAGTACAAGTCACATAGTAATAACCACTAAATTTCAACTTTTGAAGCTTTTGCAACACTAAATATTATTAAATTCAAAAGGCATGATGAATACCTCCTTGGTAAAAATTATCTTAAAATTAGAAATATTATAGAATTACTTACTGGAAAATAATAATCATCAGAAAAAATAAATTCTTTACAAATATCCAGTGGAAGTAAACCATTATAAAATAATATTAAGTTGTCTGCTTTGTTTTATATTTTTGATTATGCATTTGAGAGGAGATGCAAAGTATTTGACATGGAAGAAGCATTGGGGACTTCAAGTGCCATGGTGTAGTTAAGTTTCTTAAATTCTGTTAAATATATTGCTATTAAATTTCTCTTTTTATATATTTATTATTATTATTATTTTAGAGAGGGGAAGGGAAGAAGAAAGGAAGAGAGAAACATCAGTGTGTGGTTGCCTCATGTGTGCTCCTTACTAGGGACCTGGCCAGCAACCCAGGCTTGTGCTCTGACTGGTAATAGAATCAGCAATCCTTTGGTTCTCAGGCCAGTGCTCAATCCACTGACCCACACTAGCCAGGGCACTATTAAATTTATTTTATAAATATTTTGTATCTTTCAACATTTAACACAATTTTAAATAGGAGAAATTCAGTAAGTTTAAAAATTAAAAATATTTGAGTTTTGACTTGTAAATTGTGAGTGGCAATATAGCAGGAGTTGCTTCAAGGAAGTGATGAGAGCAGAGGCTGGGTTGGAGATAGTGGAGAAAAGAATAAAATGAGCACACACTGCATTAAGGTTTTTAAGAAAGGCAATAATGGTAGTAAATGAAAGAGGATATAGATTATAGAGAAGTGTTGTTTTGTTTTTAGCTTATAATAAAGGAGAATTAACACATATTTAAATACCAATGGGAAGGATCAGTTGAGTGGAGGAGGATCCCAGAGAGAGGAGGAGATCACAACCATGAAAGGTAGTTGAGAAGAAAGAAAGAGGGGAACCCATATTGTGCACAGAGTCAGTTATCTTGGAATAGAAAAGGATACAGCCCCTTTATTATAACAGGAAGGAAGAAAAGAATTATGCAGTTTTTTTCCAAGAAGCCATGAGAGAGATGCCTATTTTCTGAATTAAGGAAATAGCAAACAGTGGGAAGAGGTGAATGCAATCAAGAAAAATTTAGTAAATACTAATAGGAATTCATTACTGATTAAATATTTGTGGGGAGCGTAAACACGAATAAAGGAAGAATTTAGAAGTAGCTGGGTTTCTGCTTAGATAGATGGATGGATTACAGTGCTATTTGTTATTATTGAAATCTAGGAAGATGTGTGGATTAGAAGCAAATCTCAGCTGAGGATCAACTCTACACAAAAATTTTCCCAGAGACACTCAGATCAGAGCACCGCAATGTAGATACCACCCAGGCAGTGCGGTGAGGTGGTAAAAGGAACCAGGCATCAGGAGATCTGAATTCTCTCTTGGTTCACTGTTGCACGACATTGATCTGGGTAGACTTTTGGTGATCTCATTGTCTTTATTAGACCAAATCAATTTTTGTTTCTTCATGATATTTTTATGAGTGAGACTGAAAAACTGTGCTTGAGAGCACCTTCAAAACACCCAAGTTTTGCTTCTTTTCTCCTAGGACCATATGCTATGTATTGATTTATGGTATTTCTTGGTTTTTTTTTTAGCAAAAGAGTAGTCAAAAATCTAATTGTTTTTGGAATACATCTTTTTATTTATATAATTTCAGCATTCATTTCATAATCCAATAAAAATGTGTTATGTTCATAATGTGTGCAAAGTTCAATTTTAAAAACTTAGCACAAGTGAAAGCCTGTCTCTTCTTTAAAAAAATCTGGGGGCCCTGGCTGGTGTAGCTCAGTAGATTGAGTGCGGGCCTGCGAACCAGATGATCGTGGTTCGATTCCCAGTCAGGGCACACGCTTGGGTTGCAGGCTGGTTTCTGGCAGGGGCCAGTTCCCTGCAGGGGATGCACGAGAAGCAACCACACATTGATGTTTCTTTCCTCTCTCCTTCCCTTCCCCTCTAAGAAAAGATAAATAAATAAAATATTTTTAAAAACGCTCTTTAAAAAAAAATCTGGGCATTCATGGTCCTTATGTTCCACTGATAGCAAAGAAAAGTGGTGAAACGTAAACATAACAAATAAATTGTTAGTAAATGAGGTAGTATATTTGGAGGTAATAAGTACTTGGAAAAATAAAAAGAACAATCAAAAGACCATCAACCATGAAGATTGGTAGCTATAATATTGCTAAAATATGATTACTAGCATGGGCCACAGGAGAAAGGTAACAGGTGAGCAAAGAACGAGGAATTTAAATATTAGATATTTGAGAAAAAAGAAACAGCTGGCGCAAACACCAGTGAGTGCGTGACACAGCAAGAACGCCAGGTGGCTGGATCAGAGACAGGCAGGGAGTAGGTGATGTGGTCAGAGAGGTACAGAGGTGACAGCTCGTTGGCTTCTTCTTCTGACTGGGAAGGAGGGGTTGGCCACTAAAACAATTTAAGAAGAGGAGAGCCATTATCTAATTTAGGCTTTATAAAAATCATCCTAGCTATTGTGTTGAAAAGGTTACACTGGCTGCAGGTGAGGGGTGAGGGCACTGAGTCCAAGAAGAAATCTCGTACGGTTAAGGTAAGGGATGGTGGGGACTGAACCAAGATGTCAACACATTATGATTGTATTTTGAAGGTGAAACAGGATTTGCTGACACACTGAATATCTGTATGAAGGAAAAGGCAAATTCAAGAATAACTTCAAGGTTTTTGACCTAAGAAACTAGAAAGATAGAACTGCCATTAGCTGAGATGGGAAGACTGTGGGTGGCGTGGGTTTTGAAGAATGTACATCAGGAAGTCAGTGCTAAATGATTTAGGTTTGAGATGTCAAGTAGACATTCCAGAGAGTTGGCAGCATGGATCATGTTGTCAGCCTCCCAGCTGGTATAACACACTACCTCTCATTAGTGTGTGAATAAATGACACAGTGTAGCATATTTGTGCAGAACATATTACATTTTTAATGATCAGTTAATATTCAGATTCTTGATATTCTACCAAAGTTGTTATTATTTGAATACTTTTTGATGGAATAGAAATATAATAGATTATCCTATTAGCTATCCAATGAGCTAACTTAGATGGAAATAGATCCGAATATCCAAAAACTGATTGAGTGAGGTCTTCTGGGATGTTTGAAGTTCTTTGACTTCTGTTAAAAGAAGCTCTCCATGTTGTTTTAAATAGAATTTAAATTTTAATATTGCTCTGCAATTTCTATTGCCATTTTACATGCCAAATATACTTGCTTCCTATATTGCAAATTTCTAAATGAACTATTCTGTCATTTTTTCAGTCCAGAACACTTCAGTAGGTCATAATTAAATCATAAAACAGCTAAAGACTGGGCTTACCCCATGTTTCTCTGACTCTGTGAGTAGGTTTAGGTTATTATTGATGAGGACATTAATTCTATGTATTCAAGTCAAAAATGATTGCTAGACAGTTTTATGGGATGGAAATGCTGACATACCATTCAGGGACCTTGATTATAGAGTGATATGAAAGATATTTGCAATACTTTCTCTTAGTTATTTTTATTTGCTAGGCATATAGCCTTGTAAATAAAAGTGACAGATTTCTCCAAAGAATTAAATTTCAGCTTATGAGTTTATTTTATGGAGCCCTTATTCTACCTGTACAAGTACTTCAAGTGGTAGGTAACACAGGCAAATATAAAACAACATCATATTTTATTTTATTAGTGTATTTTACAACAATTCTGTAGGTACACAAGCTTCAGAGATCATAAACATCCAAGGTCTTGAAGACTTCACCTTCCTATAAAGTGCTTTTTGAAAAGTACTGCCTTCTGACCTATAAATACACTGCTACCCTTGAGAGAGCAAAGATTTATCTCTTCTCAATTTACAAGTAAATTCCTTGTTAACCCACCTCACCTCTTCACCAATAAAGTCTGATTTATGATCGATGGTCAGTGAGTCCATCTGAGGCAGTTTCTACTAAGCCTAAGAAAAGAAAGTATAAAAAAAAACTAGTAAATTGTGCAGCATGTAATGTAAATTAAATGAAGTGAGCTGTATTATACTGCACAGCACCAATCCTAGGAAGCACTTAACTGTTGCACATTATATTTTTATGACAAGCCAGTAATTATGCCTCCAGTAGAACAGTGTTCGTGATGCTTGGAAATGAGTCATGGCTGCGCCTCAGTCACTCTCCCATCATCTTGATGGGTTCCTATTTATAGTCACTTGCCCATTATTTCCTGCATTTCCTCTCAAAATAATGTTGGATTCAATTTCATTGTTTACATGAATATGTTATTCCATGCCAAAGAACAAAAATAAGTAAATACAATGAAATAACACCGTATATGTTTGTAAAGAAGCAATGTTAAATCCAAGAGACTGATATAGGGCTGATTCTTGTGACTAACAGAAATTTTCTTGAGAATGGAAAGATTAGAGTATGGAATTAAAATATACATCTCAAAGCCTCCACCAGCTCTTCCTTAAACACACGTTCCTTGGGTCATAAAGAATAGTTGTCTTTCCTTAAAACATTTTCTAGGATGTAAATTTTCTAAAAGAGCCTTCATTGTTCCTTTTAAAAAATGAACAAAGACACATGAAGAGGCTCATTGTGTGACCTTAAAACATAATGGTCAAAGAATCTTACAGTTTGGGCCTTGGGGTAGGTCATAGTGAGGAGTAACCTCTGTCCGGTGTTGTATGGACAGAACACTCAAGGAATCCTGCATGCTGACTGCTCTTGAAAGTTTATACAGCACACTGATATTTAAAGTACCCTGAGAAGTTCTACATGGAGAAGTCTATTCAACTTTGCTTGACCCACCCTTCTCCAAATACAAGGTGTGGCAAAAGTAGGTTTACAGTTGTGGTATGTAAAACACAAACTTCGTTCTTATATTATTATTTATTATTTATTTATTATTATATTATTTCGCATATGACCAACTGCAAACCTACTCTTGCCTCATCCTGTATATTACATAATGGATGTTTCTGTTGCCAAGTTGAAATAGAATTCAATCACACAGTGTTAATATTAGTCTAATCCAACTATTCTTAAGGAGACTGAGATTCAGAAAGTAAAGGGTAGGCCCATGGTCTCCCAGGTGGTATCAAAGCCTAACTAGACCTGGGATCCATGAATTACCAGTTCAGGGCATCTGGTGGATTTCTGCTAAAGCCTTGGTGAGAACAGAAAGCTGTGTACAACATCATGGGGAGTATAGGGAAACAGAGGAAACAGTCTTTGCTAAAATTTTAAGAACCCTCGCTTGCCACAATATTTTATTTCTTTTTATTGTTATATAAAAATGGTTTGAACTATATTACCTTATTAACTACATTCTTTTGACAATAAGGTGCTATACTTAGTAAATTATCCAGAAACATGAGTTATTTTTATTTAAACACAGAAAATTTAATTTGCATGTTTTATATTGGTTTACTCCAGCTGCCCTAAGGAAATACTACAAATTGGGTGGTTTAACCAACAGACGTATGTTCTCTCCCAGATCTGGATGCTGGAAGCACAAGATGAAGGTTTCAGCAGGGTGGTGTCTGGCAAAGCCTCTCTGTTTCTGGCTTGTAGATGTCCACAGTCATGCCTTGGCCTTGTAGATGCCCCCGCCATGGCCTTGCCTCTGCCCTCGCATGGAGAGAGAAAGAGCTCTAGTCCCTCCTTCTCTCTGTTAAGGAATCCAGTCCTGTTGGATTAGGGCCCTGCCCATATGCCTTTATTTAACCTTCAGTATCTTTTTGAAGAATTTTCTGGAATGCAAACTCACTGGGGGTCAGGGCTTCAAAATAGGAATTTTGAGACAATATAATACAGGCCAAAACATTTCCATTAATATTTCTATTGTCTGCTATTTTTGTCATTTCAGGAAATATTCTTGTTTCATCACTATTCTTTCATATTGTCCCAGGTTAGCCCGTTCTTTTCTGTTCCTTTACATTGTACACATTTTAACTGAAAAACTCTAAAGTTTTGGGAATAAGCTCAACAGTAGTCTTGAAGATGTTCATTCCAGGCCTTATTTTCCTGCAGAGGCCTGGTTCTCAAGTCTGGAATCCTGCTTCTGGGCCTGGCCAGCTGTGCACATACTTTTCTAGCAAGCACCCGGTCACAGCTGGACTGTGGCCCTTCCATGTAATCATGTCAGCAACTGTAGCTTTGCAGAGTGGGCTCTTGGGCAATATCCCATCTAGGACATGCAACTTTTTATTTGTACCACCACACTCGTAGTATCAGTTTGTTCAGTCTTTCTTTAAAACAACTTCTTTCTGCTGCATAGAATTCCACTGTGTAAATCTATCATAGTTTTTGGATCCATTCATTTACTGATGGGCACCTAGGTTGCTTCCAGCACTTGGCTATTGTAAATTGTGCTGCTATGAGCATTGGAGTGCATAGGTTCTTTTGGATTGGTGTTTCAGGGAAAGCATTATGCTGAGTGAAGTAAGCCAGGTGGTGAAAGACAAATACCATGTGATCCCACCTTTAACAGGAACCTAAACAATAAAACAAATAAGCAAGCAAGATATAACCAAAGACACTGAAATAGAGAACAGGCTGACATGGACCAGAGGGGAGAGGGAAGGGAATTTCAGAGGAAAAGGGGAAGGATTTACAGGAACAAGTATATAGGACACATGGACAAAAACTAAGGGGGAGTAGAAATGGGAGGGAGGTGGGGATCACTGAGGGGGTGGGCTGGGATGGGAGTAAAAGACAGAAAACTACTTGAACAACAATTAGAATAAATAAATTTTAAAAAACCTTCTTAAATGTTTTAGCAAAGTAATAGGTATTGTTGCCCTGTGGTTACATGACCACTTCTAACATTTTGCTAGTTAATGCCAGGGTTCAAGCATGGCGCACATTCAGAGAACGCTGGTTCGGTTTCAAATTCACTGTGGCAAAAGGAACAATAAACAGGCCAGCCAAAAATAAGTAAGTTGTATTTGATTATGTTCATGACAACCTTTGCATTATACATTATTACCATGTAATTAAAATGACTAACATCTCTATGTTTTTCTCATTCATGCATTTTTATGGCTCCCCATAATTTTGAAGAGCAAGAAACAGACATAGGTAGTTTTATGGCTTGGCAAGGATTATACAGCTATTCAGTGTTTGAACTAAATTTAAACCTAATTGATTTAAACTGAAATTCAATAATTAATTCATTCAACATTGATGGCATGCCAGATTGTGGTGATATAATGGTGAGCAACAAGAGGCACCACCTCTGCCTTTGAGAAGCATCAGGTGATGGAGTCATATAGGCATTAATACAACATTAATACATTAATGCCTATTAATAGGCATTAATACAGTTAAAAATAGTTTGTGAAATTGCAACTCTGAGCAGTGCTGCCTGCAGAGCCATATATTGTAATGAGCAAAAGTAAGAGGGGGCCTGCCTGTCACGATGTGGGTTAGAAATATTGAAATTCCATGTTTTAAATAAACCGTATCTTCTATAGGGAAAATTTATGAGTCATTCAATTCACCTGCATATAGAGATGAATAATACATAAATCTAATAAATATACCAGAATAATATTTTTTTTTCAATTACCACAAGTTAGGATTACAATCAAGTAAAAATGTACAAAAAGAAAATTACGAAGCTCTAGTATTTACCATAACACAACTATTTCAGACAGAGCTGAGAGTCAACCTTGTCCTCCAGACCCTGGTGGAAAGACAAGCACACTCGTTATGACCAGGGGAGGTATCTACCAGGCTGTGATTGGACGCAGGCATCAAGAAAGGGCGCAAAATTCAGGTAACGTGAACAAAGCAGTTAAGTCAGAGGACAGAATCCTATTCACTGAGAGAAGCCAGAGAAGGGTGCAAATTGTAAATACACTTTTTAAGTGTTTAGTCTGAGGCTGATAACAAAGACAAAATAGGATACTTCAATGACTGAAATATATTGAAAATAAGTTTTATCCTATTTAGTAGGTGCCGTTACAATGAGAGTTAATAATAACTTGCACCCAATTCCAAAGAGCAATTTATGATTTGAAATATATTTTAATTTTTAATTATTACTCTTTGGTCTCAATCTAAGGAAATAAAGGATATCTCACTAAGTCCAGATGATAAACTTAGCCCGATTTTGATGCTGATACTAAAGCTACAGAATGTGTGTGAGTACCTCTACTCTGTCTGTCAGCCTGCAAGACTGAAAAACGCACCCTCCATTTTTGCCATTATCAAAAGCTAGATTTAAAGATGACTCCCATCCTGAGTATACTGGGTCCAACAGAAGTAATACCTGCTTCAGTGTGATTGGTAGGGTGATAATATGGGTGTAATAATGCATAGTTGTAATTGGAACATTTCACCTGAAATGTCATATGTGTGCTTGAGTGTGATATTGTTATGTTACAGAATTATATGCTTATGATTTTGTAGTAAAAGATTATGTAATAAAAAGGGGGTTATTTGTACTAGACCCTATATTTATGTTCACTAACATCTTGCAGTATAACATTCCTCAGTTCATCACTCAGAGTATTGTACAGTATACTGTACGGTTTCTTTCATAAATGTTTTCAATATGTCAAGAGGTACTCTTATTCTTAAATACTTATAACATTTGAAATCTAAATATTTTATTTATTGTGTGTATCATTTATAGTTATAGAAATATCAGAAACATCTGTTTTATCTTTATAAGAAAATACTCAGTTTAGTTGATAATTTCACAAGTTATCCAAGGACATAGTCATCACTTTCTTTCAGATATAGTTCTATGCCCAATTATATGTTTATGATTGTTAGTAGAATAACTAATATATTTATAGTTATTTTATAATTACTTTAAACTTACCTTTTCAAACCACCCATTCAATACAATATTAAATACCTCCTAGATCTCATCCATTTATTAATCATATTATTTGGCAACATGTTGATTTTTTCTCTCTTTTAAGGGACATTTATTTTGTCTTGCCATGGAAGAGTCCAGAAAGACAAAAGTCCATGCAAGCAAGTGGTTATCAGAACAGCTTTTTATGATACATGATTCCAACATGCCAGAAGAAAATTACATCGAGAATGATGTAGTCTAACTAATAAGAAATATATTTGAAATTGAAAATTAAATATACTTTTGCATATCCTGATATGCTACTTCACTTGCCTCATTTGCATGCAAATAAGAGTTCAATAACTATTTTAATTGGTATATTCTCCCAAAAGCAAGGAAAGAAGATTCAAAATATATGTATTATTTTGTAGAAGAAAGAATGTTAATACTCACCAAATAATTACCTAATTTACATAGTGATTAGACTCATCTGCAATAAAGTATTTTTATAAATATACAGAGAGAACATTAGACATGAAATTTGACAAGTGAAATAACAAGCAAATCTAATAAGGAAAATTGTGTGCAGGTGAAATACTTCTAGTACATTATTTTTAATATAACTTTATTGCTGATATCAGAATAATAAGCCAAATCCTTAAGCATTTCATGCATCATATTTGGTAGGTAAGAAGGGAAAAGCAAATATAATATAGTTAAAAAAATATTGAACATGATCAAACACATCTGAAAGAGATAAATTCCTCAGGGAAGAATTTCCACCTACATAATTTCAAGTAGAGTAATCTATTTTCTAATTAGCAAAGAAAAAATCCCCTGTATATGACCTTGAATTTAAAATATTAGCTCAGAGGGAATATTTACGAACCAAAAGCTCAAATGCATAATGAAAATATGGACATGACTTTTACTGTTGTTAAGGTTCTTTTTAAATCACACTTAGGCATAACCAGCCTATGCTGACTGACATTTATAGTATGGAAATTGGCTGGAATAAAAATGCAATGGCGTTTGAAATTAGAAAACACATTACAGAAGAGGCAGGTTAAATATTTGTGATGTTCAAAGCCATTTTTCATGGCAGAAGCAGTAGCTTTGTTCTTTTAGATCAAGCTTATATTCTAAATGAGCTTTACATATTGAAGTTATTTTAGTTCTCTAGTGTTTCTTCTTTTGTCATATTATACGTAGTTATTCATTTTAGAGAAATGTATTTTTTAGCTTTCAGCATTTTAAGTATGATAAAGGAGGGAGGACTTTAGGATTTAAACATGGAGAATTTGTCAGTTAGAAATGCGTGTTAAGTGAAAAACCAAGTAGCAGAATCAGTGAATGCAAAATGACCATGCTGATTTTAAACAACCTTTTACTTATTTGCTTGTGGGTTTATAGGGATCTAGAAACAATAATAACATGAAGAGTGAGGCTGAACAATGAAAATAAAAAATAAAGAGACATGATTTTTAAAAAATCCCAGTTCACAAGCTTTTCCTCCAGAATCTGGGACAAGATAGATTCTTGGGCTTCTGAGAGAGTACTGAGGTTCTGTCTACAGTGAGTTGGAAACTATGAGGGGGACCCTCCAAAAACCCTGGAATTATCTTCTGGAGGGGGACCCCTTGTATTATAGGCTTCCCTTGTCAGATGAGCTTCTAGGAACCCACCTATATCAGTATATCAAGCACTCTTAGTGTGAGAGGCTGCATTTGGCTTCAGTGAACTTTTCGAAGACTTTCAGAACGTTTGTGCATCTCATGATAGGTGATTTAAGAGCATACCTACCCACACTGCACTGAGTGTTCAGCAGGTTTTTGACTACAATTGGCATGACCTCCTTCCCCCACCCTCCCTTTTCACCCAATCTCACCCCAAGTAACTTTTTCGTTTGTTTATTTCCTTTGTTTGAACAAAAACTTCAAAGGGAAACATTTTGCTGATGCGGAAAAGGAGAAATAAAAAATGGCAGAAGCACTAAAAAGGCTTCAAAATCGAGGAGTTCAAAATCTATTTTGAGCAGTGGAAAAAACATCTCAATAAGTGTATTGCATCAAATGGTGAGTACTTTGAGGGTGACTGAAATTTAAACATGTAAGAATAAGCACACAATTTTTTCAAAATAAATTTTGTTGTTTTTCTTTTTTTGAGGTCCTAGCTCGTATAAGAAAGAGAATGGCACAGTGAAATGTGTCTGAATTTCGGAGCCAGCCAGATCTGAATTGAAAGCCTTAGCCCTTCACTCATATGCTCTCTGACCCTAGGAAATTACCATTCAGAAGTTCAAGTTCATGTAAAATAAGAGTCAAAATAGTTATTTTCAGGGTTATTGTGAGGATTGAATAAAATTGTTAATGAACATAAAGTATGTAGAACATGGGCAATTAATAAATGATGGTAAATATTAGAGTTATAGAAAATCCAGGAGCCAGACTCCTAGGCTATTTCTCCTTCAGCAATCGACCTCCCTGTAATCCTGTAATGTAAGGATTCTTCACCTGTGACGCTTTCCATTGTATGTTTAAGATAACTCACATTTAATATCTACTAGAGGACAGGTCAGTCATGCATGTATTTTGAGAGTAAATTGAGGTAATGATGGGAAGTCAAACTTTGTGACTATAAATTGTATTATCTAAATATTTATTCACATGTATTCATTGTCAGTGAGATGATGCTAACTCCTGGAATAAAGATTTATTGACACTTCTAGACACAATAGCAGCTGAAGTTTATCAGAAATGTGTGTTTTTTAAAAAGTAGAGAATATAGCAAAAGTTTGTGAACTCCAGAGTATTCTAAGGCATTGAAGATATTTCTACGATGAAAAAGGACAGAAAAGGAGACACTCAGGAGAGCAAGCTCACCTAAGCTCATTGAGAGAATGGCAAATGTGGAAACCCACCCAAATGATTTTATACAGCTTTTGTACTGTACTATCCAAACCAGGGCAAGCAAAATACTAGCAGAGTTTTTCTAAAGAACGCAAGAGGTGCTTAGCAGTAGAGAAGTCCGTAAATCTAACTTTGCATGATAAAAGGTTTGAGGAAACACTCAGTTGCATTAAAAGCATCTGATATTATTTAACATTCATTTGTAATTTTAATTCTTTTCACACCAACACTCAAAGGAAATTTTCTTAACTGAGAAACTGATATCCACAAAAAGCTCAGCAAAGAAGGAGCCATTTATCTATAGTGATAGGATAGCTGTTTATTCTAGAAAACTGTATTTTGAAAGGCCTGTTTATTCTTTATGATGTGTGTCATGAAACCCAGAGCAAGTGTCAAACTGTGTGTGCTGAAGAATCATGATCTCTGTAAAGGAGATGTTGCTTGACCCCTAACTTAATGAGATGAATTCAATTAAAATGGGAAAGAAGCTAATCTATCCTGTGCTAGTTGTCAGCAGGAAAAACAAAAAGGATCTTTGTCCCCTGCACTTAGGTTGACATTCGTTCTGTGATGTTGCACCTCAATTACTCCTGCTGCGGAAGTAGACAATATTGCTCTTACCCCTTGGTACTCTGGATGTGGTGGCTGAACCAGCAGCAGCAGCATCACATGGGAGCTTATTAAATATTTAGCATCGCAATCAGATTCCACCCCCAACCCCACTGAATAAGAGTCTGCATTTTAACAAGGTTGCAGAGAATTTATGGGCACAATGGAGGGCCTGAGCAACGCTGCTCTAGGCTACTGATCTCCCTGCTCTAGGCTACTGATCTCCCTGCCTTCAGAAATGCCGAGGCTCATTAACTGCCAAGAAGAATTTTATACTTTTGGAATAGAATATATGATATTTCCAAATGTTTTCTAACTCTGTGGTTTGTTTTACCTGAAAGTATGGGAATTCCTTGGCAATTTTAGCCATTATGATAATAATAAATAGCAATAATTAAACTACTTCACTGTCCAAGGCACTGACCTAAGCTTTTTATTTTTCCAACTCCCTTGCAAACTGCATTACTCCATTGTACAGAAGAGGAAACACAGAGACTTTGCGAACTTGACCAAGGTGAAAGCTGTTAGGATCCAGAGTCAGTTTTGGTGCCAGGGAGTCTGATTCCCTCCCTGGCCTGTTCTGTTTAAACTGTCCTAGGTGAGCAATCTGATAAGATAAATGTATTCTTGCATTCTGATCAGATTATTTAATCTCTTTAGCTTGTTCCTAACATATACCAGTATATTTAGCAAAGATTAATAAGTATAATATATTAAATTTTTAACTACATGTTAGATACTTTTTTAAAGCATTCCTGTTCATTCATTTAGTTTTCACAAGTATGTATTTCATTTTTTTATGGATGAAGAATTTTGTATTCCCTTTAAGGATGGAAAAAAAACTGGTCCCAAATACATGAGACTTGCCCAGAATCAGACTAGTTAGATATGAAGAGTAAAAATTAATAAAATAACCTGTGGTTGCTGTAGAGATAAATTCGGTGTAATGCTTTTCATTCCAGGATTTTCTACTTGGCATTCTCTTGAGCAACTCCATGAAACAATATCACCCAATCCTGAGGACCGGGATAACAACTTTTCAGAAGTGATTTTAATTTAAAAATGCTTGCCTGTGCAGCTCCAGTGACTATCTCCCTAGCTACAGAACCTGCCCGGAGGTGAAAGCTACTTTAACAGGGAATGCCAAATGCTGGCGAGTGTGCAGGAGATGTGTGGCAGGTCAGTGGAAGCTATGCCATTCTGGAACAGAACTGCCCACTGGAAAGGCAATGCAATCCACGTGTGGAATTGTAAAGCTGCTGGTGTCGGGATTGAAAAGCAGAAATAAGAAACAGGTAACGTCAGTTTTTAAATATAAAAATATACATTTTACATGAGTCCATTTTACTCATATCACATTCAGTAAGAAGGGATTTTGGATGCTAACTTTTCCACTCACTTATGCAAGTTCCACTATACAATTGGTATGCCACTACTATCTCATTAAATTAATGAAATAAGTTTAATCAACAGATGTTGGTTATCCTCAGGGCTATATTTACAAAGGTCACGATTTAAGTTTATATCTGTATCCAAATTGGTTTTGTAATTGTTAGCAAATTTGCTGTGTTAAATTTCCAATAGACATGTGCTGGTTGTAGTTGAATTTGAAGTGTTTTAAAAATCTAACGGTCATTCTAATTGTTTTCTTTGTTATTTCTTTTTAATTTTTTTCCATTGCATTTTACATTCAATATTATTTTGCCTTAGTTTCAAGTGTACAGCATAGTGGTTAGACAACCATATAAGGTGAAGTTCATTTTAGTTGGCTATTTAACCGGCCCTGTGAAAGTATGGTAGAGAGTGGCCACCATACTGCAGCATTACACCAAATTTATCTCTACAGCAACCATAGGTTATTTTATTAATTTTTGCTCTTCATATCTAACTACTCTGATTCTGGGCAAGTCTTATGTCTCTGGGATCAGATTTTCTTTTCCATCCATAAAGTAAATACAAAATTCTTCATCTGTAAAAAAATGAAATTCGTGGTTGTGAAAACTAAATAAATGAACAGGAATGCTTTAAAAAAGTGTCTAGCATGTAGTGAAACATTTAATATATTGTGCTTACTAATCTTTGTTAAATATACTGATATATGTTAGGAACAAGCTGAAAATTTTAATATTGACTATATAGCATTTTAGTACAGTTCACATTAAAATCTATTAATGAAATACTTAATATGTTTATGTCTCTGAAGTAGGTATATATTATACTACACATGATCTCAGCCAAAAGGCTGAGAAGAGATGAAATAAGTATATATCCTAAAGTTATATCATGTCTCATTCCAACTAGCCATAGTTCTGGTGCTCAGTGGCCACCTGTGGTGAGTAGCCACCACACTACAGCATTGGACAACACAGTTCTGAAGGCTTTGAGTATTTAAAAAAAATTAAAGCAAGTTTGTAAATAAGGCAGGGTAACTCAATAAATACCTCTAATACCAAAGGAAAAATCCATAAGGACATCATTATTCACATATACTACTACACTCCCTCCCTCCAAGGTCTGTGAAATTTTATCATTAATATTTTTATTATTTTAAAAAACTTGGATAAAATGGTATGATATTTTATTCTGATTATTTTATAATTTGTTGTGAGCATAATTATTCTTCATCAAATATGATTTTAAGAAATCATCTAAATAATTGCATAATATTCTGTATGGATTTTTGACTGTTTTAAAAAAATCTAAGACCATTAGCATTTGGTATAACTTTTTCTATTGTAAACAATATCTTGAAGTCCTGCTATAAAAATCTTTGTGTTTCTATCTGATTTGGCATACACATTTTTAATGCCTTCTTTGATAACCAGAAAAAAAAACACAAATTGCTTTCCAGAAAGACGGTACCAAGGAAACCCAGAATAGCTCTCCTACCACTCTGTCCAGTCCTATTGTAATTTAGAAAATAGTGTTGCCACTTTAAGAGATGATATATTGGTTTTCAATTCTAATTTGTATTTCTTTAGTTACAGCTTGGGGAAATATGTGTGTATGTGTTTCTTTGTGTGTATTTACAGTCCATTTGTACCTCTTTTACACATTTTCTGTTTCTGACCTTGAACAAGTTCTTTGTGTATTGAGAAAATCAATTACTTTTCATCAGTTATGTTACAATTATTTCCCAGTTTAAAAAATGTATTAACACGATTTGAGGTATTTTCAATTATGTGGCTGTTTTTACCAATAGGTTTATCCCTTCACTTTTAGACTTACAAAGGAATTTTTCTCCCTGCTATTTTATTATTTTTCTATATTTAATGTCTCAACCCATATGGTATTTATTTTTTGAGAAAATATGTAAATGGAATATAGTAATAATAGCTGATTCTCCATGTACCTTTATATTTCTTAATTTAAGCTTTTAGATGCATGGAATCAGGTATTTTATTAACTTAACAATTATTTCACTTTCTTATAAAGTTTGAGCTAGGTTTTGCCCAGAATCGGTGTGTTTTCCTAAATCAGCCTCAAATGATGTGAAAAATGTGAAGCTTAGAACTAACACACTATCTCCTGTACCTGTTCAGAGATCCAGTAGGTGGAGAAGCCGAAAGAGAAGTGGCTGGGTGGGGGGTGGAGGGGAGCCTAATGAGGAGCAAATACTGCAGTGATTTTTTCCTTGTGCTGAAACATTTCTCCTCTGTTCTCACGCAGTGTCCTGTTTTTTTTTTTTTTTCTTCCTGACATGGCTTCCTTCTCTCATAGTCCGCCCTGGTAGAGCCACTGTAATTGCCCGGAATGCAGAGCCACATCCGGTGTGAACAGGTGATGAGTGCCTCCACAGCCCAAGGCTTGATAATATCTAGAGCTAGACCTGCTTCCCAGAGTCCTGATGGGACCAGGTGTTCTCCCTGAGAACTCCCACTTCCTCATGTTCTAACACATACGCTTCCCCAAATATCACACACGTGCGTGCGCACACACACACACACACACACCTCAAGCTTTCAGATATCTTTGTTCAGGAACATCAGGGCATTCTGCCAGGTTTCCCCACTCAGGTTCCCTGGCACACAGGTGCTTCACTTGAGAGGAGTCACAGCTGACTCTTCATTCAGTTCAGCTCTGTCTTTAACAAAGTGGATCCAGCAGAAATACTTGAAAGTTCCTGGCATTGGAATTTCTCTTCTTTCATTTCAAGTGATTTTTTTTCCTAACTTGTATCCAATTGATATATTCATTTGGAAATCTGGAAGTGAGCAAGTTAAATGCTTGTTACACAGTTATTAAGTGAAAGGCATCATGTCACTGACATACGAACCATACTGTTGACGTCCGACTGTTTAGCATTTGCTTGTGCTAAATGCATGCATGTCAGAAAACAGTACAGAATGTCTTCCAAGCACAAATTCAGCATTATGTTTGCAGGTGTTCTTGCAATAGCATTGAATGAGCCCATGCATCCGAGTGCATTTCACTTGCTGTCAGCAGTATCTTCAGCAGAAGGGAGAATAAAGTTAATATATGGAATATCTTGCTTGCATATGTGGAAGGCACAGGCTTTCTCTGTCAGTGGCCATGCATTTTGCACATATTTTCAGTAAAGTGATATAAACCTTCATTTAAAAAGTTGCTGATGGAGTACTCTTTGATTTTATTGAGACTGTAATGACGGAAAAAGCCATTCCTTTTGGTGCCCTCCCTGGGGTTATACAGCACATCTCCTTTCCAATAACTGCATGTGGCAATAACAAGACAGTGGCTGTATGGGATAATTGGCTCCTCCTCACTGCATTTATGGGTAGTCAGTCTGAGAATTACTGAGATTGAACAAAAGCCACAGTGACTGCAAAACTGAGGCCCACATTGATCTAGGAATATGATGGATCTAACAGGTCCAGTCAGAATACATCATGCTCTTGGTGGGAGAGTCCTTTCTGAAGAAATGGGAAATAATTATTCTCAACAATGGAACACATGAGACAGAAGTGCACATACTCACAAAGGACTCTAATAAGACCTTGAACATGAAAAAGAAATAGATTTTTTTATGGTAGTTCCTGCCTGGGAAAACATTACACTAAGGTTCTCTACGTCTTTCTGAGTTTCCTTCAGTCCATCTGGGCATTTTTATTTTTTTAAACAATGTATTCACATTTTTCAAACTCTGGTTTAAAAACCTTCAGCTGAAACAGAAAAAAAGGCAAATTCATTTAGTGTATATGAAGTAGGCAATAATTGCATTGAAAAACCCCCAAACACACAAATCAGAACCAGCTGTAACCAAGCATGGATGGAAAGCAGTGCACAGAATTTTCCATGGCCTGCAGCAATGATGTCGTACAAGCAGTCCCTGAGGTGTCTCCAAAGCTTCGCATGCGGTAAAAAGAAATTAGATAATGCTAAAGACTTACCAGATGGGTATCCAATCAGTACTTTTGTGTAAAATTCTCTCTGCATATTAAATCTTGAAGAAATAGCCACATTGAAATTATGAAATGAACATCTTTGTTTTCTAGCACTCTTCCTTGACATGAATGTTTAGCACTAAGGATACTAAGGACACAGTGTATGTTATGTGAGTTGCAGGACACGTGGAAATAAGTGTTAAGGATAAGCTAAAAATAATTGGCTGAAAGAAAACATAAAGTACATTATGGGAAAATGCACAAAGGAGTAATTCTCAATACCCTCGAATTAAGATTTGAGATAACAATTGCCTTTTTAATAAAAATAGACTTAAAAAATAATTGTGTCTTTACAGAGTACTGCAACTTCCAAATATATGTGTATTGCTGTACTAAATTCAACCTTTTTTTAAGTCCCTTTATAATCAAACATTACCTGGATAAACATGTACTCTTCTGCTTACTAGTATCAAACTTACTCTTATCAACCGATTCTCCACTGTATACAAGGTATGCTGTTGTCAGAACTGCAAGGCAATATTTCTTTAGGAATGCCTTCTCTTTTACTTCAACCCGTTCAATTCTGCCCCACTTTGGAAGTCCAACCTCCCTCAATGTGTCCAATCTTTTCCATTGCTACTTCAGACCTCAGTTGTCTCCTAAAGTCCAGATAATGGGAGGGCTGGAGGATAGCCAGCTCACGGTGTATAAATAAAGGCACTGTTAAAAATCTGGGTATAAAATCAATATTGGTGCAATATGAAGAAAATCACCAATTTGGAACCAGGGAACAACGGTGTTGGGAGTCTGTCGAGTGTTGGAGTTGGAATTGTAGAGTGGAAGGAGAGAGTAAATTTGGGTTATCAGAGTTTGATCTGTGGTAGACTGTTCTCAAAGTGTTATGACTAGAGAAAGACTCTAAATCTCCGATCCTGTCCTATAAGATTATAGGTGCAATATAATACAATGATAAACTTTCTAGTATTTAGGTTGTGCTGACTCATACTTCTTTCATTTCACTGTATGATGGGATTAGCTATGGTGACAATGAGCCGTGAGTACTTATCCACTCACTATACTTGTAGACATAGCCAAGTGAATTAAAATAGTGGTGTTATATTACATTTAGAAAAATGTTGGGGACAAAAAAGATCCACAAGTATAGCAGTTGCATATGGGCTGCTCCGGGACTGAGGGTTTTTGTGACCTTAGTGGTACAAGTAATAATGGTCTTCTATGTTATGGCACAGGCAGTAGGTAAACATTTTTTGGCAAGTGAGGCAGAAAGAGTCCCATTCACTCACATTCATACTGGGAAAGAAAAGAAATAGGCATTAGATTTAAACAAGTTCAATCAGGAGCACTGAATTATAAACACTATATTGTAGGACATGATTTGTGAGTTAATTATAGCTAGCAATCAGGATGACCACACATTCCCATTTGCTCTGGGTGGTTCCCTACAGATAGCTGTTGTTTCTGTATATTATTAATAGTATAAATAATATATAATATTTTGTACATTATTAATAGTACCCCTTTACTCTCAAAGTTGTTTCTATGTGGATGCTATGTAATATGGCCACTTGACTAATTCCTATTGAGTACTAATTACATGACTAGAACATTCTGAATGCTCTATGAATTATTTTCTTAGAGCTGCACAACAGCCTAAAAAGACAGTAAAATTATTTTTACTTTCAAATGAGGGAATAGAAACCCAAGGATTATCTTTCAAAAAAACATGCAACTACGGCGTTGAGGAAACTGTACACTAGTTAGAGAACTTGGATAAGATTTGCTTAATTCTAAAATAGAATGATTGATAACAGTGTTAAATTAATGTTAACTATTTAATAAGGTAGTTAGAAAGTACTTAGAGATTATTTTCCCAGAGTTAGCAGGTCTAATTATTTAAGAATGATGACTCCCAACATTTTACAAACAAACGTACCTGTGATGCTCCCACAGGAAGACCACAGGTACTTGGGGGAGGACACTTGGAAGCTGGAGCAGGAGTGGATTCAGATACTAATGCGTTGGCCTCCCCAGCCCAGCAACATAAACCGCACAGTCCTTTAGCACACTAACAGTGTCTGGCAGGTCTTTAGTATCCTTACAGGGACATGGGTTCATGAGCGTATTCACGACAGGGCAGAATCAGAAGGTCAAAAATTTAATCACTATTGAAGTAATGTGTTTTATTAAGAAAAATGTTACTATATCTATCACCGTATAGTGCTGTTAACCTGAATGACTCTGGGAGCTATTTGTAAGATAGTAGCAGTGGGGATGTTCTTCTAGGATGAGAGGGATGGGCTCCGCTCAACTTCTTCATAGGATCTGTGCTCCTAGGTGCTCAGTAAGTGCTCTGTGAATGATTTTTTGCAAGTGAGTATATTTGCAAATGCTCATATCCATGAATATTTTAGCCATATTAAATCCACCTTGGAAAATTATAAAAATTCAGTTCAATTTGAATGAGTAGCACATTGAAAATTTTTTTTATTTTTTAATTTTTTTTATTTTTTAAGATTTTATTTATTTATCATCAGAGGGGAAGGACAGGAGAGAAGTATCAATGTATGGTTGCCTCTTGTGAGTCCCCTGCTGGGAACTGGCCTGCAACCCAGGCATGTGCCTTGATTGGGAATCGAGCTGTGATCCTGTGGTTCGCATGCCCGCACTCAATCCACTGAGCTACACCTGCCAGGGAGACAATAAATTATATTTGTTAAAACAGTACTCTATTTGATGTCTTGGGGTCTGAAACCATCACTATTCTACCCAACTTGTTCTTGTCCTTGGGGTCTGTAATTTTCCCATTCACAATCCTTACTCATTTTACATAAAATTATGGATTTTAAGTAATGGGTATGTTTAAAGTTTACTTCATGCATTATCATTGCATTTCTCAGAAAGTTTTGTTGTCCTTCTATAATAGTCTGTGATGTGTTGGTTGTCTGCTTGCTTAGTGCCTTAGCAGTGACTTTCATGTGTCTTTGCTTGACACTGAAAATCTTCCTCTGTCTTACCTCAACACTCTGTCTATGATTTGTTGTTTGACCTTATAAGTCTGTGTTCTTCTTCTGTACCTAAAATGAAAGTACATTCTACAAGTTTTGGTGGGTAGAATAATATTCTGTAGAATATAATAACTGAAAACAGATTCATCTAGTGCAAAGAACATAAAAGTCATTGTATTTTCTATGTAATAGTAAAAACATTAAGACAGTTTACCAGAATTCGAGAATACCTATAACAGTGTTGTCTTAATTAACAATACATTTTTCTCTTGTGATTCATAGTGGTTATAAATGGGCATTTATATATATCTACTAAAACATTCTAGCTAAAACATTTTATTGTTAAGTATCACTGTATTTATTTTCTTAAACAAAAAGCAATAATATGTGTTAGCTCCCTCGTCTCTAGCATTACAAGCATACTTCCTACTTCTTCAGTTGTAATGAGAAGATACAGACAAACTATATAATACTTTGTACTGGACAAAATTGACAAGCCAACATCTCTATTCTCACTTCTGAGAGTAACTCAAATATCATTTCTCATTCATACATAATAGATGCTTTAGGGTAGGCAAACCTCACTCTTAACCCCAGATGTGAGTTCTGATTGGTCCAAACAAATTGGGCTATCCCTGGCCAATATAGTAGGTTCAGCTTCCTGACATCAAAATAACCATTAGGAATTTTGTTTTATGCCGAAGTAGAAGATGCCTTCAAGGTAATTCAAGATGTCCTAACTGGTACTTTTATTGTCCTTGTTTAATAACTACGTACAAATAAAATATTATAATTTAGATATCTGATATACATATATATATATGATCCATAATATATATAACCACATATATTTCTTGTGTGAAATATATGCATATATGATGATATTGTGTATATATATATATATATATATATATATATATACATATAGCTAGATATATAGAGATATAAATGTATAAGTATCCCCAAGCATTAACAAGATTTCCTCTTAAAATCTACCACTAATGGAAGCAAAGCCCAAAGTACTTTCAGAGAGTTACATATATCATGGAAACTACTGTAGCTATTCAGATTTTTTCCTCAAAGGACAATAGAAGACATTCTGTTTTGGGGAACTTTATAGACCATGATACAGGAAGATGGAGTCTAAGCAGAAATCAAAATTCTAACTAAGATAACTAAATTATGTCCACCTATGCTAAGCAGACAGAAATCAGAGTTCAGCGCTGTGGAGGTCCATGGAATTGTGGGGCATGGTACCAGGAAAAAATGGAGTGGCAGCAGGCAAAGTGAAGTCTACGTGGAACTGCACTTGTATCACTGGTTGAGGCCTAGAGTAGTTTGCAAAGTCTAACAGAAATCAGACCCTATAGGATGGGACATGGAAATGAAATGCCTGAAGTCAGACAATGCTTTAGGACAGGATGTTCTGAAATGTTCTGCTTAGTCTGAGTAGAAATGCCACATTGGACATTGTCTTGAGATCCCAGAAGAGCAAATTTTACAAGTAAGGATTACTGTCTAGAGTAGGATCTATACAATAAGACTAATGAGGATAAAGAGAGACATGGTTAAAGAAGGAATAAAAACCCAGCCTGATTTTATTTTTTAAAAGCTACTAGTAATTTAATTGTTTATGAGAAGAAAAGTAAACCCTTAGAAAGGAAGACAATGTAATGCAGTAATGCAGACTCCCTATAATTTAATTTCTACAACATCTAGTATAAAAGAAAAAATATATAAAGAAGTAGGAGTACATGACCACTGATTAAGATTAAAAAACACTAAATAGAAGTAGACTCCAAGATGACACAACTTTTGGAATTAACAAATGCTATAAAACAGCTATTATAAATGTATTCAAGGATTTAAAGAACTGGGTAGACATAAGTGAACAAATAATGATTTTCAGTAGAAAAAAAGAAACTATAAAAAGAAGCATATGGAAATTCTAGAGCAGAAAAATACATATTGTAAGATATTAAAAATGACTAAGTTTAATAAAAAATTAGAAATGGCAAGAGGGAGGAGTACCAGTTTAAGAAAATAGAAATTATTCAACCTGAAGAAAAAGGAAACAGCTTATAAAACATGAACAAAACCTCAGTTAAATATAGAAGAACTTCAGCAGTATAACATGTGTATTTCAAGTCTAAAAGAAAGGAGGAAAATATTAACTAGACCAAAATATTTCCAACTTGTTAATAAACAGCAACCTACAAATCCAAAAATCTCAGCCAACATAAGTAGAAAAATTAAAAAAAATATTCAAACTGCTGAAAATAAAAGATAAAGGGAAATGTTAAAAACAGCTAGATATAAGCTAGCATATATGGAAATGACAAAATGAGTAATGTTTAATTCCTTATTGAAAACTATGAAGTCCAGAAGATGATAAAAAGACCTGTGAACAGAGCTGAAATGGGAAAAAAGAATGTTGTCAATCCAGAATTCTCTATTCAATATTTTCTAATAGACAAAAGCTGAAAGAATTTGTCATTTATAAGACTACAGTGAAAAGAAATACTAGAAGAAATGTGTCAGGTTGACATAAAGTGACACTATGTGGAAGTTTGAATATTTAAGGGGAAAAAAGAGTATTGAAAATGGCAAACATGATAGCAAATGTCAAAACACATCTTGCTTCTGCCCTAGCTGGTGTGGCTCAGTGGATTCAATGCCAGCCTGTGAACCAAAGGCTTGCCAGTTTGATTCCAGATCAGGGCACATGCCTGGGCTGCAACCAGATCTCCAGTTGCAGGTGCATGAGAGGCAACCACACATTCTATTTCCCTCCTCTGTCTCCTTCCTTTTCCCCTCTATAAATAAATAAATAAATACACATCTTGTTTCTTCCTTTAATTTTTTAGAATTCCAAGTGATAGTTTAAGTAAAAAGTAATGTAATATAAATTTCTACAGATGTGAAATGAAACACATTCATAGTAAAAGAGGATGTTGTAAATGAAAATACACTGTGGGTCAGTTCTCCCATGTTTCAAGTGGTATGATTCAGACTTTAAGGAGACTGTATTTAGTAAAGGAGGTGATATGTAATCCCTAGAAACCTTATAGAACCTCAGAACATTCCATTTCCTTTATAGAATGTCACCAATAGGCTTTCTAAGGTGACCCTAACAAAGGCAGTCTCCACTCACACTGAGATCAGATTACTTTATATTCTACAAAACCTATCAATATCAAAAGACATTTATGTATTTTTTCTTTCAATTGCAATAAGTTCCTTGAGGGAGAAACTTGGCTTTTTAATGCTTTTTGATAATGTATACACAGTGCATTGAACAGTGTCCAACATATTGAAGATTAAAAATTAATATCTCTTAATGAGCAAAAGAATGAATCTGAGGCATGATATTAAGTGCTAAAATATGAAGCTGAAAAGCAAAATTAGAAATCTGGCTAGATGGTGTAATATTTACATCTTTTTAAAAGCCTTTGCTCAAAAATAATATGTTTTAGTAAGTATTGTCCCTAAGGTATAATTATTGAGAAGTAACTAAAGATTTTATTTCTTAAAAGAAATGTATAAAGGTGTAAGTTTCTAGAATTGGGAACATCATAAATAGCAAACAATTTAATGTAAGTTAATTGACATAAACAGAAAACTTGGTAAGCACATACAAGGGGTTATGCATGGTCTCACAAGGAGGGAAAATAGCCAAAATGGGAAACAGAAAAGATATCCAAGACAATAGCTTCCTACTTTTTCCCAGGTCTAATCATGAATGAGAGTTTGATTATATCTAGTGCCATTAGAATTTTATTGAAACAACCAAACCCCTTTTTCCTCAATCCTTAAAATTACTGTATTATGCAATGACAGTTTCTTAAAATGAAAAAAGATCAATCCCACAAATTTTTTAAAAAATCAATTATCCAATGGGAAAGAGATGGATTACCATTGATTGCATCCTGCCTGTGTTAGAGATGATGGATGACTGCCGTCATAGCATTGATCTCCGGGAACAGGCTTACACAGGTCTTGCATGGCTTATTACGGGGCCACCTACTCAGAGAATGGATAACAGACGCAACAAAGCCCATGTTTTGCATTCTATCCCGGTCTTTCAGCTGTTCTTTTGTTCACATAACTATGACTATGTCCCTAAACTCAAGCATTGTTATTTGTCTTCAGAAATTTGTTTAGATAGAATGACTGTTAAAGAACTTCTTTAGGCAGACAAGCGCAGTAACAGAATGAGGAGCAGCCCTGTGAAGGGCCTTCTGACAGGCACTGTAGCTTGTTCCTAAGTGAAGCATCTGAAAGCTCATCTTGTAACTCATACAAATCTTTCACATTTTCAAATAACCAGGGAACATGTGAAATATAGGTTGATTCCAAACTGCAACATTTCAAGATGATAAATATTTCCAGTTCAGGCTCAATTTATATACTATATGGAAAATATATATATATATATATAGTTTAGATCAAAAGTAACTAACAATTGACTTCTTAGCTAAGTTGATACATTGTGACTTCTAGGAGACTATTTTTATTTAAATTTATTTAAATAGTGTATTCTTTCTCGAAAGGCATCTCAACTGCAGACTCATCTACTGTTCCAAGAATGACATGAAATCAGGGCTGGTAACAGGAGCCATTCCAGACTGGACAATGCATTACTGTTTCTTTGAGTGTTTACTGAATACAGCAGTTAAGTGGAACTGCCACCTCCTCTCCTCACTGACTGGCTGATGAGCAAAGCTGCCAAATGTGCATTTACAAGGACGCTTGTTGGAACTCTGTTAACCATTGTGATGCCAATTAAACAGGACAAATATTATATTATCCTCATCACCATAATATCTGTGGTGCTCTCAAAAAAAGAATATGCAGGAAAAAATGTTGACCAGTAAGCATAGCAGAAGTAGGAAATATGTTTGTCTACGTTACACATTAACCAAGTCAACTTGACTATTCAGCCAATATTAGTTTTTTTGTTGCTGTTGTTAACGTCAATGTGTGGTTGCCTCTTGTGTGCCCTGGTATGTGAACCTAGCTTGCAACTCAAGCATGTGCCCTGACTGGGAACGAACCAGTGACCCTTTGGTTCACAGGCTGGCATTCAAATCTACACCAGCCAGGGCCCAATATTAGTTTTTTTTTATTTTCTATTTTGGTAGAAGTTGGTAAATTCCAAGGTTAACAGAAAGAAGACAATGCATTATAAAGAAGGAAACTTTTATTATAAATTTTACCCAGTGCAGCAATGTTTATTAGTAAACAGGGATAGGAAAGTCATACAACCTGATGTGAAGTCGGGAAGCCTTACCTCAAGCATATACCCTGTACCTGAAATGAATGGCCGTTTTGCAGACACAACACCAAGAACTAAGAGTAACTAGCAATTGATTGTTGTAGGTTAGTATGAACTAGCACATATGTTTAACACATATATTAAATATATTTTGATAGTAACATAATTATAATTATTTTAATGTAAATTACCAAATGGACAGTAGTTTTAAATAGAAATGTTTCACTTGGGGGTATAGCTTAACAGTATAGCCAGGAGTTATCATCTATCTTGTGAGAAGTATACTAAAAAGAAAATAAATATAAATAAACCTCCTCAAGACTCTGAAAGTCTTTAGATTTTCTCTGTATGAACCTTACCATTCTGTTTTTCAAGATTTAATAAAATTTACCTTGAATTACAACATGGGAAAATAGAATGTAGAACAGGACTTTAGTGCCAGCCATTATTTGTAACTGGGGCCTGAAATTAGATGAATTAGACATTATTATTATCCAAATGTATGGGGAATTGAGAAAATACCTTTTGAGTTGTCACATTGCTATAAACTGATATGCCAGATTTGGGGCAATTAGGAAGCAGATCATTTATGTCAGCTCTTTTTATAGAAAAATACTCTGATGAACTGACAATGCAAACTAAGGGAAGGAGAATAGGGAATGAACACTCATTCAAAAATGCTTATGTTTCAGGCACAATACTAACCGTGATCATGTACGTTCTCTCCTTTATTATTTATACTATCTCAGTGACCTAAGGGATATTGTTCTCATGTTTATAAATGGTGACACATTATGGCTCATGCTAGGTAGAGATACAAATATCACAGTTCCATAAAATTAAATTTAGGCCCTGGCTGGTGTAGCTCAGTGGATTGAGTGCGGACCTGCGAACCAGACGATCGTGGTTCGATTCCCAGTCAGGGCACATGCCTGGGTTGCAGGCCAGTTCCCTGCAGGCCAGCTCCCAGCAGGGGACGCACAAAAGGCAACCATACATTGATGTTTCTCTCCCTCTCTCCTTCCCTTCCCCTCGAAAGATAAATAAATAAAATATTTAAAAAAATAAAATTAAATTTAAAAACTTCAACCTGTGGAGTGTGAGACATCTAGATTTCGCCCTGAAAACACAAGTTTTTATTGATTTTATATCATACAAATGCAGTTCAACCTTGACTCTGAAATGTAATTTTACCAAACCATCACTTCTTTCCTAGAAGGTCATGCTGTAGTTCTTTGTGTTTGTGGGCCCAATCTGATCATTTTGTCATGTTTGTACTATTCGTTTATCCCTGGAGAATATAAAGATGGTGTCTCTGTGCAAATGAGTATTGCCTTCACTTTGACTCAGGATGGTGGAGTAGAATGTTGCCTATATCTAAAACTCTTGCCCTTGTAGGCATGGAGTATATGATGGAATCCATAGAGAGTATAGCACCTGTCTTCAAAGAGATCATTTTTGCTTAGAAATTAAGCCAACCTTTTGCTTGGTATGTAAGAACTCTAAATATTGTTGCATTGAAATGGATCTGTCTTGTTTTAGAAGGGTTCTTTTGCTCTTTACCCATAAGACCATGGAAACCAAGGGAGTATATACATAAATTATATTGTAATTGACACTCACCCCCAGAATTCTGCTAATGGAATAAGAGGCTAGTAAGGGCTGAAGTTTACCAGTAAACAATATTCTCTGTAATGGGCTAATGGGAAGATATAAAGATCGGCAACCTCCCTGCTCTGACCTGCCCTTCCCTTTTAAAATATTGATACTTGTTCTGTCGTCACTTACAACCCTCTGTTGTGGCTAATTGGAGGCACTTAATCCCAATGCTAGCTTCTTGCTGTGATAAATATTTAATCACAGAGGGGCAAGCTGCTTTTCCAGAACACACATTAGTCTATGACTTGAAAACAGAACAAAAGGCACTGTTACCTGGGAAGAGCCCTCACTCTCCAGTCCAGGGTTGAGAAAGGTCCGTCTAATTACCTCTGCTGAGAAACTGTAGTCTCCTTCTCACTGACTGTCTGACATTTAGACATTTCTCCCCTCACCTCTTCCCATTGGTGTGAAAAGGAACTGAATACAAAATGATAGTCCACTTTGCTAGCAAATTCCTTACCCATCACAAAGTGAGACTATGGATATGTGGTATGTCACTCTAACTGTGTCATTTTTCTCCCCAATTAAAAATAATGGATGCTCTTGGCTGTCAGGCTGCACAATATTTCTGTAGGGAGAAAATAAGTTGATATCTCCACAGAGCCATTGTCCACTAATTTGAAGTTCAAGGTCTGACTACAATCCATTTCCATGTTTCTTACTTACCAGAGTGTCACTGAGAATCCGCTCTTTCCATGGAAATACTCTGACAGGCACTATTGCAGCTGAACCCATTCCTCCTGAGACAATTTTCATGCAAACTGGGAGTGAGAAAAGATGATCACATCCTTCAGTTACTCCACCATATATCCTGAAAGAGTCTTCTGAATTTGTCCATAGCTGTTTCATCACTGGAATGTTAACATGTGGTATTGGCCAATTTTCTGTGACAAATGCACTTCGAAAACAAACAAAAAAAATAGAAGCTCTTGATATTAGAAGGAAATAAAAAATATACAGCCATGATTGGTTGCAGGAAGAAAACAATTCTACTTATTCATGTATAGCTTAGTCTTCATATTTTGATTCTCGAATACAGAAAAGAATATCCAAATTTACTGTCCATTTTTGGAAAACTGGGCTGCCAATTACTAATAGAATGAATGTTGGCAATCTGAATGTTAGATACAAATAATTGAAGAGGTGCAAAAACATTTAATTAAATCTTGTAATCCAGAAATAAATTTTAATAGTTATGAAACATTTTATTTCCCTTCAATTACACCCTACTTGCCTTCAGGCTGTTCTCTTTGAAAGGAAAGTGTTGCTGCTGAGAATGACAACTTTCCTTGAAGGAAATTATGTTCTGGGTAATAATTGGAGCCACTATTAACTACTGTTTGAAAAATATGACAGTGTGCCCATGCATAAAGACTGTAAAATATGTGTAAAAAAAGATGATCAGCCCTGGCTGGTATAGCGTGAGCACGGATTGAGCTCAGCCTGCGAACCAGAGAATCGCGGTTTGATTCCCAGTCAGGGCACGTGCCTGGGTTGCAGGCTGGTTCCCTGCAGGCCAACTCCCAGCAGGGGACGCACGAAAGGCAACCATACATTGATGTTTCTCTCCTTCCCCTCTAAAGAGAAATAAATAAATAAAATCTTTAAAAAAAAGATGATCAAATTAAGAAAAATATGATAAAAACATTAAAGGGATAGAACTTAAATTATTTCAAGATATGATCATTATCCCCAAACTTAGTAGTGTTCCAATCACTAGGACACAGACTAGATAGAGCATTTTTAAGGGAAATAAACCATACTTAGCTATATATATACTAAAATTTTTCAATTTAATATTATGTAATATTTTCCCATTGTAGTTTCTCAAAAATTTGTTGAGGACTCTCTGGGATGCAAGCTATAATAATTCAAATCATATAGCATAAGTAAAAATAAATTTGAAGTTATAAAATTGTTATTTTTCACTTTTTACTTTCATTCATTGGCTATTTTTTCTTTTTATATTTTCAGCAAGTATGCTTTAAATGGGTATATATATACCCATATTTTGCTGTGTATATGTGCACCCATCTTACTGGCCCAAAATTTCAGGAAAAAGTCTTTTAATTTTTTATTCAATTATTTATTTATTTATATTTAGATACTTCATTTTTATATTACAGAGAAATTTTAGCATTTATTTTTTAACATATTATGGCACAAGAAAGTATATGTAACAAATAATCATAAAACACAAGAACAGATACATAGTTATTTCAGGTATCACCCATGTATAATGCACATCTTTATTTTTTCCCTCAAAAAATTGGACGAAAAAGTGCACATTATACGTGACAAAATACAGTGAATTTGCAGTTAAAACATTAAAAACTCATCTTTTTATAGTTTATTTTAAGGTTCTGTCTTAAATATTTATTTGTATTCTAATGGCCCTTTTTACACCTATTTTAAGGAGCACCTAGCCTAGCATTGTATCTTCCCTGAAATGAAGTTAATTTACCTTTTTATATGCAGATAATTTTGATTGGGTCAGTTGTGCGTATGCATTACATGTCTCCTTGCAACTTATAAAAGTTCAAGTAAATTTCCTCTATAAGAATGAACACATTTAAAACTTTTCTCTAAGTTACAAAAGCAATAGCCTTAAAATTTAGAATCTTGCTTCTTCAACTCCTATCCCTAAGAGGGTGTTGGAAAAAAAGTTAAAAATCACTAGAAAATAAGAGTTTAGAGAACAATTGTTTTTTGGATTTTTTTTTACCAGTTTTCTTAGTTTTAAGAGAGGAGAGACATTTCCTGTGTGAGAACATATTAAGTAGCATTTCACAGCAGCCTGTGGTATATTTTTGTTCTTGAGTTCCACAGTTCCATAAATGCACATCAATTAATCTAAAAATATCTACAGGGTAGGAACTGGAGAAATATAGGACAATAAATCTATGTAATTCAAAATGTCTAGTTTTATAGAATAAACTGAGGTGCAGCTAAGAGAGGGCCTTGTTTCCTTATTCCCAGTCCAGTCATCTTTGGACTATAACCATATTTCTCTTTTAATGGAAAGCAAATAAACTACAGAATTTCTGGGTAGAAATAACCTTTGATTTTAATTTTGATTGAAGTCAAAATTAAAAAAACAGGCTGTGATTTCAAAAAAAACCCCAAACAGGCAATGGAGGCCATGGATTAAAAATGAGTCTTTAATATGGTGATATCATAAGATATTTGACAATAGTACGGGTAATATTAACTAAAATGCCTTAATATCATACAGTTCATTAATTACAGTTCAATTGGGATAGAGTACCCTGTTTGGGTTCTACAGTTGACTTATGGAGTTCATTCAAAGGAGAAAAAGTATGTAATTAATTATTGAATTCTCCACATATCTAAGGAAAACACTTTAGCCTCTGTTAAGCCAGTATAGTACACACTCATTCTTGGAAGATAGTGATTTTTAAGAAAATTTCAAGTATAGAAAAGAGGATGTTTCAGAAGGTACAGAGAGGTGACATGTTACTATTAAGACCAGAACAAGAAGTGGATTGGAAATGGAACAGAAGGGACTTAGGTTAGACATAACAAAACATGGTGCAATGGTTTTGAAACACAAAGTTCAAGTTCACACTATTTTATGGGCTGTGAAAATATCTCCCAGGGAGAACTGGAAATTGCAAAAGGAAAACATGGCAATGTGTGTCCAGAACATTAATATAGATGTCTACA
Source organism: Sturnira hondurensis (assembly GCF_014824575.4). NCBI lineage: Eukaryota > Metazoa > Chordata > Mammalia > Chiroptera > Phyllostomidae > Sturnira > Sturnira hondurensis. The sequence continues at coordinate 1,385,134 of NW_028095541.1, read as the reverse complement.
TAAAGAGAAGTTAGTGAATTCTGAATCCCCTTCCAACACTAGGATTCAGATTTTCATTGACTGAAAATGCAGAATCTTGAGCTAATCACATCTCTAGACTTCACGTATTTAAACTAAGAATGATAAATCATGCAGAATCTTATACAAAGTCAGTTAACTGAAAACAGAGAGTGATCTCCCCTCTTTCAGAAATTGGTTAAAGCAAAAAAAAGAATTTACGTGAGACACAGTTACAAGGAAAATGACTTATGGCATATAAATGTCAATTCATATGAGACAGACACACATGTTTAGTAGATGGGTCTTTAACGAAAGAAAGAGTTTGGGGTGAGATTTAATCTTATTTTAGTTAAATGGGATATTGAAGTACATGCTTCTATTTTACCAAAAGAAAAGCTTATTAAAATAAGATATTTGGGATGAGACTCTATTTGGGGGGGGGGGTAAACTAAAATTAATTTGTATTTTATGTGATAACAATCTCTTGCCATAGTTAACCTTGCAAAAGAGGCAGTGAAGGAAAACATATCAAAGACAGTTCTTTCATAACATGAAGCTTTACTAGGCTGTCTGAGTATTTATTGGGCTCTCTCTTCACTCACACCAGAGTAACACAACACTAGTGGCTTACAGCAATATGAATTTATTATTCTATTGTTCTAGAAGGAAGAAATCTGAAATAAGTCTCATGGGGTTAAAATCAAGGTGTCATCAAGGCTGCATTCCTTCCTGGCAACTCTAGAGAAGAATCTATTTCCTAGCATTTCCCCAACTTCTAGAGGCTGCCCACATTCCTTGGCTTGTGGCTGCCTTCAAAGCCAGCACCAGTAGGTTAAGTTCTTCCCTGCCTCCCTCTTTCATTTTAAGTACCTTGTGATTATGGTGAGCTAATCTGAATAATCCAGGTTAATCTCTCATCACAGGGTCAGCCATTAGAAACCTCAATTTAATTTGAACCCTTAAAGCTCTCTATAATCTAAGTTAACAGAGTCTCAGATTCTGTAGAACAGGACATGGGCATCTTTGGTGAAGAGAAGGGCATTATTCTTCCTACTACAGAATCATATTGCTCCCTACCCCTGCCCCCTGACATATACACATACAGGAAATTGAATCACAGTATGTGCAGATAAAGTTGGAGAATTCTTACCTCATCTTCAGGGGATATAAGATTCCCTTTGGCAAGACACTTTTTTCTGTGTCAAAACTAGAGTTATTGCTGTGCATTTTAGCCAGATTTTTCATCTCATCCTCATTCTCTAAATGGCATACCCAAAGTGGGGAAAAAAGTAAATTTATTATGTATTTATATATATATATTCTCCTAAAACTGACCCTTTTGTAAACATTACTTTTTTCTTCTCTTTATGGACTTTAAAATTCACTAGAAAGGTGATGCTGTGGATATGGGAGGTACAGAAGAACTTCCCAACAGATAATACCCTTGTGAAAGTGAAGAACTTTGATGTTATTCAACACATGATGAAATTACTGAATTAACTATTTTGTGAGAAATGCTTAGCAATGCAAAGAGACCAAGAAGAAACACATCTGTGTGCAATGAAAGTGTGAGGCAGTGCTGCCTAGAGAGGTATTGGCAAAGAACCGATTTATTATGAGAGAGCTATGAAGAAATAAATATTTATGGAAGAGATAAAAAACAGCTGATCCAATTTTACATTGTGGTTTTCTTGTTTGTGTCACTGGTGAATTCTCAAGGGCCCCATCCAGAATACCACATGGATTAAAAGGAAATATTCTTACGTATCTTTGAAAAAGTCTTCAGTACCTTTGTAGTTGCATTTTAGATAACCAATCTGTCATATCACATAACATGATGTGACATTTGGACCTTTTATGATTGAGGGCAATTCACTAAATCTCATTTAGAAGATTTGGCCAACCCTATGTTCTTGATTTTCTAGACAGAGAGAGTTTGACCAAATATTAAGACATTGATAGTTCTACCAGTAATTTATTAAAACTGGCTTGAAAAAGTAAGATGGAATGTCATGTTGAGTGATAAGCAATCTTTCTACAGTCAAACTCAGAATAGCCAAATAGTACTATTCTTTAATATCCTGTCCATTTAATATTCTTAAATCTAGATGCAGACCCATTGTCAAAGTTTCCTTTGAAAGTTCTATTGTAATCAACACATTTCAGTGTTCTATAACATCAAATAGATCCATGCTCAAGGCTTTCTTTCTATAGCCAAAGCAAGCCAAATAGTTTAGAGTATGGCCTTTTCATTTATAGCCTCCAGGGGAGTTGATGTTTCCAAAACTATACACAGATAGTAGAGTGCACATACCTCACATTCTACTCAGATTGTTGCTGAACCATATTCAGTGTATGTAAGAGGCATAATATTGTTAATGTGTGATGATTTTATGAAGAGCATAAAAATTAATGTTCAAAGCGATTTTGTTGTACAATCTAAGAAATATTGACAATTACAGAGTTGAGGCAAAGTCACATATTTGCACTATGAATAGTAAACTTTATATAAGATTAATTTTTCTATTGTAAAGTTTAAATCCTAGAACAAACAGTAAAATTTGGTGAACAGCCTGCTTTCATTAATCCCACAAATCCATCCAATGATATTCTCTCAGGTAAAAATGAGATGCCAGTGCTTTTCTTTCATGTAGAAAATATTTGAGTGGCATACAGGGTCTATCCAGAGAAAGTCCAGCCATTGTTAATTTAATGAGAACAGTTGGTGCAACACCTGGCAGCCAAGGAGAATGGACTGGAATGTGCATGTGTGAACAATGACAATTTCACTGTACTTGTCAATGGGAGAGGTTCATGCCATTGAGTGAGCATGTGTATTGTGTCATCATTACATTCGAAATGACTGAGCAAGTAAAGCAACAAATCTGCATCCAATTTTGTGTTAAGATTGAACATTCCTCTGTAGAAACTGTTCAGATGATTCAGAAGCCTGCAGCTATGGCAACTGGTGATTGGCAGCTTTGTCCTGACAGTGTGTCCACTCACACATCACCTCTCAAGCAGTTTTTTGGTGAAACATCAAATCGCTTAGATGACTAGATCATACCCTCTACAGCCCAGATCTAGTGCCCTGCAACTTCTGGCTTTTCCCAAAACTAAAATCACCCATAAAAACAAAGAGATTTCAGACCATAGATGAGATTCAGGAAAATATGACAAAGCAACTGATAGCAATTGGGAGAACTGTATGAGATCCCAAGGTGCCTACTTTGAAGTGAACTGAGGCATCATTGTCTGGTGTGCAATGTTTATTGTATCTTGTATGTTCTTCAAGAAATGTCTCTATTTTTCACAGTACATGGCTGGATACCTTCTGGACAGAACTCATAGACTACCAGACACACAGCAAAACATACCAAACTTGTGTTTTCTTTAACATATAATGAAAATGTCTTGGCATTTAAGTCTAAGACAGATTGATCAAATTATGTGTGCCTTAAAGCAGTTATTTAAGATTTAGCATCTTCTTAAGCTCCAAAGTGATGACTACACTCAGAAGCTTCGTATGTTTCCTGAGAGGGGCTTGCATTTCCTGAACGTATCACACCATCTAAACAAAAACGGACCTTGTTTTCAGAAAAGGTGTATTGAAGGGTAGTGAAAATTAGTAAAAGACCAAGACAGATTCTGTCCTTTTTTTTCTTTGCTTCTCTACCTCATGACTTCCCTGCCTTTGTAATAAATTCAGGAAATAAGGGGGCTGTGTATGGGTTTCAGTTTTGTCTACCTCACTCACCATTTTGTGCTGTGAAGAGCACAGATCTTTAGCATGTCAAACATTTATTAGCTAGGTAAGTTCTGCTCAATGTGAGAGGATATGTACAAACTAAAGGGGCAAAGCCTTGGAGTTATGCCCTTCTCCTGGAAGAAAAATAAAATGGTGAAAAGAAAATATAGCCTGAATTCTTGCTCAGGAGATCACTTGATAGTGTTGTGTGTTTTGGTAAGAACCATGGTGCAAGTTTCCAAGGTCACTTGGGTCCATAAGTTCCACTTGCTGAATTTGAACTGAGTTCCCCTGCTCGAATGTGTTTATTGGCTACCCCTTGGAGAGGTCATAAGGGACAACATTGCCATGTTCTAATTTTGAGATACTGGGGAGTAGAGAAAGTGAAAGAAATAAATGGAAAGTGAGACAGAAAGAACACTGACACAAATGTCAGTTTTTTAATGTATTTTAGCGTAAACAATGAATATGGATAATTTGACTGTTTACACAGCCCATGTAGATGCCACATACTTGCTGACATTCAGCCAGTCTCTATCGACATAAAGGCATATGGTAAAAACATCTCAGGGAGTTAAATTGCACAAGTGCCTGCACACTGACAGCCATACTGTGCACTGGGAAGCTTTGCCCTTTCACCCTCAGGTGTTTTTACAGAGTTCTGACTAGCCAAAGATTACTATGTCATTGAAATATAGCAATGACTGCTTTTAACACATCATATATTTCTTGAAATATAGGTGTGCTTTCCTGGAAGTTTATCTTACATCTGCAAACTTGGGTTTAAAAAAAAATAGGGATTTTTGAGATGGAGAACTCCATGTGTGTACATTAATAAAATAATAATCTTGATTTGTGTGCGTAAGTTACAGTTGAGTTTCCAAATTGACTTAAATATTTTAAATTTCAGTAGCAAAAATGCTACAGTCACTGGATTCTGTTCCTTCATCTATCTATCTGGTATCCATGATCTATATCTATTTAACCTCTCTCTTGCTTCCTTGCTACTAGATTGTAAGTATCCTGTACTTTTAGTAAATTAATGTATAAATTCACATCATAAGTCAAGTCACAGCTTCACAACAATCTTGTGTACAGTTATTTCCTCATTCATAAGGAAACTGAGTCTCAAAGAAGACTCACAGCTGAAAGCCACACGAAAGCCACACAGCCAATAAGCCCCATAATTCAAATGCTCAGGCCAAGACATATTTGAAAGCAGTCGACTGTCCACAGAGGCAGCCTTGCTTGCACCAAAGAAATGGAAAGTTCGCTCTTCATAAATTGACCTATACTTCAATTCTCTTGGGGCAAATTCACTTTTTATTTTGATTAATACAGATCAGCTTTCTGTGAAATCAGAATTCACAGGATAGTTGCCAACTAATCCCTATTTGTGTTGTGCTAGAACAATCTGGCCTAGGAGGCTTACGATATAAAAATTCTGCATTGTTAAAATACATTTATGAAATAGATTTTTCCTCTCCCCCTCCAGTTGGAGAAAAATGATGTGCCATTTGTATCGATATGCTCTTACTATACTATTATTCCTAAACCACCTTGAAGGGAGGATACAATAAGGGTTCATTTGTTATGTGCCTACAACAATAGATAGATTTAAATAGCTTTTTTCTATTATTGCATTCACAGCAGATTTCTGACTGTGATATAACATGATATACACAAGCCAGGAGCAAAATTCCCAGTGTAGCTTATCTTTTTTCTAGAACTGTGATGTTAAGCAGTATTATGTTTTACTACTTGTCTCAGTTTCATATTGTTCTGATACACTTCATTGTAAATGGTGAGCCATTGTTCATTTCCAGCTTGTTTTTAATCTTAACCCAAAGAAGTAGTACTAGTCATTTGTCTGCTTTATAAGAATCACTCAGCCAATTTAAATGGATTCTTAAGACATTTCTCTATATTGTGCATTGTATTAGTTTGTTTTTAAAGAATGTCTATCATACACAGGTTTGAGTCTAGAAAAAAAGCACTCTAGACATAAATAATTTCTCAATATACTAAAATTATTACTATTTTAAGGCCAAACCAGCATAAATTATCAAATGGCATTATTTATAACTTAGCACACTCATTTTCTCATTTTAACCTCTGTCAATTTTCCTTTGGAGCCCTTGCTTGCTAAGTATTGTTAAAAACGCAGTTAGTTACAATTAGAGTGGGACAAGGAGAGCTTGACAATCTGATGAAGTTGATCAATGATACAATCTCTTATAAAACTGAGGTAAAAAAGTCTTTGTTTTTAATGATATATTCTTGAACTTAAATTATAATCTTCAATTTCACTCAATTTTGACTGTGCACATATGGCAAGTATAGCTGTATTGACAAAATAGCAGTCTGTATTCACCACTGCAACCCTGTGACAATGGGTTTGTGTGTGCAAATAAATCCAGACATGCTAGACTCAGGGGATCGCTGCCCATAAGTGATCATTCTTCAAGTGGAAAGGGCTGATAGAAAAAAAGCCAACCTTTCTCCCCGTTTCTTAAATCAATATTCTTGAGTAGAAAGTTAAAACTCCACTGATCTGCCTAGGAAAAACCTCGGCAGCAAAAGCTTAACGCTTGAACATGATGAAGTACGGGTCTGCCACATTCACACACCCATGCATTTTTCATTTTCAAAGAATCATAAAATGCTGTTTGTGATTTTCTACAACTGGCATGGGGAATTTATTCATGTGTACTGCACGCACTGATATGTAGGACGTGAAATATAGGTTGAAGAACACAGAACAAAATATGGTGTTACAATCCTTCTTGTGCCCCAAACTAAATGTCTGTAAACATCACATTAACACTTAGTTTCAAAGGATAAACTAAAGCCATTCACATTGTCATTAAAATGTTTCTATATTTGTTTGATTGGTGTCTCTCTGGTCAAACAAATTACTCAGCCTAGTGTGTCAGGCACCCAAAGGGGAGGACTGATCAAAAATCAGTCCTGATCCAAAATCCAAAATCTGATCCAAAATCTCTGTGTTTTGGATCAGTTTATAGAGAAGGTGTAAAAACTTCCTAACAAAGAATGACCGAAAGTGAATTTAAGATCTCATGGACACAGAATCAAGACAGGACTTATCGAGGAGCTGAAACAAAATTCACTGAGTCCAAAAACTAGACAATGGAAGTAATTAATGACAAGAGGTCAAGTGTAGGTCATAATAAATAGGTGTTCCCAGGCTCTACTGCCTGAGAGAGAGCTAGTCACATTATTATAGAAATAGAGTGATTTGTGTAGGAATGAGTGCAGGACCTGGAGATTCTAAGCTTCCAACCAAGTTCTAGAATGGAAAGAGGAGCTCTCCTCTTTCATTAACCCAGGCTGATACTCATGATTACACATGCACGTACATGCATGGGAAAGGATGCTCACACATACTCACTGGTACTTGCAAGGCATGGCTCTGTCCTGTCTCATCACATACTCTCAGCAGTATTCCCTGATGCCAGCTGTCTGCCATTCCCAAGGCCTAAACTCCTCTGGGCAAAGGGAGAGTAAAGCCCAAAGCATATCACTACTATCCATGGCTTGTTCAAAGTGATATTCAAGGTTGATGAGCAGGTAAGATCACTTGTGAGAACCTACAGCGGCTGTCCTCATGGTTGAAAGTGACCCTAGTAGAGACCTGTTGGAGTTAATTAGTAATGTAATAACAAAATATTTTATTTGATGAAGGGGCATCATATGGCTATGTAAGGTAGCAGAGACTTGGTCCCTATATCCACAAATAGGCCAGAGACCAAGATACCATACAAAAGATGATGGGAATAGGGTTTTAAAACACTTAAAATCCACATTTAGACATTCATTGCCAGGAGTACCTTAGATGTGAAAACACCTTTTTAAAAGGATTTGTATGGTAGCTGTGCACAATTCACAACTCTTTGTTAATTTGTTTATTTTTATTTTTTGTACTTTTCAAATTCTTACTGTTACTCCCAGAGTTTTGACACACACCCTTCCTCACTTAAAGAGTTTCCTCCTCAATCGCTATTTCAGCTCAAGTATCCTGTCCTTGTGGCAAAACTCCCTGACAGGTTCAGGGGAAGTCTGGCTTTTTTCCCTAAGTTCAATGACAAGCTGTTAAAGTCAACTCTTGTTAATGATATGGTCATAAGAGTTAAAATATATCTATTGTAAAGATCTAAATAATATAAGATGATAAAACATTTTAACTTTTTGTTGTACCAACCACCATGTTGCACACTAGTGATGCAACTATGAACAGATGTGGCCTCTGATTTCCAGAAGCTCATACTCAAAGGCAGAATAAAAGACATGAAAAATATACATAATCATAATATTTTTGAGCATCTGTAATAGTCAAATCATATACAAAATTCAAAATTAATGGGAAAGATTAAGGCTGGAGACTATGAAATTCATGAAAGTCTACTCTAAATACTTGATCTCTCAGGAGGACTTTGAAAAACTAATGGGGCTTTTCCAGACAGCAAGGCTGATTCCAGCGGAGGAAACAGTCTGAGCAAAAGAATGAGGGTACAAAACACCACAATGTATGTGTATGAGAGTTGGGAGAGAAAAGCAGTGAGGAATTTATCATTTCAAGAGCATGAAGTGCACAGAGATCTCGGATGACAGAAAATGTGGCTGGAGTTTCACCTGAGCAGGTAGTAATGAGTATAATTTGCCATAATATAAAGTTTCCTCCCCTCCCACCGAAAAAAGCTGACAGAAAAGGAAAGGAAGGGGAAAAAAGGAAGGAATCTTTGTTGTAGAAATAGAAACAGTTGGAAGGGACACAGGGCAAGCAAGGTGAACAGAAGAAACAAAAACCAAAAGTGGCTAGTATAATTTACTTTCCCTTTAAGGAAAGTTTGTGTATATGCACATTACTTTAACTTCTGTGTTCTGGGAGCTTCGGAGCTTGTATGTATCCTATTCTGCCTTCTCTAGATTCTTTTCTATACTTCTTTCCATCCCATCCTCTCAACTTAATTGAATTCTGTCCTTCTTTCAAAACCCAGCTCTCTCTGGAGCTTTGGAAAAGAGGTATGTAGTGAGAGTATTCACTACCTCTTCTTGCATTATTACCTCTGAATGTTAATTTCACATTTGTAATTTATTTACAGAGCACTTGATATTCTACCATTGTACTTCCAAATCCTCCTATAAACAATCACCCATGGGAACTTTACTGGCTATAGCACTCATGCACAAGACCCTTTATTGTCTACCAAATTGGTATAGGGTATGCCTATGATCAAACTGCTCCCCAGAGGACATGGGGGTCTGCCTTTATTAGTGGACAATGAAGAGAAAAGGTCTTTATATGAGGGAACTCCTGCAATTTTTAATAACAAGGAAGCCAGTCCTGGCCAGTATGGCTCAGATGGTTGGGTCATCGTCCCTGTCCCCACCAAAAGGTTGGGGGTTGAACTCCAGGTCATAGCAGATACCTAGCTTGTGGGCTCAATCACTGGTCAGGGTGAGCATGGGAGGCAACTAATTGATATTTCTCACATTCATGCTTCTGTCTCTGTCTCTCTCTCTGCCCTGCCCTCTCTCTCTCCCTAAAGTCAATAAACATACTTACTTTCTCTGAAAGCAAGTTAGCCACAGTAAAAAAATAAAATATGAGTGTTCCTTCTTGATATGTATAACTTTTATAACTCTCAGTTTCATACCTTCAGGCAGGAAGGAAGAAATGTAATATTGGCAAAAAATTCACTGGAATTGGCTGGGAATGATGTGTTTCTGGCACTCTGAGATACTTAACACCTTTCAAAATAGAGGAAAAATTCTTTGAAACATTTCAGCAAGGCACACATGGAGAATATTCTTGATCAAGACAGGCTGTCAGTACTGTATTTTACTATTGCTGCTTCCCCACCCAACCCCATCACTAAATGCAGTGTGTTATTCTCTCATATGCGGTCCACAAAAGTCTAAGAATTGGCTATGGTTTCTGCCTGGTCTCCAGTCAATTTATTTGCAAATGGTGTTAGAAAAGAGTTTCTTTCCAAAGCAAACAAACATACAGATATATGCGAACTGGTATCAGTATTTGATTAGGCAGGTAAAGATGGCACTTCGCTGGCAACCTTCCAGGACAGACACACGAATTTAAGAAACAGATTCAAACAAAATAAATGTTTGTCGGATCTTATCAGCCTAACAATATGTCTCTCTTTTAGAGAACTATTCTGAAACATTTTACTAGAGTACTAGTTTGATCTCTTGATTGTACTGTAATGTATTTTCTACAGGTGTACACCTTAACACCAATAGAGTTGAAATCTAGTGTGCTGGAACCCATTAATCAAACCGAGACACATCCGCTACGATTATCTATCCAAGGAGTGGTAAGCAGCACTTCAGTTCCAATCTGAGAGATTTAGTTCAAATCTTTAGTGCCAAACATTTGGAAAATGATAAACAGATGAGAGTAATCAGATAAAACTGGTCAAAACTTGAAACTGTTTTGATGAGCAGTTGTGATTTAAATTGAAAAAAATGTTGGACATGATATCAACAGATTTGGATATGAATCTGAAGTCTGGTTCACTTGTTAGAGGCTTCATTTTAAGCAATTCAACCTCTCTGGGCCTTGGCCAGGTAGTTCAGTTGGTTATAGTGTTGTCTGGATACACCAAGGTTGCAGATTCAGTCCTTGGTCAGGGCATGCACAAATGGGGATTGACTGAGGGAGTGGGGGTGGCTGGGTGGAGGGGAACAAAGCAGGAAAATTTGGGACAACTGTAATAGCATAAACAATAAAATATAATTAAAAAGAATTAACCAACGAATGTATAAATGAGTGGGACAAAATCGATGTCTCTCTCTCTCTCTCTCTAAAATCAATAAAAACAAATTAAAAAAAAAACTCGACCTCTCTGAACTTCTGTACTCCCAGCTGTAAAATGGTGTAATAGTGTCTATCTTAGAGTGGCTTTGGGGTGATTAAATTGCTTTAGCATATTATAGTGCCCAGCAAGAGCCTGGGGCATTGTAAGTTTTCAGGATATGATTGTTGAATCAAAATCGCATGAAGGAAACCTGAAAATTAGGAAGCCTGCCCTTTTCCAGACTAAACTGAGACACTGAGCTGCAAAAGTGAAGGGCAATGGCTGAGGAGGGTGACCAGTCCTTGTAGGCAATTTGTTGAGGTTTTGACACAGTGATTATAGAATGCTTACTTTATCCAGAGTAAAAGAACCTTTCCCAGATTTCTTCTTGGGTTCACATTTCGCATAGGTCCACTCAGAGACCAAGGAAATTCTCCAGACTCAAGAAATCATTTGTTTCAATAACTATAATGAATCGCCCATAGAAAAGAGAAAAGACAATTACTTCTTCAAAACTTAATCAAATGTAAGCCAATCTCACCAACAACGACTGCCTACTTGTTGTGTATTAGGACAATACTAAAAATTAATGATATGTCAGTAGATGGTTAGCATAATGCTGCACAATGCAAGGTATAAAAGAATATGTTAAAACAGAATAATAAAGTTTATTTGCTCATGGAGATAAAAAATTAAAGAGCATAGTTGGGCATTTTCTTGGATGGCATTCTATTGGTAGGGCAGAGGTTCACATACATGGAGATGTCCTAAAGCATTTAGAACTGCGGGTTTGGAGCGAGTGAGCAGAGTTACAAAATCCCAGGAAAGAGTTTGTCCTGTGCTTTCTCGTAATGATAGTTGCTGAGAAGGGCTGGCTTCCCCTGAAGGGTAGTGAGAGATAAGGGGCCAAACGAAGCCATTGAATGCTCAACAAAACTGCTTCCGCCATTTCTAAGCAGAAAGGTTCCAGATTGACTTGGCAGCCATCATGGTGAAGTGATTTTCCAGAAGGAGGTAGAAAGATGGTGGGTGTCTGTGACCTACTAGGTGTCATGGGGGGGCTGTGTGCTGGAAGTTGAAAGGGACAGAAGAAGCGCAGGTAAAGAATACCTTCTGAATGCTAAGCCCTCGTTCCACATTTGTTTACAGAACCCCAGACAGAAAATACTCTTACATTTCTATGCTAACAGGTGGAGATTCAAACAGCCCTTCAATGTAGCATCCATGTACTTATTACACCACTGTCACTTTTTCCCCGGAGATGACTGCTCTTCAGTTCTGGGTGAAGTGACAGCTAAATACAATGGAGCATAAGTCAATCTGCAGACAGCCGCTCCAGGGGCCTTTGGAAGAAAAGGTGAAAGAGTGTACGTACATATGTAGACGCTCTTTTCAATGCCGACTTTATTGTGATGCTCACCACATTCTTTTGGGAGTCTAGAATTTGAAAGAGCTACTCCAAGAGGGAAGAGAAAATCCTACTTCTTCAGAGTCAAGCCTGTACATCTTTGTACCAGGAAACATTTCATTAGTTTTTCATAAAGTCTTTTAGTAAAAAAAGTAACCTTGTGTTTTGAGTAAGAGAACATAACTTAAAACATTCACAAAGAATAATATTTAATATAGGAGTAAATTATTAAATCTGCTCAAAAATAACTACAGTTCTACTAAGGAAAAATATTATAGGAGATTGTATGACAATAGCCCAAGCTTAAAACATTTGAATTTCTCTCTCTCTCTTTGCCCCTCCCTCTCAAAAAAAGGACAATATAGTTGGCTTTTGAAATACAAACCTCACAAAGGTTTATGATTATTTTATAATCATAATCAAATAATAATAAAAAATAATAAAAATCATAATAAAAACACACATTTCATTTTATTGCATTTCATCAACACTCTGAATAAAATTCATTTTTTATAATCATTACAGACTTTCTCTCTGAGTTATTGGAAATAAATGCTAATCCATAGGAAAATTTTACACATGATACAATGTAAAGGTAACACATTTTGACACATGTTTTTCTGATGTGCTGTACCATGTGAGTTGGCCCCATAGATTATATACTGCAGATATAAAAGCCCTCAGTGCTTTCTCTAGGAAATATGGAGGTAATTCAGAAGGGTGCTTTGCTGCAGAGCATGTATCATGTATTTTATGTTTATCTTACTAAATCTTGCCAATAGTTACAGGTTATAAACCTCAGGATGAATTTGCAATAGAATGTTCTGTCTTTACTACAAAATCAAATTGACAGAGCTCTTGGCTGGCAGATAGATTTGGGGGATGACCCAATCTTAGGGTTGGAAATAATTTTGGACTCTATACCTATGATTATGTATTTAAACATAGGAGTATACTAATATTAAAAAGGAGAAAAAGTGAAAGTCCTCCAGGACTCATATTATAAATCAAGAACCATGATCTGTTTCACATTTCCAAACTGAATATAGCACACCTATTTTTACCATTATAAATGCCTCTACTCTCACAACTATCATATGTATGTAAACTCTTTGGTAGATGCTCATATGTAGGATGTACACCTTATTCAAATTGAAGACTGTCAAATCATGAGGAAATTAGTGATTTTTGTGATCATTAAAAGTGATGTTAATATGTCATGTCCTGACCCCACGTGGGCTACCCAGTGATGGGTGAACTCTTATACTCTGATTAGAAATTTTAATTATTGGCTCTGGCCAGTTAGCTCAGTTAGGTAGAGCTTTGTCCAGACACACAAAGGTTGTGGTTCTGATCCCCAGACAGGGCATATATAAGAAATGACCAATGAGCCCTGGCTGGTGTAGCTCAGTGGATTAAGCGCAAGCCAGCGAACCAGAAGATCGCGGTTCAATTCCCAGTCAGGGCACATGCCTGGGTTGCAGGGCAGTTCCTGGCAGGGGATGCAGTTCCTGGCAGGGAGTGCACGAGAGGCAACCATACATTGATATTTCTCTCCCTCTCTCCTTCCCTTCCCCTCTAAAGATAAATCAATACAATAAATAAATAAATAAAGTAAAAAGTTTAAAAAAAAAGAAATGACCAATGAATGTATAAATAAGTGGAATAACAAAGCATATTTCTCTCTCTCTGTCTCTCCTCTTTCAAATTAATTAATCAATAAAAGAAATTGTAATTATTAAGGTGATAGATGTGCTGTTTATTTGATAATTATTTCATAATATGTGTGTGTATCAAATGATCACATTGTGTACCTTCAACATACACAATGTTTAAGTACATCTCAATAAAGCTGGGGGAAAAGTAAATAAATAAAAACATTGATTTTACATTTAAAAAGTCACACTTGCTCACAAGACACAAAAAGAAACAGATCAACAAGTAACTGTTGAGCACACACACTGTTACACACACAAGTAACTGTTTCTAGCACACATGTACTAGAAAATATGCAAGGTGCTGGGGGTATAACTGGGAAGAAACAACAACGGAAGAACTAAAATTTCTTTAACTGCACCGACACTAATCCAGATACTAATCTACATGTACTTGCCCTCCAGGAACTTACAGTTTGGTGGGCACATGGATGAATTAGCAGGGGCAGCGCAATAATAATGGATTATAGGGGCTTTACTCAAGGGCCTAAGGGGCAATTAATTAATCAGAACTTGGGAAGTGCAAGAAAATTTCTTAATAAATGGCATCAGTGCAATATAATTATGGAAAAAAGAGATATTGCTACCTCCTGAACTTTGAATTGCGAGAAAAAAAGCCTTAGCATTAGAAGCAGATTGCCATTTTTGCCCAAATAGTCATCAGGTTATTAGAGTAAGAAAAGGAGGGGTTTGTGTGCATGAGTGTGTGTGTGTGTGTGTGTGTGTGTGTGTGTGTGAGGTTGAGTGGTGGGGGAGGCTAAATATAGAATGCCCAGGATTGGTAGTTAATGGTATGGCTTCATATGGATAGACTATGTCCTCTATTAATCAAATGAATTGAATGAATGAATAAATGAATGAGTGAATGAATAAACAAAATAAGCCCCAGTAAACCAAAAGATTAAACTTTTAGAAAAAAAATGCGTAATGTATGCTATTTAAAGAAAGATTGGCTGTTCTGGAAGTGAGGCCCATAAAGTCACTTAAATGTCATTAAGAAATTTAATAAACTGATGCCCATGGTGAAAAATATTACTTGTTCATATTTTTTCTCCCAATCTTGCAATGGCTCCTCTACCCCATTGACTTTGATCTTGACCATAATTTGTCATTTGGGGTTTGAGACCCAGCTTCCAGTTTTGGAAGGGGAAAAGGGTGGGTGCTTCCCTACATATCCACACAATGCCCTGGACACCACCTTGGTGTCCTAGAATTCAACTAACTCCTGACACTGTCTATCTGGAGATAGCATCAGATCCTGCATACCAAGGCTTTGGTTCTACAAGACTATCCCCCAACCAGCAACACACACTTCAGATGTCAGCTGTAAGTTGAGGCTCTTACCCATGCTTCTGACCCACATACTATATAGATCAGAGGTTCTGACGACCCTCCTCCAACTCAGAATAGAAATCACAATTCCATTAACTGTAAGTCTAACTTACTGCCTATAAATCAGAGTTGTGGCTATGAACCAGATGTTACCACAACCCCTTCCTTGTGTTTTATGAATTTTCTGTAACAGTTCACAGAACTCAGAGAAAAAAAGGTTACTTACTGTATCATCGATTTATTGTAAAAGGATATAATTAAGGAAAAGTCATATGGAAGAGACGCATAAAGCAAGGTATATGGGAGGGGACACAGAGCTTCCATGACCTCTCCAGGTATGGTGTTCCAGTCTTCCTGTGTGTGTTCACCATTCCAAAAGTTCTCTAAACCCTTTCCTTTTGTATTTTTACAGCGGCTTCATTAAACAGTCATTATTAATTAATCATTGGCTACTGGCAATGGATTGAACCTCCAGGCCCTCTGTTCTCCCCCGAGGGAGTTGGGAGTGAAAGTTCCAAACCTAAAATCATACGATCACTTATCCTTCCAACAAACCCTCACCCTTGGGTGGGGTCCAAAAGTCACCTAATAAACATAAAAAATAAAATTTTATCTCTGTCAACACTTAGGAAATCCCAAGGGTTTGGGGAGACATGAGCCAAAACTGTGGATAGAGATCAAATACCTTACAATCCAAAATATCACAACTTGTTTTTGTCAATAGAAAGTGAGCGATTTTGCTGTGAACACAGACTTTAAACTGCCTTTGTCATTTGGCTTGGCTCTTGCACTTCTGCTCCCTGACATGATAGCACGCCCCATCTATATGCTGACACTAGCCCGACTGGCCTGTGGAAAAGTCCAGAACCTGACCTGATTCAACCCATAGACTTGTCCACAGGAAACAAAAAATGCATATTAGTTATTAGAATCAGTGAAATTTGGGGAATTCCTTATTATGTAATGTTTCTGGAGAAAATAAATCTATTAAAATATTGTTTTGAACAAATATTCATTATTGTTTCAATGGGCAGAAGCTGAATATTATGTCAAGGAGCAAAGGCATGCTATTGATGGCTGTATCATAACTTAGATGTTCCACTTATGGACTCAGAAATTCAGAACTTCCTGGGCTAATACACAAGAATGTCTTCGTAGCAACTGAGTCATCGGATGTTATTAGTACCATTTTTAAACATATGAGCTTTGGAGTCAGTCTTTTTTGAGTGGTATCTTACTTCTGCTGTTTCCCAGCAAGATGATCTTGGGCAAATTACTTGACTTCTCTTTTTATTTTCTCTCTCATTTTTATGTAGTAATTGCATTTTCTTCATAGGATAATGAGGTTTATGACAACCTAGATGAAGTATTTAGTAGGGTTTCTGGCAAATAGTAAATTATTTAAAAATTAGACATCACTAGATGATCCTAACTTTACCACACTTACCTTGAGTGAAAAGTTGAAACTATTCTCCCAACCTTCTCCCTGAGTCCATTATGTTCCCTGTGGTATTTGTGTGCTGTCATGACTTCTGGTGTCCACGGGATGGTGGCACTCTGAGAAAGTGCCTGGATTTTCACCCTTTAGTCTTGGCTAGTCAGTAAGAGCCTGGCAATCTTTGATAATTTAAACTTATTTAATAAACAATACTAAGATCACAGAACAGTTAGATAGATTCTTGAGAACCATAATCTTTGAGATGAACTTTGAATTGTTTCTTTAGAAACTCTGAAAAGCGTAAAAAGTGGCTGTAGGTTTCTCTAATGGAACATTTTCCTTCAGCAAATATACTTACTCTTTAATTGCATAGCAGCATTTAATCCACAAAATTTCAAAGAGAAATAATGTTAGCTCATTTGACCCTCCGTAAGAAATTGTTTTGTCTAAGATCAGGTATCTCTCCAATCCAGGCTCTTTTATTGATATATATTCCTAGTCAGCCTCATATAGCGACTACATAGCAAGGTTATATTTCAGAAACATGGGTGTCTAAAATAAAGATGTTTTCTTCATGAGGTAATATTCCTGAAATATATGCTGGGTAATTCATGACCCACTAAGTCCATGAGGTAATGGGTCTAAAATATATGCCATAAACCACAGAAATTCCTTAATGGGAAATCTGGATATGGCTTACCGCAATGCTCTGAGTATCAGGGCAGTCGGAATGACTAAAACTTTTTCTTTTTCATTTTTCCCTTTTCTTTCACAAAGGTAGACAAAGCAAACATTCCCCATTATTTCACAAGAAAACATTATTTATGAAAAATCTTTCTGCAAAGAAAAACCAACAACTTGACCGTTTGAAACGTGGCAAAATACATTGTGAAAATCACCCCCCATGCACACATATTTAAATGATAAATGTGAGTTCCTATCTATTAATTAAATTACAGAACTCAGAAAAACTTTTCAATTTGAAGGAAGATCATTAATAAAAAAGTCAACACCAATCGATGTCAAAATAAATATATTTTTCCTTAGAAAGAGTCATCTCCTTGCCAACATCTTCTGTAGGCACAGGAATACGTCTACTTTAAATGCAAATACATGAACATGCAGACTCACATACTTCAGGAATCTTACTAACCAACTGGTGTAAACGCTTCATTTTGGAGGTGATGAGACAAAGAGTGAAAAAAATGTGTCATCTGTAGTGGTTTTTAAATATACCCACATATTTTTTATAAACGCCCCCCCCCGAAGATGGATTTTCTGTCTTGAGAGTAGGACCATCTTAGTGAGTTTCTGCTAAAGAATAGAATGTGGCTGAAGTGGCAGAACAGAACTTGTGAGACTGGGTCACATGTGATGTTGAGGCTTCCTCCTTGCCTGCTCTCCTGGATTGCTTGATCTGGGAGGAACCGGTGACCACGTTCTTGTCAGTGGAGGGCCAAGGGAGGTGCAGTTGGGGGAATTCTAAGATGTTGCCCAAACCTCCCATCCCTGGTGCACATATTCTATTTTAACCCCTCCACTTGAGTATGGGAAGGACATGGTAATATAATTGGACATTATTTCCATGATCAAAGGTTATGTAAAATGGTAACAAGATAGCTACCTCCATGATTATGTTATTTAAGATTGTCATGGCAAACTGAAAGAAATTCTCCTGCTGCCTTTGAAGAAGTTGCCGTATTATAAGAGGGCCACATGACCAGAACCAGAGGACAGCTTCTAGAAGCTCAGAGAGATGCCTGGCTGACATCCAGCAAGAAGAGAGGGAACTCTTTCCTAGCACCATAAATAGGTGGTTTTGGCAAACAACATATATGAGGTTGGAGAAGGACTCTGAGCTCAGGATGAGAACACAGCCTGGCCAATGTCTTGATTTTAGCTTCAAAAGAGACTCTGAACAGAGGACCCAATCTAATCTGTATCCTGAATCCTGACCCACAGGAACTAATATAGCAAATTTATGTTGATTTAAGCCATTAAAATTCTAGTAATTTGTTACATAGCAATGGAAATCTAACACAGAAGGGAACTGAGGCCTCCTGCCAATAATTGGCACCAGGGGAATGAAGCATCTTGGAAGCACATCCTCTGGCCCCTGTTAAGCTCTCAGAAGACTGCAGTCCTGGCTGTCACCTTCACTGGAACCTTATGAGAGAGCCTAAGCTACAGCCACCCAGCTAGACTGCTAGATTAATCATTTTTCAAAAATATTTTATAATGTTTAGACACCTTGAGGGGCCTAGCTGTCTGGGGAGATACTACCCCTCCCAGGTCTTATTAATTTCTACAGATAATAACTCATCTGAGAACATGGACACATTCCATATGCAAGCCAAGCAATCCTGAGTCCAGACCCTTAACCACCTCTGTTATGTAACTCATACACCAAGCCAATATTTCCCCAGCCCTAAATCAACCAAGAAACTAGAGACCACTCCTATGGCTAGAGTCCACTGACAGTATTGTCCTAGCCAATCCTGAGTTGTATCCCCTTCCCTGTCTTTCCCACAGAAAATGCAATAAAGGCTTTGCTTGCTCTTTGCTCCAGCTTCTGCTTCCTGACTGATGCTAGTGCTTCTCCATATAGACCCTAAATTGATTGACATGCCCCCACTTCTCTTGGGAAATCTAAGTAATAAATTTGTTTCCAATAGTGTTAGC
Source organism: Sturnira hondurensis (assembly GCF_014824575.4). NCBI lineage: Eukaryota > Metazoa > Chordata > Mammalia > Chiroptera > Phyllostomidae > Sturnira > Sturnira hondurensis. Next base: position 1,365,972 of record NW_028095541.1, on the reverse strand, counting down.
CTCTCCACTTTGTCACTCAGTCATTTTCATAAATTAAAGTCCCCTGAGTATTTTTTAATCCAATTGCCCCCTAATTTCTAATCTACAAAAACTATGTGAGATAATGAACATTTCTTCTCTACTTTAAGTTGCTAAGTATTGGACTAACTTGTTCTGCAGCAATAGATGACTAATTACCATTTTAGTCACTATTCGTCAGCAAGCCCAAGTTCCTGACTTCCTGGATGGTGGGTAAAATACCAAAAAGAACAGATATTCTGAACTCAGACAGGACTTAGCTTAAATAAAAACTCTGCTGCCTACTGTCTTTTTGAGTTGGGTCAAGTTTCTTTAACATTACTGAGGAATTAATTTCTTCATCATTAAAACTGAAATAAAACTTCAATCACCAGTATTACAGATAATTTTGAGAACTGATCAAAATAAAGCTTATAAAGGACTTTGCATGGAGTTGGAGTTCAGTAAATATTAATTATTTTTTTCTATTCTGGCATTTGTTCTCTCTCTTGTTTTTATAACACCCAAACTTAATAATCACTTAATAATACAAAGAAGTTTTGTCAGACCTAAGGTCCCTGACAAAATTTCTTTGTTTAAGCAACTAACATTTGAAGATATGGGTAAAGGACTAGGACAAGAATCAGACAAAGGAAAATAACAAGAGATCAATGTGCATGTAAGCCAAAAGGCAAATCACCATCTTGAAAAGTTTCATTATCCCTTTGAGTATATTTTATAATCCTCAGTTGCTGAAGTGAATGGAGCCAAGTAGTTCAGATAGAGCCTGAGCATTGTTCCAGATCATCACTATTCTGGAAAACATGGTGGAAAAAGAAGTAGAACATTATGCCCTTAAATTTGCTCACACCTTTTTATCGCTAAGACCTCCATCCCTATCTTCCTGTCTTTTCAGTGATCTACTCTTTCCTGAGAGATGCCATGCAATAAAATAATGGATAAATGCCAGTTAGCCCACTTACATATTCCTTCATCTAATAAAGTATGTCAGCAAGATGGATCAAAGTGATGCTCAAGCAGTTTGCATCCAGGTGAAAATAAAGTTATAATTTATATAAAAATAAAGACATAGAAAACTAGACCTTACCATTGATAGTTAAATCCCAAACCATTGTTTCAGATTTTTTATTTTTAAGTGGATATCCTCCAAAATTTTTATGAATTTTTGTATTTACTTTTTCTTCAATGATGAAAATATGGAAATAATAAAACTCCCTACATTATGTATAAAGTCAATTTTTCTCTCTTGTGGCTTGTGCTATCAGAGAAATTTTTGGCCTATCCAAAAGTCACAAATGTTTTCCTCAATGTATTATAGAAGTTTGTAGTTTTAAATGTAATGTTTTGGCCTATAATCCATTCTGAGTTAATTTTTATACATATATTACTTAATAAGAGAATCAATTTTTCCAGCACCGTTTGTTGAAAAGCATACATTTAATGGTGTTTCTAGATTTTGTTCATTGTCAGATTTGTTCCTTCATGTAGAAAAACAAATGACACAAACAAATATATTTTCTTGGATTATAGATGATAGGTCAAAGAATGGAAATGTGGCATATTGAAACCAATCCTAGGACCTTTGTCCATGGGTTAGATGCTTCTGACATAGGGCTCAATGGCAAATACAGTAGGAATTGGGATGAAGAGCAGTTCTATTACGTACATGCCAGGGAAAAGCAGCTTGGCTATGGGACAGTCTGTCATAAAGAAAGGCTGCTGACACTTAAGCAGCAAGAGGCTCTGTCCTGATGAGCTCTGTCTAATCCCCTATTTTCTGTCCATCCCGACATTCTCCCCTCCTCCTAAGCATTATTTTGCAACAGAGGTGGGAAATGAAAGAGAATGTTCAGAAAGTCACAGTGAAGGTCATTAGCACACTGCATTTTGAATCTCTTCACAGTGTACTAATTCATCTTTAAAATGCTTTCTAAATGGGGAAAGACTAGCCAAAAATCTACCGCTTTTTAACTTTTACACATCTGTCCATAGTTGTACAAGATTTAGTAACGCATCTTCATATGGGCAAAATTATTATTTCCAAACTGATTTTTATATTTTTCTTCTAAGGAAGAAGTAAATGTAATGTTATGACTCATGGAAAATACATTAATATCCTTCTAAATGGTCAAGTTTATGCAACACAGAAATATTAGGGAAGTAATTCACTTCCTATAGTTTTGTTGTATTATTTATGTACTCGGATTCACATCCTTTCCTTACATTAAAATAATTACAAGTTGTTCATAAAAACTAGAAAGAGTCTGTTATAACAGAAGCTGTTGCTTGCTGCCTACTGGAGGAAAATACGTTTGCTGGGACATACATAGATTGGGAGATGTGTTTTTACTGCTCAGTGAAATCTGGCTATATTTAAAGAGAAATATGAACCAAAGGCTCGTTGCTTTATATGACATTCTCAAGAATGTCACACTATCTGCCAGTTTTTAATGGGTTTCTCAGTTAGAGCCCAACAGATGAACTGATTTTCTGCTCTTCTAGAATATCCATTTATATCCATCAAAACTTGTATCAGTTTTGGAATAGTATGACTCCTGTTATTAATGTTTTAATATATACTGGCATACTTGGTGTTCATGATTTTTATTCCTCATAGCTATCTCATATCTCCTAACACATATTTGTAGACAAGTTTCTGAGTTATCAAAAGCTTGTGTCCTTAATAAATGCAGTTGTCTTCATATTGGAATTGTAAAGGAAACCAGATGGCTTAATAAAGACAGTGTTGAAAAGACATTACTAAGACATTACATAGCTTGAGTTTCTATAGTTTAACACCATAGATAATTAGAGGTGACATATTTTAAAAGCTAACTGGTTGCAAACATCATTGTTTTGAAAGCTTGTTCAGATGCACAGTGCATTTAAAAAAACAAAAGTTTGAGAGTTATTTACAAAAACTCACACCAGTCTTACTTAAATTGATATTGAACCTATGTTCCATACTTTTTATTATAGCTTCTCACTGTAGGTAATAAAATGGTTGTAGGATTTTATCTTTTTTTTATCCCACTCCCAAGCCATTTGGAGAAATTATGATCTTAAGGATATTGCCATAAGAGCAAGGAAGATATTATTGGCAAATGCCAAATCTATTCAAGGTAAAGCACAGAATTAGGATGGTGTATGTTTAAATATGTCTTTCCTTCTGAAGGAAACTTTATACCACAATCTTTGAGATGGGCAGATTTCTATGTCAGTAACTTGGTTCCAACAGGTAAAATGAGATAAGCACACTCAATTAAAAGGTCAGAAATGTATTTGCTGCATTGTTAAAAGTTTGTCCCTTTTTCTCAAAGGAAAAACAAAGGATCTGTCCAGCTACAATTCATCTATCTCTATCACTATTTATATCTAGACATATATCTGGGTCTATAATATGATAATATAGTATTTATAAATTAAAGTTAGAGGTAATTGGATGATAGATGAATGATAGATAGATATATAATAGACACATGCACTTTTTCTTATGAGATTAATTTCCTTACAAATGGGGCGTGTCTAGGTTAGGAGCACTTGTGTGTATGTATTGTGTGTTAGAGATATATGTAGTGAAACAAAGAAAACAATTTCATTTCTATAGTGTTAAATTTTCTTACTAGTAGATTGAATTAGACACCGCAGTTATAGGAAGCCAAGTCACCCACTTATTATAGCTTCTCCTCGGAATTTGTTAAGGGTCAATCAAACACAAAACATTTGCTATACTTTCTTTTATTTATTTTGTTGCTTTGTTTATGATGGCCATTCTGACTGGTGTAAAGTGATATCTCATTGTGGTTTTAATTTGTATCTCTCTGATAGCTAGCGATATTGAGCATTTTTTCATGTGTCTCTGGATCCTCTGTATGTCCTCCTTGGAGAAGTGTCTGTTCAAGTCCTTTGCCCATTTTTTACTTGGGTTGCTTGTCTTCTTAGACTGGAGTCATGTGAGTTCTTTGTATATTTTGGAGATTAAATCTCTGTCTGAGGTATCACTGGCAAATATGTTTTCCCAAACATATTGGTTCTCTTTGTATCTTAATACTGTTTTCTTTAGCCATGCAGAATCTTTTTAATTTGATGAGATCCCATTTGTTTATTCTTCCCTTTATGTCCCTTGCTCTAGGGGACATATCAGTAAAAATGTTGCCACATGAAATATCTGAGATTTTCCTGCCAATGTTCTCCTCTAGGATTTTAATGGTGTCACGGCTTATATTTAAGTCTTTATCCACCTTGAATTTATTTTGGTGTATGGTGTAAGTTGAATCTCGAGTTTCATTTCTTTGCATGTAGCTATACTTTTGATTGATTTCAATAACTAGTTAGTGTGTCTTCATTGACAAAATTCTGTCAGAACTCAGGAGTCCAACAGCACAGGATCTTTGTAAAATGGTTTTGAAAGATGGATCACATTGTTTAATACAGAAGTTTATGCCTAAAAACAATTGCATGTAGCTCTGAATCAATAAAAAATAAAGACAAAATATAAATAATAAATTGGGATGGATAACCTTGTGAGAGCCATCTCCAGAGGGCAATACAAATAAATCAACCATAAAGGTCTCTGAAAATGGGCAGAATCAGGGTAAAATACAAATTTTTAATTTTTTAATTTAAATTATTTTATTATTGTTCAATTACAGTTGTCTTTATTTTCTCTCTAACCCCTCTGAACCCACCTCCCTCCCTCTTGGTTTTGTCCATGTGTCCTTGATAGTAGTTCCTGAAAAGCCTTCTCCACTTTGTCTATCATTACATTGTTCTTAATTTCAATGACTCTGGCTATATTTTGTTTACTTTTTTCTTTTGTTGATTATGTTCCAGTTCATGGTGAGATCATATGGTATTTATCCCTCAGCACCTGGCTTATTTCTCTTAGCATAATGCTCTCCAGTTCCATCCATGCTATTGCAAAGAGCAGGAGCTCCTTCTTCTTCTCTGCTGCATAGAATTCCACTGTGTAAATGTACCATAGTTTTTTTGATCCACTCATTTGTTGATGGGTACTTAGGTTGTTTCTAGCACTTGGCTACTGTAAATTGTGCTGCTATGGACATTGGGGTGCATAGGTTCTTTTGGATTGATGTCTCATGGCTCTTAGGGTATAATCTCAGCGGTGGAATCTGGTTTTTAAATTTTATAAAATAATTGGTAAAATAATTTAGTGAACTGCATATACACACTCTGACTATAAAGTAACAAGACCCATTTGACAAATCTCACATCCAAATGTGTTTCCCTTCAAGTGCTGTTATTGGAACTGTCACTTTTCCTATGGGCTTTTATGGCACCTATCTATAAACAGACACTTTATCTTTACTTGGCTACAAAAGATGTTGATTTACTCTCTTCCTGGTTTCAAATGGAACAATTATGTATTATTTTTATTTTAAGTTAAACTTTATTTTTTTCTTAGAAGTACATTTTTAAAATTTATTTATTTTGATTGTTGTTCAAGTACAGTTTTATATCTTTTATCCGCATCCCAACTTACCCCCACAGTGCTCCCCATCTCCCTCCCATTTCCATCCCTCTTAGTTTTTGTCCATGTGTCCTTTATACTTGTTCCTGTAAACTCTTCTTCCCCTTTTCCCCTGAAATTCCCTCCCCTCTCCCCTTTGGTCCCTGTCAGCCTGTTCTCTATTTCAGTGTCTTTGGTTATGTTTTGCTTGCTTGTTTGTTTTGTTGTTTAAGTTCCTGTTAAAGGTGAGATTATATGGTATTTGTCTTTCACCGCCTGACTTATTTCACTCAACATAATGCTTTCCAGTTCCATCCATGCTGTTGCAAAGGGTAGGAGCTCCTTTTTTCTTTCTACTGCATAGAATTCCATTGTATTTTCCAGTCCAACTTAAAATAGGTCACATTGAAAGTTTAATGAGATTTCTTTTCTTGAGAAACTTCTCCCTAAAGACTTTAAGGCTTCATTTCTTTCTTGTCCTTTTCTTTTTCCTTTTCCTTTTCCTTTCCTTTCTTTTCTTTTCTTTACTGAGGAACTGTTTTCATATTTTTTTATAGATTTTGTTTTTTAACCACATTTTTTTTGTTGTTGTTCAAGTACAGTTGTCTCCATTTTCTCCCCACCATTCACCCTACCCCAGCCATTCCAACACCAAGGCCACTCTTCTAAGCAAAGAAGAGTAATTGCTCTTTATACCCAGATATTTGGATTCATTTTCTTAATAAATCATTATCTAGATTTTTCTTTTCCATGTGAGGCCAAATATTTGGATGCTACTATGTTTTTATGATTTATGCCACATAAACAAACCATTTCTTGTGGTTGTCTATAGCTATAGATTGTGTGCCTCATATAGTTAAAATAAAGAAAAGAAAAGGAAAACCTTGGGATTTTCTTCCCTGAAGAAGTGAAGGTTTAACATTTCTAAGATTTAGTTAATTTGAATGTTATGACAATCTTTGAAACTTAACTTTTACCTAAAGAGAATGGCATGAGCTTGTATTCTGACATATTTGCTTCTGTGTCAGTGAATGACAGGTACAATATCCTTGACAAATCTTACACAAGATAGTTGTATTCAATCACTGAAGATTATATTTATGAAGGCTGAAATTTAAATGTTTTGAACATTAATGTCTGCAATCAAATAATCAGAAAATTTAGCAAATTAATATCATCTACCCTCTAAATTACCTCCTTAAGTAATTGTAATATTTATAATTAATTAAATTTGCAGAAGAGATTTTCCCCCACATTTGTTGTCGTTCATCCCAAAATTGAGGGTCACTAGTGTTAAGTGAACACTCCTTGCATTTCATTAATTCTTTCCAACTTTTTAGTGTGAGGGTAGGTACCAAACTTTGAAGGCTTTATTTATTAGTGTATGTTTTTGACCATTATTGATTTTATTGCCACAAGTTTTTCTGTGTATTTCTTTACTAATGACAGAGATATTATATGTTTAAATTGATACAGGAAAGAATCATTAAGATTTATTTCAGTAGGGTTATCTTCACTGAAAACTATTGATCATCACTGAAGTATTTGCTTTTATTTAGTTTTATTACTTTTTCTGACCTTTGCTTTGGAAAAATACTGTATGTTTTAGAAGAAGGATGGAGTTATTATCAAGAACTTGGTGAGATGTCAACTCAACAAATGTTAGTAATGTAACAAGTGGGTACCTCTCCAATTACACACAGAATCCTCATGAAACCATGTGAAGCAATCTGCAGCTACATCTGTGAGGGGAGAAAGGAAGCTCTTTCCTTTTTAAATATAAAACTAGTTGATTAACTATTAAAAGTGTGTGCCAGTAATTTTGGTCAAAGCTTTCAATCATGGCAGTCATATATGGTCTGGAAATTAGTTCAAACAGTAATGCCTAAAAGTCTATGGACTGTTTCCTGACACACTTAAGATCCCATTAGTAACCCCAGGCATTTGTGCAATTAAACTGTAATCAATATCACTACAGGCTTGGGGATGCACATCATTGCTCACTTCATGGTGTACATCTTGGATTCATCCTTTGCTAATGATTGGCCTTGCCCAACGGCTACACCTCTCTGTACTTCAGTTTTCTCATCTGTAAATGGGAGACAGTAGCCATTTTGCTAAAGGAGTAAATGAAATTACATGTTTTTCAGTGCCTGAGTGACTCAAGTCTGATATAATCTTACTACGGATTATTTTCTCCATGGCAGGTGCAAAACTGCTGTAAACACCTAAGTCTTCATTTTATGCCATTTAAGATTCTTTCAGCAACTCCCCATTACTTTTAGAGTGAAAGCTAGAGTCCTTACAATGGCCTGCAACACCCTATACAATCTCTCACTCATGGTCTATTATTTCTTTATCATCTTTTCCTACAACACTTGGCTCAGACTACTCCAGACACCCTTTTCTTGATTCTTCATGAACCTTATAGCCATGCCCCTGCCCCAGGGCCTTGGCACTGCCTGTTTACCTTCATAGCATTATCTTTCTCTAGACAACCAGATAGTTCCTTTCTCTGCTTCTTCAGCCCTTGCCTCAGTTTCACCTTCTCACTGTGGGTCTATTTAAAATTATATATTGACCCTTAGCCCTCTTGATGCCCTTTATCTCATTCTATTTTTCTCTTAATACTTGATATCCTCTAACATGCCATATAATTGATTCATGTTTATAACTTGTTGTATTTTTCCCACTATAATGTTCAGTTATGAAGGTAAATTTTTCTCTCTCAGGTTCATTCATTAATTCATCCCTCACATCTAGAACAGTGCTAGGCATTAAGTGGGTACTCAAAGATATTTGATGAATGAAGAAATAATGAATCAATGGCAGCAATTTTGAATATTATTACCTGGCCTAATTTACCTCCTTATGACTTTGCTCGCTGCAATCTCTATCATGTTCCCTCAGACTTTGGCATATGGCAGGTTAATCATTCCTCCCAAGGAGGCAGTGGCCAGTTGGGAGTTCAGGGAGCCTTTAGAACATGATCACTCCCCATTTCTGTGTATTTACAAAATATCTGCACAGCAGTTTGCCTTTGAGTGAGCATTCAAGAAGCTCCAAGAACACTGCTCTCTTTGTTTTGCTATGGGGGAAAAATACAACAAAATTCAATCCTGGCCAATGTGACAGTCTTTCTCCTTTTCATGCCCTGCAATATCAAGTCAACTAGAGATCCACTTTTCAGCCATAGTGACAGTGTCTGGGTCCCTGTGACTACACCAGACATCGTGACCACTGGCTTTCATTAAAGTTTCTGATAGACTAAGTCTAGCATAACTGCTGTGAATGGAAGAGTCACACCACAGTCACACAAAACATAAAAATCATGTTGGAGAGTAGGGTAAATTGTAACAAATCTAAAGATTACTTTATCATAAGTAAAAATCTGTAATTTACTTTTTTCCTCTTTCTTTTTCTTACAAATGCAAGGAGTGTAAATTAGGAGATGACAGGGAGATGAGGGAGATGACAGATGGTCTCAGAGAGAAAATGTGAACAACAGTTGCTTTGTTTTCATTTGGGCAAACGAGATGAGAGAAGCTCATACCACAGCATGTGAGGGACAGGTACAGTGCTGGAGAAAGATTTACAGTATTCCAATGAGCTCTTTAGGCTTTAAAATAGATGGCTGTGCATAGGATCTACATAGCTCTACTCTTAAGTTAAATTGAAGAGTAAGACAAACTGCATTACCCAGAGATGGAGTTGGAGAGGATCTCCCTTAAGGTACTTCTTTACCATGTTTAAAATCACAAAGTAGAAAACAATGGTGTATGAATAACAATATATGAAATCATTCCAATAGGATAGTCCCTGTAAGAATGTGGGCAAGCACAACACAGGTATAGGCATGTGCCTCAGCAATGTACTCAAACCACTGATTATGCAAACTCTTTATTAAGCTTCCTCTGTGAGTTGCACTGTGCTAAACTTTGGGGAAAGCATGGAAGAAATGGTTCTTGCCCTGAAGAAAGTTACAGTTGAATGTGAGAGAAATATGAGAAGTATACAGATTTACCATATTATACGGTTACCATCAATTGCAAGGTTAACTTACTGTTAAGGAAACATAAAGTGACATTAGGGGGAACCAAGTTTAAGTGGGAAGGCAAGCAAAGTACATATTTTAAAAGGATATCACAGGCTAGAAAAATCCTGAAACGTGACTAAACTGGAGTTAACTAGATGGAGGAGAGGGTGAGTGGGAGGGGATATGACTAGCAAAAGGAAGAGCAGGAGCAAAGTGATGAAAGCAAAGAAGTGTGATGAGGGCACATAAGGGACAAGTGCCTGGCAGCATATTGTACCATTCTGAGGAGTTTGGATTTTATATGGAAAGTTGCTAAGAGAATTTACACAAAGAAAAGACATGCGTTTTACTATTTTGAAAAACAACACCACTAACAATACAGAAGATATATCAAAATTCAAGCAATTGGGTAGATAATGGTTTAATTCGTTAAGAAAAAGAACAAAAAAGAGAATATATGTCTGACAAAGTGACAGGTAGAAGTAAATTGATGGTGAATTCAGTTTGGGATATGTTAAGTACTTAGGAAAACGTTTAGAAGAGTTGAACAAATAAGAGTTTCAGTTTAAGAGAGAGATCACAATGTGAGAAAAAGATTGCAATCATGAAAATTTTCATAGTAACATGCACAGTCTCTTGACACAATTTTTATTTCTTGTCTTCTCTTATAAGAAATAAAACTATTGAGGGAAAAGACTTAGGACTTAGCTTGTTTATTTCTGGGTTCTTGGTGTTTAGAACTGTATGTGGATCACAGTACCACTCATGGAGTATTTTCTGAAAAAAATTAATTTTCAGAATTGTCCTTGAAGGACATGTGTTTATATAAAACTACTTCTTGTAGAGAGTAGAAATCAGAAAAGACATAGAGTGTACTTGTAAGTTAAACATTGGACCAATGATGCCATGTGATGCTGAGAAAGAAGCACTAGTGATTTAGGAGACTGTGGTGTCGTAGAAAATAGTGAGACTGTGAAAACCTCTTCAAATGTCCGAGAGCTCTAAAGCATTTATTAATGACCTCATAAAGAGGGTCAGTGTGCTTCCAGTACATGGAAGGAAATAAAGTCAGAGAGCTAAGAATGGGGGAACTAAATGAGATGAGAATATTATTACTCTTCTCAGGCACATGGGATGGAAAAGAGCTAGAGCAATAGCTTCTCAGAAATACCAAGTCAAAGAAGAATTTTTAAAAGATTTTTTATTTACATATTTTTAGAGAGAGGGGAAAGGAAGGAGAAAGAGAGGGAGAGAAACATCAGTGTGTGGTTGCCTCTTGCACTCCCCCTACTGGGGACCGGGCCTGCAACCCAGGCATGTGCCCTGAGTGGGGATTGAACCGGTGACCCTTTGGTTCTCAGGCTTGTGCTCAATCCACTGAGTTACACCATCCAGGGTGAATTTTATGTCTATTTACTTACCTTTTCATTGGAAGCTGTTTAAGTATGGTTAAGGATTAGCAGTAAAGTAGAGAAATTAAAAAAGAACAGAGTAGTAATTGGAAGAAGATCTATGGAGAGGATAAGACCAAGTCTGTTTCATTGTTAGCTGTATGCTGAGTTGCCTGCAAGCACAGCCTACACAGAAAATAGTCTTTAAAAATGGGCAAAGGATATGAACAGACACTTCCCCATGGAGAGCACACAGAGGGCCCATAGGTGTATGAGAAGATGCTCAACTCACTAACCATCAGAGAGATACAAATTAAAACCACAATAAGATACTACTACCTCACACTGGTCATAATGGCCATCATTAGTAAATCAACAAACAGGTGCTGGTGAGGAGGTAGAGAAAAGAGAACCCTAGTGCTTTGTTGGTGGGAATGAAGACTGACACAGCCATTGTGGAAAATGGTATGAAATTTCCTCACAAAACTAAAAATGGAACTGTGTTTTAATCCAGCAATTCCACTGCTGGGATTACACCATAAGAATCCTGAAACACCAATTTAAAAGAACCTATGCACCTCTATGTTCATAGCAGAGTTATTTACAATAGCCAAGTGCTGGAAACATCCTCAGTGCTCCTCAGTAAATGAGAGGATCAAAAATCTGTGGTTCATTTACACAATGGAATGCTATGCAACAGAAAGAAGAAGGAACTCCTATCCTTCATGACAGCACGAATGGAACTGGAGAACATTATTCTAAGTGAAATAAGCCAGGCTGTGAAAAACAAATACCATATGATTTCACTTGTGAAAGGAACCTAATGAACAAAACAAACAAACAAGATGAGTAGAACCAGGATTATGGAAACAAGGAACAGACTGACAGGGGCCAGAGGGGAGAAGGGAGGGAGATAAGGGAGGAAAAAAAGGAAAGGGCCTAGTTAAAGAGCAAGTAAAATGACCTGTGGACATGGACAACAGGGCAGCAATTGATTGTGGAAGTAGAGGGAGGGCTGGGGCAAGGGAAAGCAATGGAGAAAATTGGGACAGCTGTAAAAAAACAACAATTAAAAAAAAGAAAGTGGCGTATAAAGTCCTATGAATTGAATGAGTGTACTATTGAATGAGATAATGTCAAAGTATGTGAATATGCAAAGGATCAGGGTCAGGAAACATGTAGAATACTTGCTTTTGATTATGAGGGGACTCATCTGTCTTGTTTTACTTCTTCCCAGTTACATGGCTTTATAACAACAAACAGTCATTTCTGTTTTCTGGATATTAAGGGGCTAAATGCTTTCTGAGCCCTGATCCCCCTTTCTGCTCCTAAACCCATACTTCCGTGCTCTTCTAACTCTACAATAAAATGAGGCATGTTGTGAACACACACATTGTCTTCAGTCCCCCTCTCCTCCGGCTTGAGCTCTTCAGTCCCACCAGCTCCATGCCTTTACCACTTATGTTATTGTACTTGCATGTGTACATCCTTAGCCCTAGCAAGATAATCTGCCCTCTTAACCAACTCACCCACACCCTGCCTGGTCTTGCTACCCCACTTATGAGCATTGTATGGATTATATAAGATTTCTAGGCAATCTTTCTTGATGTTTTCAATTCAAACTGGTTTCCTGTCTCTTGTAAAAAGTATGTGAAAAAATCTCACACTCCTTTATGAAGTTATCAGACTACCCACAAAATATTCACTCAATGTTATAATTCATCTGCTGTTTTTGTGAGTGGATTAACATCAAGTTTCTTAGCCATGGTGACACATAGGACTATGACATTTACTGGCATACCTCTTCCTCAAGGGTATACCTGGGAATGCTAACCAGTTTCTCAAATACCTGCTGTAACTTCTCCCTTTTCTCCTACTCATAATAAAAAGTATGAATAAGAAGTATACTGTGGAGGCAACACTGAATCCTCTCTAATTAAATAACTTCATCAACTTTAGTGTAACCATAATAACAAATATTTTGGAAAAACCACGCCAATATTCCAGACTATTAATAAGTCAGAATACAAATAAGCCAGACTTAAGTGTTTTAAAGGATGGAAAATTTTACTCTGTATGGCTGTAGACCATACACTAAATCTTCATTAGCCATCTTGTCAATTTGAATTTTCAGAAATGAGGGGTTTCAAAAAAGATGTCCCCTCACTAAATTCATCACCAGAATAGCAATTCAAAGTTTATGCTTTGTTCTTGACTGAAGTACAATACAATTAATGTTGATTTATATTACAGAAGGTGTATTAGTTGTTATTGCATAGTAAATTACCTTAAGGACAACATTTATAACTTTTTTACTGTCTTTCTCAATTTCTGGGGGTCAGGAGGAATCCAGGAACAGCTCAGGGTCTCTCATGAGGTTTCTCTTGAGATGTCAGTGGTGGCTGCAGTTGTCTCTAGGGTGGACAGGACTGAAGATGTGCTTCACAGTGGCTCACTCATGCCTGGTGAGTTAGTACTCAGTAATGGTAAGAAGTCTCAGTTCTTCTTAATGTGCACCTCTAAGAGGAGACCACTGGAGTTCCTGGAGTGGGTGGTACAAGAGAGGAAATCAGAAGCTTGGTGTCTTTTTTTTGCTTTGTCAAAGAGGTCACAGGCCGTCATTTCTGTAGTACTTTATTAGTTACCCAGGTTGGCCACATTCAGTGGGGAAGAGGACTCCACAAAGGCATCAATAGCAGGACCTGAGGATCTCTGGGGACCTCTGCACTCTCACAGAAGTCTGGAGTTTTACAGAACTGATATAAGTGACACCCTGGTTAGGTGACTCAGTCGGTTGGAGAATTGTCCCGTACATCAAAAGGTTGCACGTTCAATTCCCAGTCAGGGCACATACCTGGATTGTGGGTTGTATCCCTGGGTGGGGCGTATGAGGGAGGTGACTGATCTAACTTTATCTCACACATGGATGTTTCTCTCTCTCTCTTTCTTTCACCCTCTCCTTCCCCACACACCTCCTTTCTCTTTAAAAATCAATAAACATATTCTTGGGTGAGGATTAAAAATAAAAAGAACTGATGTATGAGTAAATGGGAACTACATGTATGCATATAGATGTACCCCTGTGTATTTAAATATTTTTAGATTATGTGTTCATATGTATGTGTTCTATACTAGAATTTCCCTTATAGTAAAGATGCCTTGTTTACCTTAGACTCTACACTCTCATAATACTTAGCTTAGTGCCTTCACTATAATTGGTGCTCAGTAAAGATCTATTAATGATAGATAAGATATATATGACTTACTTTTAAGGATCTCAGAGAGACCTAACAGTCCAGATTGGTTAAGTTGGCTCTGTTAACTCCAAAGGCCCATGCGTGACTTTAATAATGGATGTCACAGAGCAGTTCAGTTCTCCTCCAAGAAAACTGGAACCCCTGCTGAGGTGTGGAAAGCAGATGTGTGTGTAGTCCTGACACTAGGGATTGTGTTGTATTTCTGGATCCAATGATCATTAAGGGAAGGTGGTGTCAATGAGCTTTATACTCGGGATTTACCGCTAATGTTTTCCAGACGCACGGGGATCTTCTCCTCTAAATTTAAGAGACTTAACAACAGTTCTGGAAAGTCAGAGACTAGTTCTGAGTCTCACTGATGCAGCAAATTTGCTGCATCTAATATTCTGACTTGAAGCAGAAGAATAGCCTAAATAAAACCTCGTTCACGTCACATGTGACATTTACCCTGAACACAGATGTGTAATCCAGGACAATGGCTGCCAGCCCAGCATTGCCCCCACCCATGTTACTGCAGTAGTGCTGTGGTCAACAGGCTAGCAAGGACTTGGAGTTCAGGGGGAAATCATGTAATTCATCCAAGTCTCTGTTGCCTCCTTGCCCTGTAAAAATAGAGAGGAAGGCTGACGTGTCTTACAGGACTCTTGTGACAAATACTTAATAAAAATCCAAGCAAAAGCTCTCTATAAGCACAAAACAGTACTATATAAAGCACGCTGTGACGCAAGGATACAATCTAAGAGCATAAATGTTTTTAAGATAAACAGCAGGTTTTGGCAATGCCTGAGACAATGCCTCAATATCACTAATGCCTGAATAATCAGGTCTTCAAGAAATCCATTCTGTTTTGGACCCAGCTGCAAGACTCTCCCAGCTTAACCAGGCTCTACTTTATTACTTTTTGTGTGGCAAGACCAGTGTTGTTGGATTGAGTCAGGCTGCATGGTGCCAGTGAAACACACTGAGTTAGGTAAAGAAGACATCCAGACCATTTCAGTCACACTGACAGACCTTGGTTCTGATATCTTTTTACTCTGCCCATTAGACCTCTTGAATGCTGCTTTATGAATAATGACACTTTGACTTTATGTGGTAGAGAGGATTACTGGCTCTCAACCAGAATTTTTACAGACTTTTCTGTACACAAGGTAACCCTCAGGGGACTTGCTTATGCACCTCTGTTCCCCCAAAACAAAGGCGGATTTGTTATGTGAAGATATCAAAAAAATTCTGTTTTGGGAACAGAATGGAGATGGAAGATTTGAATCTTGTTTGATTTTGTAGCACCTTAACCTTTCCTGATACACAGATTGTCTGACAACACATTTTTACTCAATTAAAATTTATTTTATTCTGAAGTGTTGGAAGAGGGGAAGAAAAGTGGGAAATCTTCTACATTAAAGGGGGCTTTCCCAGGAAGTAGCCTAGTAACGTGGAAGGACATCAGAACTGGAATCCCAGTTTTGTCCACTATTGACTGTGTCAAGTGGAAAGAGGCTTAGTATTCTAATTTCACAAATAAGAAAAATGAGACATAGATATAAACATCTACCTGTGCATAAGGATTAAATGAAATAAATTTAAATATTTTGAACATTTTGATATCAGCAATAGATTGGGGATTTAAAAAAATTAAATGGGACCATCCAAATGTGTGATTGAAAATGCTCAGAGGTATATTTTGTACTATTTACAGTGAGACAAGAATGCATTTTAAATTTATCCTTGATTATATTTTCATTTTTTAGACCTTGCTCTGTCTCATTCTTTTTGTGATAATAGCTGTAATTACATCCATTCCTCATTATAAAGCTGTTCTTTTCTCTTTCTTGACATTCTGTCTCCATTGACTAACGATGGCAAAGATTTTTCCTGAGATTATTTATAAAATTCAGGAGATTGTGAAGGAATGTTGTAGGCAGTCTGCATTATATGCCTTATTCCACTTTTCTTAGCTACAAAATAAATTTGTCAAAATTAATGTTTGTAATATAAGCTAATTACCTATTTCTACATGTGTTAGCTTCTGCGAAGGAAGTGAAAGCTGGCCTGTCTAATTTGCCCAAAGCTTCATTGTTATCTGCCCTTACAACATCAAGATAAATTTTATTATCCCTCTTCTCTCTTTCTTCCCTTAGTCTTTGTAGTGACTACTAGAGTGTATTTCCTTTTAGTTTTTAAATCCCTTTCCCTTGCCTTTCTTCTCATGCCTGGAGTTCTTAGTAAAGATTTTAGGTGCATTCCACTTCCAGTCTAGCCTTTGGTAGTTAAAATTAAATTTCATTAGATGGAGAAGGATAGAATATTATTCATGTTGTTAAGGCTTTGGGGAGTGGGATTATGGATAGAAATGACTTTTCGTATTTGCTCATAAATAAATAACACGTGTCTATAATCAATAGAGACCCTCTATATGTAATATATCCTTCTCTCATGCACTTCCCATTAAACATGAGCTTGTGTTTCCTGACACGTTTTCAAGGGAACAATTTTATAACAATGCTTCTGTATGCCTACATTATTTTATTCAGTTGCATGCCGGTCTGGTATTTTCTCTCTTATTATCTTAACCTTTCCTTTATTTGAAGTAATTTTCTAGTTCATGTAAAACTATTTACTTTATTTTAATTACTTTAAAGGGAAAGAAATTCTAATGTACATTGATCTTTTTATATCTTTTACACTCAACATACACTTTATTATTATGAAAATCTTTCCCTACCTACCTCATATGACCTTCCACTCTGAATCAATGGTCCCTAGCTTATTGAATGTATTAATATTATTGTAATCCTTTCAGTGTGTATTGTAATTACTGTATGTGTTTTTCTACTCTGTTCCCCATAGTAACTATGAATTCTTTCAGGGCATGGATCTTATCTTATTCAACTCCATTTTTAACACATAGCATTGTGAATGGCCATAATTACTTCAATAAATGTCTGCTGATATATAAATAAACTTCAGCTATTTTTTTTAATATTTAAAGTTCTGTTTATTGCCATTTATTTATTGCATTTATCCAATCTCATTGTTTTAGTTAGTTTCTAATAACTACATCAACCGAAAAGTGACAATAAGCAAATTCTGTTTTAGACTTATACTAAGCTTTAGAACTAGTATTAATATATAGTTAATTCTTTTATGCAAAACATTTATTTCTGTGTTAATTTCCTTCAAAGAAATCTTTGAACTAAATGTTGATTTCTTAAATTTATATTTAGTTTTCTTTAAGACATTCTTGAAGTCCCAACAACTCATTTTGGTAATTAATTTAATTACATCCAAAATTATTAGAAAATCCTACTATTTAAAGGTATCCTAGAGTTTATCTAATGCAGCTTTTCAAAACTTGATAATAAAACTTATTTAGATTAATGGGTATTTAGGTACCAAGAAAAAATAGGTAGAACATTAATCCATTTTATCATTCCAATAAGAAGCTATGGAAATAAACTAGAACGCATCCAAGTTTTGGGAACTAGGCTCATGTTTACGAGACTGAGAAGTGTGTACCACAGTGTGATTTGGTGGTGTAATATTAGTCTAGATATCAATTAAGTCTCACTTACTTACCATACTAAAGTTTTTTTCTGGTTCACACAAATCTGATGCGTTTGCAGAAGGGCTTGTCTCCATCTCAGGCTCAATCCAAAATACATCCCCCAGGATGGGTAGGGCAATGTAAGCAACCGTGTAGGTGGCATGCCAGCCTTCAATCACCTTGGACCAAAATTATACATGTCACTTTAGGACAAATCATTTTTTCCTGGTCCCTGTGCATAAATTCTATATACATAGTAGATTGACTTGTCTCCATGGGAGCCAATACAAAAGCTTGCCAGTCTCTGTATCCAACCCAAAGGGAGGGTCATTAACTGTGCCCAGTAAGAAGGAACACACCAGAAATGGGAATTCACTGGCAATCTCTACATGTTTGCTCAAGTATGCTACATTAAATGATTTTCACAATCAAAACACTGTACTAAGTCAAAAAATTTAAAAGACTTTATTTATCTTTAGAGGGAAAGTGAAGGAGAGAGGGAGAGAGGTATCAGTGTATGGTTGCCTCTCGTGAGTCTCCTGCTGGGAACTGGCCTGCAACCGAGGCATGTGCCCTGACTGGGAATTGAACCGTGATCCTGTGTTTTGCAGGCCCATACTCAATCCACTAAGTCAACTTTTTATATATAACAATTTAATTACATGTAGGTACTAAAAACAAAAACAAATAAATAAACAAAAACCACCATATCATTGCTTTTTAAATCAAGTTTTATAAAAAATGTCAGTAGTATTTGTTCATATTTTAAGAACTAGATATAGTCAGAAAGATTTAATATCCTTTGAGTTAATATCAGGTATTGTGATCCCTCCAACATTTGGCTTGTTTAACTGTTGCTTTTTTCAGTAAAAACTCAGTGTGTGTTTTTATTAACTAAGAAAAGAGTAAGCTCATTTCATCAGTCATGAAATCATCCCTGCATCTCCCCATTCATGCGCTGCTGTCCAAAATGAGAGAATGAAAGCATAATTAAAATTCATACCCTTTTTATGGAGCTCTGAAGTAATAAAATTCTACAAAGTAGGCTGAAAATAAATTGCTGCATGGTTTTTGCTTTCCTTCACTTTCAATCGGATACTCGTGATGTCTGTGAAAACCACAGGCTGCAAACTGGAGCAAGAGATGGCCGCACAGCAGCACCTGTTTTAAGGTTTATTTTCTATAAGCTCTTTGAGGATGAATAAACACAGTTAGCAATGAAATATTTCTGAGCTTTCATTCGACTGAAATGTAGGCTCCACTTAATTAGCAAAACATCAGCTACATATTGGTAAGATTAGAGAAATGATAATAGGGACCTTTGACTCCTATTCAGGAAAACAGCAAGTATCAGCCCACAGTCATCACATAGAAGGACTCTTCTAAGAATAACACCTAACACCAAATAGATCAATCTAAAATTTTTAGTCCAACAGATTCTCCTTTAAGCCATCAACTGTATATTTTAATGCAAAGAGAACCCCAGCATTGAATTGAAAAACTGCTTAGTTAATTCAGGTGGTAATAGTATCCTTTGTATAACCCAAGAATATTCATTTTATTTTCTGTCTCTGCCTTTGTTTATTCATATGTAAAAAGCATAATTTTTATGCACTTTATAGCATAATTTTCCAATTGTTATAGCATAATTGGAAAAATTATAGGGTTCAATTTATTTCTCTTTTTCTTTCTACATTTTATTGTTCAAGTACAGTTGTCTCCATTTTACAGGGCTTAATTTCTAATAGCACAGAGTTCTAAAGGTCCAAAAAAATAAATTCATTTAATAATTTATATCTTGTCTCATTTTACCAAAAAAATCAAATAAAAATGAAAATGAGGGCTCTTATGAAAAGACATTCAGAACCAAAAAAGCAAGAAAATGAGGATAAATATAAAATATTATGTAACCAGGAATTATGTTGGAGGAGCAAATACATGCTCAGATTTGTGCCTGTATTTCACAGCATCCATAAAAAGAAAAAAAAGTATTTAATTAATACATAGTAAGTAATCAGTTAATTCAAACCAAATGAAAACAACAAAGATGGGAAGAAGAAGAAAGGAAGCAAGGAGAGAGGAAGGCAGATCCAGTTTTCTTGGTTTGGAAGTACTTTCTGAAATTAACACCTGAAAAAAAATTTTGCCATGGATATATATATACATACACATACATACACAGGGAGATTGTATATATATATATATATATGTGTGTACACAGATATATATATATATATATATATATGCACACACACACATACATACACAGGGAGATTGGGTTAAGTATTTAAAACATCTTTTTTTAAAACATACTATGTTCTTTTTAAAATATTTTATTCATTTATCTTTAGAGGGGAAAGGAAGGACAGAGGGAGAGAAATATCAATGTATGGTTGCCTCTTGTGCGTCCCCTGCAGGGAACTGGCCTGCAACCAAGGCATGTGCCCTGATGGGGAATCGAACCATGATCGTGTGGTTCGCAGGCCCGCGCTCAATCCACTGAGCTACACCAGCCAGGGCTAAATCATATCATTAGAGAAGCCAATCAAAGAGGGCAAAACAGAGTGGTGACGAAAGAATCTTCCAAGCCTCTGGGCAAAATCTGCAAACACCCTTAGGGGATAGCCATGGCCTTTCTGAGAACTAAAAGTATGCAAACAGGGGACAAGGAGGAAAGATAAGGGATGAGATTACAGGAGTAAACAAGTAAATAGATTATAAAAGGTCTTATAGGTCATGTTACGGAATTTGACCTTCATTGTGAAAAGAATGAGCCAAGGCGAAATTTGCGATTTACCAAAAATAAAGAAATAAATATAAACCACGACAACACTGAACTCCAACCCTGCCATTGCATTAACCTTTAATAAATAGAAATGTTTATGAAGTGCCAAAAGGACAGGGGAATTTGATGTGTTCCATGTGCCCTCTTCCCAGTTCCCAATGGAACAGTTCATTTCTACTCCAGGAGGGACTGAATTGCAAGGACACAGCAGTTCCCTTGCTGTCTTGAGTCTCTTAGAACAGATACGTACTGTATCATCCTGACACAGGTCATACATCTGGCATGCCCTGCCCCCATCCAGGTAGGTCATTTGATCCAGTCTAAAATGTCTACCTAGACCTTTGGTAAATTCCATCAGGTCCTTCCTAGTTGATCCTGTTCAAATTGTCCAGAAACAACTTGGCCCACACCAAAACATTTTCACCTCTCTAGCAAACCAAAAAGGGTTATAATTAGGTAAAACAGCCACAACACCATTACTGTACCAATAAAATGTGATAGTATTCATTTTGTATTAATCCCACAAGTTAAAAGTATAGATACAGGGCTTTCTGGTCAAGATGGCAGTATACATAAATGTGATACTCAAATCCCCCAACAACCATATCAAAATTACAACTAAACTGTAGAATAAACATTATTCAGAACCACCTGAAATCTAGCTGAACAGAAGTCCTACAAATAAGGATATAAATAAACAAAAACATATCAAGGCTGGTAAGAAGGCAGATATAAAGAACAGGTTGCTCCCACACCCAGGTGTGTAGCATAAAAACCAGGAGCAATATCCTGGCTTTGGTGGTCCCCCTTGGGAATGAAGGTTCCCAGCACCTCACCAGGCCCCCAAACCAGTGCTGGAAAAGGAAGTCCTCACTTATAGCTCTAAAAACCAGCAAGGAGTGTGGCTGAGTAAGACGGAGGCTCCTGGTGCATACAGAGGAAGACTGATTCAGAGGACAAAGATTCTAACACTGTTGGCACCAACCTGGTGATTCCCTGAGGCTCCCCAGACTTGTAGGCTCACCCAAGCTATTTTCAGTTGCTTTTCTTAGAAACACCTTATCTTGACTCACACTTTAGACTTCCCTAAATATCTCTCAAACAAGTAGCATCTGGGTTCAGTGTGCCCCATACATTTTGTTAAGTGGTCTCCAGCCCAGCATTAGCAGTAGCTGGACTTGGTTTGTAGCTTAGCCTCTCCTGGGCATCTCTAAGTCCAGCACAAGTAGCAGCCATCTTAAGACAATTTGTAATTCAGGCTATGGCCTGAACTCTCCTGGCACTGCACAGGATACAGGTGGCAGCTGACCTTGACCTGCACCTTCCAGGAGGCCCTATAGCCACCTCCACTAGCAACACACTATGAGGCAGACTCAGTGGACACCAGAGCCTCACTAAAGTAAGTCCTGCTCCATGGGGTCAGCTCCTGCACAGCTGATCCTCCACAGTGGTTATGGCAGATTCTCAGAGCTAATCTGCCTAGGAAAAATCCCTCCCATTTATGTGCAAGCAGCAATCAAAGATCAATTAAAGCAGAAGAGTGTGCACAGTCCAGATGGGATGGAGAGGCACACCTTGAGTGCCCAGCTCAAGTGATTTAGAAGACTATACCACTGGACCCTACAGAACACAAGGTTATTCTGCCAAGCCAGGGAGACATAGCAGCTCTACCTAATACATAGAAGCAAACACAGGGAAGCTACCAAAATGAGGAGACAAATAAACACGTCCCAAATGAAAGAACAGAACAAAACTCCAGAAAAAGAGCTAAACAAAATGCAGAGAAGCAACATATCAGATTCAGAGTTCAAAATACGGGTTATAAAAATTCTCAGTGAACTTAGGAGAAGAGTAGATGAACTAATGAGAACTTCAACAAAGGTGTAGAAAACATAAAACCAAAACAAGAAAACATAAAAAAGAACCAGTCAGAAATGAAGAATACATTAATTGGAGCCAAAAATGGGTGAGGTTGGGGTGGGTGGAACAGGGAGAGTGATGGGAAGAAGGTAGAGAGAGCCATACTTGAACAATAATTGAAAATAAAGCTTTATAAAAAATAGGTAGTCAACAGTGGAGTAGATGAAGGAGAGGATCAAATCAGAGATTTGGAAGATAAGGAAGCATCAAAAAACTAAAAAATAACAGCAAAAAGAAAAAAAGAAATAAAAAATGAGTATAGTGTAAGGAACCTCTTCGACAATTTCAAGCACACCAACATTCACGTCACAGGCATGCCAGAAGGAGAAGAGAGACAGCAAGAAAGAAAACTTACGTGAAAAAATAATGACAGAAAAATACCTTAACTTGGTGAAGAAAACTTGTATGTCTTGTATAGACATACAAGTCCAGGAAGTACAGAAAATCCCAAACAAGTTGAACTCAAAGAGGTTCACATCAAGACACATCATAATTTCCCCTGGCTGGTGTAGCTCAGTAGATTGAGCACAGGCCTGCGAACCAGAGGATCGCGGTTTGATTCCCAGTCACGGCACATGCCTGGGTTGCAGGCCAGTTCCCAGCAGGGGATGCATGAAAGGCAACCATACATTGAAGTTTCTCTCCCTCTCTCCTTCCCCTCTAAAGATCAATAAATAAATAACTAAAATATTTTTTTAAAAAAGAAACATCATAATTAAAATGCCAAGGGTTAAAGACAAAGAGAGAATCTTAAAAGCAGCAAAAGGAAAACAGTTACCCATAAGGGAGCTCCCATAAGACTCTCAGCTGATTTCTCAGCAGAAACTTTGCATGCCAGAAGGTGTCAGCAAGAAATATTCAAAGTCATGAAAAGCAAGGACCTACAATCAAGATTACTCTACTCAGCAGGGCTATCATTTATAATTGAAGGACAGTTAAAGAGCTTCCCAGACAAGAAAAAGCTAAAGGAGTTTATCACCACCAAACCAATATTACAAAAAATGTTAAAGAGTTTTCTTTAAAAAAAAAAAAGAAAGGTATGAGGGGGGATGAGTGAAAAAGGTGAAGGGATTAAGAAGTACAAATTGAAAGTTACAGAATAGTCAAGGGGATGTAAATTACACAATTGAGCATACTATGTAATTCTCAATTGTAATATTGTAATTACTATGTATGGTGTCAGATGTATACTAGATTTACCAGGGTCATAACTGAGTAAGTTATATAATGCTTGATCATTGGGTTGTACACCTCAAACTAATATAATATTGCTTGTTAACTGTAATTGAAAAATTAAAAGTTATTTAAAATATATAAATACATGTTATGGGCTATTTAAATGCAGGGGCAGTCTTTAAGTTAGTCATTTTTGACAGAACCAAATATTAAAGACCATTTGGCATGAATCAAATATGCTCATAGACAGGACCAAATTTCAAGAACCTTTTGGCATGGACCCAATATCCATTAATTGGCTACTTACATCATCAACGGTAATAAAAAATGTACTAATATATACTGTGGGCTAAGGAACAACTGCTTATCTTGATGGCTTGTGGATATCAAATGCTTTTTTTTGGCCTTAAAACAATAGCTTTACAAACTAAAATTCTGTATTATAACTATACATTCAGTGAACTGAGGGCAGAGAGGTTTTCTTTCCTTTGAAGATGTGAGCTTGGAAATTCGTCTTCCCTGTGTGTCAGGAGAGAGGAAAAACACATGGTTTCCATAGGTGAGCTTCACCTGTCAAAGGACATGTCTAAGTCTCCTCCACATAACAACCCCACCCCTGCCCAGACACATCCATCCAAAAGAGATTGCCATCTCATTGAGCTGGAATCTAATTTCTTTATGCAGTGAAACATCAAAATACTTAAGTAATAACATCCCCTAACATTCTCTGCTGTCTGATAATGCACAGAAATGGGGCAATTATGCTTCACCTCAGGTGGCCGATGAGTCACTTCAAACTGCAGGCATTATCTACTAATCTAACTGCATTGTTATAATTATTAGCCATAAAGAAAGTGGAATGTATGTATAGGAGAAACAATTTTAATTATTTAATTTGATGTTATAACACTACAACCTTGCCATTGTCATTCGCACGGATTCACATTTCACAACAAGGCATATCGGATTTCAGTAGTCTGGCATTTCTGTGCATGGATTCTAATTTAAATACAGGAAACCATATAATTATCACTTCAAGTAAAGAGGGTTTCAGGGTACAACTGCTATCAAGGGTGTGTTAAAATAAAAGTGAAAACATACTGAGGGATTGAAGAGAGTGTCTTGGGCAGTGGAACTGCATCAGGAATTTCAATGCTTGAATCATTCACAGATTATTTTGGGAAGGTTTCTCTTTCTTTTATAGACAATGATTCTTACAGATAAGTTTTCAATTTCTCTTTGAGATATGGTTTGGGGAATGAGCGATCTTTAATAAGGTGACCACATGGGCCAACAAGAACATGTCGTAGTGTAAAAGCACTTGACTTTGAAGCCAGTAAGAGTCACTCAAACCCTACCACAATCCTCTTGATGACCTCATAAGTCACAAGACTCTAGCGTATTTCTCCCGGACACTGAATTTTTAAATACAGTCTGTGACACAAATATCTCAGGTTAAGCTATTTTGGGTCATGTGAAAAATAGGAAATAACTAAGCTATGCATGTTAAACTTAGAAAAGGGGAACTTAAAGGATATGATTCTTGTCCTCTATCATCTGCCAGGTCAGTCAAAAGAATTTGGAATTTGATTTATTAATCTTCACTGCTTCCATGGTCAAACTATTGTTTCCAAGAGGTAAAAGATACTGAGAATCAAATTTTTCCTTAATATAAAATTTCTATTTTTTTTACTTTGAGTCATGTATCATAAATATGTTATAGAGAAGGGTGTTTTTTTTATTCCCTGAGTGGGAAGTTGCGTAGAACAACTCTAGCTCCCCTCCTAATTGAACACAGTCCAAAACTGCATAGAATAGATGGCGGACAAGCAGAATGGCTAGTGTTCCAATTGTGTTAGCAAGTTTAAGTCTATTGGATGGAAGTGGGTCTCTAAAGGACAGTAACCCAACTTTCCCCCTCTGTACCTCCACGCCCTCCTCCCACTACACACCCCGCTAATGCTTTCCAGTGGCAGAAGTCCAAGATACAGTAATCCTGTTTGTTTGATGACTAAACATCCTTTTATGTCTGAAGGATCAACTCTAACAGTCAAACAAACTAAATTAGCTCCTAATACTAAAACCAGAGCACTCTCTGGACTTTGAAGAGTGGCCCAAATCACCAATAGTCCAGCCTGATTGGTGTCTCTCTAGAGGAGCAATCACTTTGTTTCATTTTAGTTGGTTATGACAAAATTGGGGGGATGTAATTGACCAAAAGGACACTAAATTTAAAATGCATGTTGAGGTTTTTGGGTAGCATGAATCCACAACGAGTGTACATAGAGGCCATGAACTGACATATGTTTCTCAGTTTCAAAAAGCAAATGTTTGATTTGACTTGATTTGCATTTGGGGTAAGTAAGGTTGAAACACAGATGAAAGTCTAAGCTGTTTGGAAAGAAAAACCTAAGTCTGAATTGAATTTTACCTAATGAAAATTAGCCCTCTAGGGAGAATAATTTAGTATAATTTATTTGTCCTGCTTATAGCCTCACTAGAGTTTATGGTTGCCAACATAACATTCTTTCATGAAATCACCCTATACCATATGAAAACCTTTCATCTGTTAAGATTACTGTCCTCCCAGACTTCAATGAGATAACCCTCTCTCTGGGAACATGGCAATGAGGGAAGACCTGACCTTGAGGGATTCCATCGTGCTTACTATTTATTATGAGAATGGAATATCAGACTCACTGGTTGTTTGTGGGTCTGGTAGATGAAAAGAAAATGTGAAAATGTGCACTAGGAGTAAAAAAGAGAGAATGAGAGGAAGCCAAAGACCACAATTTCTACTTCATAATATGGTTTCAGGCAGACTATCATGATACAATCCTAATACAGAAATTAATGCTTTATAAAGGGGAAGTATTGGATAGTATTGCATTCCTTACTCTGCTAGGTGCTTTTCAAATTTCAGTAACTCTAATATCAATGGATTATTTATTATTTTTCAAAAACAATGAAGACCATGTAGACAGGAATGATATGATCATGGCTATTAGCATAATAAGACCGATATTCAAAAGAAAACTTTTGCCCTGGCTGGTGTAGCTCAGTGGATTGAGTGCCAGCCTGCAAACCACACGATCTCGGTTCAATTCCCACTCAAGGCACATGCCTGGGTTGCAGGCCAGTTCCCAGCAGGGGACTCATGAGAGGCAACCATACATTGATATTTCTCCGCTTCCCTCCCTCTCTAATGATAAATAAATAAAATCTTTTAAAAAAGAAAACTTTTATTTTAGATATCAGACTTTATTGTATTTCTTAATATGAAATAAAGGATATTTAGAAGAGTATCATGCATCATCACTTGCTACAAACTCAGCATTTCACTGCTATTAAAATGGAACTAACTCCAATGGACTTGTTCTAAATTAGTCTCATTTTTTATTGAAATAGAAAACATGCTTAATAATCTACTCCTGGTTCTCTTGCCAGAATAGAGCACCATGAGGAAGTTTCATTTTTAGTACAGGTAACCTTGAATGTGTTACATCCTACCAACATTATGTTATACAATATGTTTGGAATATATCTTCTTTCAATAACCTTTCCAACTACTTATTCTGCTGTGAACCATTTTTACCACTCCAGAAATTTGCATAGTATCCAAAATCTAAGCAAATCTGGTTTGTTTTGTCTCCCTGTATTTGAACTGAATAGTTTGTGTAGTTATCAAAAAAGAAGTAGGTAAAAAAAAACTGATTCAGAAATAATATATCTAAGTATCACCTTCATCCATAATATGTTGCTTCCTAATTTCCAACTTAATATTTGCCTTGAATTAAAAAAGAAATAATGCATGTGTTATGTTACCAGATCAAGTTAATTTTTCTTTTTTCCTCCTCATCATCTATTTTGAAATAAACTCTGTTTTCCATTTTTTACATTAAATTAATTGGACACATCTAAAGAGCTACTAAAATTTAGCTTTGATTTTGGAGAGTGAGTGAGATAGGGAAGTAATCAAATGAATGCAGTGCAAAATGGAAGGAGTGAAATTCTGAACAATGCCCTTATCTCTCTAAGCTGTGGCAAATGTCTATTTTAAGTACAGAAGATAGTTTGGAACAATTTTGAATATCATTTGATTAGCACTACTTGCCATAGAAGCCAAATTCTGAATTGCATCAATCTATTTCTATATTTATGTACCTTCTCTATTACCTCACACACAGCAAGGGCATATATGCATCTATCTGGTTGAAAAGTATCATCCATTCATTCTTAATTAGGAGTTAATCGAACCACAGGATACTATTTTTTCCTTTACTTTAAAAAGTAACATAATTATTGTAGATTCTTCTCGGCTTCCATTCTAAAGGAATAGTTTGAAATACAAACTATTTCAAACAGGTTTGAAATACAAACCTGTTTAGAACATGTTAATTTTAACCATTAGCTTGAATTCAAATATTAAGTATCAATAAGTGATTCCTTATGTTCCTGTGCAACCTGTAGTGTGGTTTCGTGTTTGGTTGTTTCACAACTTTGTTATTTGGACAGATGCAATTTCCAAAAATCTTTTAAATGGTTGATCAAAATGAAAGAGAATTTTAAACTACTACTTGCCATTTCTAAATATAATGTAATAACATAATCATCCTAATCATTCAAATAATCACAAATAATAGATAGTGACTATAAACAAAGAGTCTTAGAAATTCAAGAACATTTATAGCAAACACATCATGCCCAGGTCATAATTCATTACTTTCTTTTTCTTTTTTTTTTTGGATTAGCCCTCAAAAAGATTATTTTTATTTTTTATTGTTTGTGCTGTTGCAGTAGCCCCAGTTTCCCCCTTCTCCCCTCCCCTTAGCCCTCATTCTTGATCCATTCATCTACTTTGGGCACTTAGGCTGTTTCTAAATCTTGGCTACTGTGAATAGCACTGTTATGAACATCGGGGTGCATAAGTTCTTTTGAATTGGTGTTTCAGGATTCTTAGGGTATATTCCCAGAAGTGGAATCACTCAGTCAAAAAGCAGTAGGCTACTAAACCTAATAAATACATTTGACAAAGTAGAAGGATACAAAATCAATACTCAGAAAATGATGGCATCTCTATACACCAAAAAATGAACTATCAGTAAAAGAAACTAAGAAAACAATCCCATTTACTACAACAATAACAACAAATGAAATGCCTAGGAATAAATTTAACCAAGGATGTATAAGAGACCTAAACTTGGAAAACTATAGGATGCTGAAGAAAGAAATACAAATAAGTGAAAGAGTATACTGTGTTCATGGACTGGAAGAATTAAAATGCCCATACTACCCAAAACAATCTACAGATTCAGTGCAATTCCTATTAAAATGCCAATGACATGTTTCATAGATGTAGAACAAATAATAAATACATTTTATATGGAACCAAGAAAACCCCCGAATAGCCTTAGCAATCTGGAGAAAGAAGAACAAAGAGGGAAGGATCACAATATCTGATATCAAACTATATTACAAGCCCACTCAAAACAGTTGGTGTGGCATAAAAACAGACACATAGAGGGATGGAACAGAATAGAGAGGCCAGAAATAAACCCACACCTTTATGAACAATTAATCCATTTACTTTCAGAGACATTAGGAAAAAATTAAATTTCTTTTCTATCTGAGATGGTTAATACAGTTGTAATAAAAAATATTCAAGCTTGTTCATCAGATGAAAAAACAAACAAGACAAACCTCACTGTGATGTGACCAGTCTTTCATGCTTTTCTTTGAGAAGTTTTCTGACAAAGTATGAAAAGAACACAACAAAGCCCAAAATTATCTTCCAGAAGGTCACCCCTTGTCCTACAGGCATTCCCTGCTAGGTGGATATTTTAGAAAGCCACATGTATCAGTGTACCAGCTGCCATGGTTGTGAGAGGCTGCCTTAGTCTTCCGTGAATATTTTTTGAAGACTCTTTCAGTGTGTTTGCCTATTTCACGATGACTGATTTCCGAGCCCCCCTGCCCACACTGCACTGAGTGTTCAGCAGCTTTTGACCAGAAATGGCATGACTCCCATTCCCCACCCTCTCTACTCACCCAGTCTCTCTCTGAGTGACTTTTCTGGTTTCCCCAGATGAAAAATATCCTCAAAGAGAAATGTTTTGCTGATGTGGAAGAGGTGAAACTAAAAACAGCAGAAGCACTGAAAGGCATCAAAATCAACAAGTTTAAGAACTGTTTTGAGCAGTGGAAAAAACATCTCAGTGGATGCATTGCATCACTTGAAGGTGACTGAAGTTTAAACATGTAAGAATAAACATACTATTTTTTATAAACAAATATCCTTTTAGGGGGCAGTTCCCTCTTGTAACTCAAGCAGGTCAATAAGTCAAACTGTTGTCTGGGCTCTGAAGAAATATGTCATAGTAAAGAAATTAAGAACAAATATGTTTCTTCTGCTTAATTAATTCAGTTATCTAAAGACAGGTAGTGTTGCCTAAATGTCTTGAGCCAGGTTCTCAAAAGAGATCCAACCTGTTTTGTTGTTCTGTTTTATTCCTTTAAGAAAAAGGCCCCCGTCAAGGGCAGATATTTTTTTAGGATTACTGTTTCTGAGCTACATTCTCATGCCCCCTCTCCCTTTCTGTCTGCAGGCACCTTCATTCCCATTTCTTGAGCCTCTCTTGACTAGAGATGAAAAGTAGAAACAGTCATTTGCTTAAATGGGCAGGTGCTTTTGAGAAAAGCAGAAGAGCATATATTTCACTTTGCAGGAGCAGGTCCTGAAAAAGGGCATGCATTGCTAGTCAATGATGATTGATAGTGAAAATTATAAGGCACTTGTGATTTCTCAGGGAAACAAGAGATAAATTAGGTATTGTCACGGTCTACATATTTCCTTTAGTTTTCAAAAAATTCAAAGATATTCTTTTTTATTTATTTATTTTTTTAAATTTAATTATTGTTCAAGTACAGTTTTCTGTCTTTTACTCCCGTCCCAGCCCACCCCCCAGAGCTCCCCACCTCCCTCCCATTTCCACCCCTGTTAGTTTTTTGTCCATGTGTCCTAAGGACAAAAACTAACTATTGGGTGAGTAGAGAGGGTGGGGAATGGGGGTCATGCCGTCCTAAAGGATTCACCCCTGTGAGTCCTTCCCCTTTTCCCCTGAAATTCCCTCCCCTCTCCCATCTGGTCCCTGTCTGCCTGCTTTGTAAAATTTTAATATTACTTTTTAAACTGTTGGATTGCATTCGTTGAATGTGACACGGAGATTAAAATATGAGAATATAATTTATTAATGTTACAACTGTAAAAGTAGTCCCTGGTGTTTATCTTCTAGTAAATTTATAGTTCATTTGTTAAATTGCACAGCATACTTATAAAAAGAATGTTTTGTGTTGTACATTATGCAATTGCTTGACTTTCTTTCAGAATTTTGTTTAATACCTTGAACAATGCCTTGTACATTATATTCAGTAATTATATGCTACTTCACATTTTAACTCTTTTTTGTGAGAAAGCCCCCTCTCCCCAAACAGGACAAGAATACACCTTAGTGAGTTTTCTTTATTTCTTCTAAAAATTACCAAAATAATTCAACTCAGCTTCATCCATTTATTTAAAAGATAAAACCATTTCTTGTTCATTTTTTAATTTGTTTTGTTTTGTTCTTCATCCAATGTTTTGTTTGTTTTTTTGTTTGTTTGTTTTGTTTTGGTAAGAAAGATTTTTAAGAAAAAAGCTACATATCCTCTGTCATTTTACAAAATGTGTATGTCCATCTATTCAAATTAAACAGGCATATACTATATATTGTATCTGTCTAAAATGTATACTATAATATTCTGGATGTTTTTGTGGTTATAGGAAATATGTACTCTCAGTAAATACTGTACTTTTTAAAAATAGACCAATTTAAATGAGAGGCTATATGATTCTTTATATTTTTGTAAGATTTCCCATTTGTAGTTTTTATATGTGTCAAGCTTATAAATTATTAGAGTAAAAATTAATAAATATTTATATACATATTTATTATTTAGATAACTTCCATTTATATTATAAATGTAAGGATATATTATGTGCATATATGTATATCTTATATATATGTATATGTAAGTTAAGTACATGCATAAAAATACATCTTTATATATATTTCAGACATTTATATATGTATTATTTTAATACAATATTGAAAAATAACACTTTTCAAAAGCCATGAAATAAACATTTGTGAGTATCTTCACTGTAAATCTGTTTACCAGGTGCTCAGCTACATAAATGGGGTAAAAACAAATGTCTTGATCTGACATGGTTATTTCATTCAAGCAGGTCTAATAATTGAGCTGTGAAAGTTTAGAACCATTTGGTTTGCTGTATTTACTTTCTGTTCTTTAAAATTTGACACTGACCTTCATCTAAATGAGAGTTATACTAAAATTATCTTTTTAAATATCTTGGCATCTTTGTAGCATGTTTTATTAAAAATTTTTGTTTGCTGTATTTTTTAACATCAAGAACTATATAGAAATGCTCTTGATGACAAATTGAATTAAACCATAACTGCCTTTCACTGTCATCATTTGATAAAGCCACATAGTTTGTATTTCTCTCCATTATAAGTATCTAAAAAGGAAAAAAAAACAAAGAAAACCAAGGGCAACTGTAGATGTAAAGTAAATAATGAATAGTAAATTTTTAAGTGAATTTATTTTTTAATTTTTATGCTATTACAGTTGTCCCAATTTTGCCCTCTTTGCCCTCCTCCACGCAGCCCACCCTCCCCTTCCGCAGTCAGTCCACAAAAGGCAGCTGAAATTGCTGACTGAAAATACCAACCATTCTCTGGCCAAGCAGTTCAGTTGGTTAAAGCGTTGTCCCGATAGACCAAGGTTCAAGCTTGATTCCTGGTCATGGCATACATAATAATCAACTAATGAATGCATAAATAAGTGGAACAAAAAATCAATGTTTCTCTCTCTTTAGTTAATAAATTAAAAAATAAACACCAATCATTTATATTTTTATATAATGTTAAATATCAAAAACTCTCATAAACTGAAGTGAAATCAATTAAAATATTAAGCATTAATTAAGTGCTCATTGGATTTTCTTAAACATGTAGATATTTTATGTTATATAAACTTGTAATGTACTTTTCATCTATATCCATTGGACTTTAGAAATTATTCATTGTATTCTTACACTTTCTATTAATTTTACTGAATTGGATATAAAGGATTTTTGTGCGATTCCTCTAAGGGTCTCAGTTAAAAGATGCAATTATAAAATTTTTCAGGGGATTTCTGTACCTTTTAAAGTACTGAAGTCCATGTCCAAATGTTTTAGCTCTTGGTCCCTTTCATCACTACTCCCTGTCACCTGGGTTAAACCTGTAAGTTGATATTACTCACAGATAGAGTGTATGACATAAAGTCATTACCTTAGTTTTTTCTACCACTATCTGAACATAACAGCTCATATACATAAATTCTGATTTAAAAAATATTTTAATCATGAGCTCTGTTAGGTGCTGAATAATAATTTTTTAAGTTTGTTTTTTAATCCATTACTTTTGCAACAGGTAATGCATTTTAAGAAGAATTAAGAAATATTTATGCATCATGAGGTTATAAAAAACTAAAATAAAATAAAATAATAAAAATTATTTAAAAATTATGTATGAGAATTAAAATATAAAATAAATAATAAGAATACTAACAATTGATGGGCTATTGACTTCATTAGTCCAAATAAATAACTATTTTCAATAATACGACAAAATTTCAAATTAATGTTCATAATACTCATGCAAATAGTTCCTGATGTTGACAGGGGCGTGTGAGGGTGGAAGAGAGTAGAGGTGTGGAAAGACAACTCAACCACTTGATGTAAAGTAAGCAGAAAAGCTTCAACTAAAGTTTTCTCTTGGTCACCAGTGTTTTGATACATACAAGTATGAATTCCTATTTTCTGTATGTTTACCTTTTATCAGAGAAGATGCACAAAATAAATTTGAATTCCACCTCAGAATTTTCCCCCAAAATGTTACGATCTCTGCCAGAACACATAAGAGTGCTCTCTAGGGATGCTTGTGCTTATTGTAGGCTGAATTGTGGCTTCCCAAATTCATAGGTTAGGACCTGGACCCCCAGTACCTCCGAATGAGACTGTAGTTGGATACAGAGTGTTTCTAGTGGTAGTTAAATAAAGTGAGGTCTCCAGGGTGACTAGTGGGCTTATAAGAAGAGATTAGGACACAGTGCACAGTACACAGTGTCAATCATGTAAAGACACAGGGAGGAAAAATGACCATCTATAAGCCAAGGAGAGAGACCTCAAAAGAAACCAGCCCTGTGTAAAATTCGATTTCAGCAATCAAGCCTCCAGAACAGTAAGAAAACAAATTTCTGTTGTTTAAGCCACCCTGTCTGGTACTTCGTTATGGTATTCCTAGAAAACTGTTGATAATACAGCACCAATTCTCAATATAAACCAAGGAAGGTAGACTTGTGCAGGAAGAGAAGAATGGAATCTTGACAAAATCACCACAATGATATAAGTTCTTCTGACAGTTAAGACATTAATAATTAGTTTCTTTTTGGTTTATGCTATATTGGCTCAATTATATTGTGCTGAGATGGTAAACCCATCCAATGATCTGTAATTATTGCTCTTAAAGCATTCATCTGCTTAAATATTAAGCTTTGGGTATTTCTATAGAGTTAGAAATGCCCTAATATTGATCACTTTGCCCTGCTAAAACTTTGAAGCTTGGAATAATGTTCAATGTAATAGTTTTTTTTCTGGCTCTACTATAATATAAAAGAAATAGGAATACTTGCCATGAAATCAAAGACAGACATTGATTTATGCTCTGGGAAGAACGAATTGAAAATTGAATAAAGACAAGAGAAAATAAAATTTCCTAGACCAAGAACAAATGGAAATTGATTTAATTTACTGAAAAGAAATCACCTCTTTGAGTAGTCAGGGAAAACATTAGGATCTTGCTGACTACCAGGAAAGGGCAAATTAGAATTAGAAGAATCTGAGTATGTGGACTCCAAATTACTGTAGTACCTTTCTGGTAAATTTCCCCATTTTAAACAAAACGTTATGAAACATTTCAGGGAATCAGGGCTTTTTCTCCCCCACCAGTAAAGTATAATAATATTAAATATCTCCTTTGCATTGCCTTCTAAAGAAATATTAAATTATATTTCATTTTGCAGGCATACAACACATGCACTTTTGATAGTGGTACTTGAAGCATAAGGGCATTTACTGTCTATGGTTTTCCTAATAATTTTTATTCTCCGTAAATAAACTTAATATTCCAAGAGGAATGGATTGAAATCTTTGGAACGTGAGAGATGGGGAAGGTCACAGGTAGGTGATAGACTTCTTGTTCGTACAGGACTGACCTCAGACAAACACTTTTAGATTAACTGCATGAAAGGGTCATGCTGTCATGCCAGCAACCTGGTAGCCTACCAACTGAAGTAAGACAACAATGGAAGATGAAGAAAAAAATGTACACTTTAATACTCCTTGTTCTGAGGAATTATGTGGTAGAATTGGAATAAAAGTATAGTGCATAAAAATCCTGGTGATCTGAACTTCTTTTTTAATTACACCTTGAGGCAAATTGCAAAAAGAAACTGCACAAGAGTTAGCATTGTACAAAATGTATTAACGACTTGGCATCAGGTGTGTGGTGTAAGTTTAGACAGAAGAGGGCAAACATGTGAAATACACATGTGTTTCTATTTGAAGGCCACCTCCAAGCTCTTTGTTGTGGGGAAACTTCCCCTTTGGGAAATGTCTAGTCTCATGTCAATCATCTGTTCAGAAAGGAGGAAGGGAGGTTGGCTTTAACTGAAGGCTTGGAGAATCACCTCTTCCCCTGGCTAGACGCAGAGGACAGGTCCCAGCATTTATAATCACTCTCTGTATTTTACTTTTGCTATTCCCCAGCCACCTTTAAAGTGCTGGGATAGATAGCTCAGTGAAAGCTATGCTCTGGGGAATTAAGGGACTAGTTACATCCATGCTTGAGGCAAAGAAATTTCTGGCAGAGTAAGCGGCAGAAATGTGGAAGAGTTAATCTACAAGGGTTCACAACCAAACGATTTTGCAGAGCAGGAGACTAAGATGACAACTGACCGCCAGCATGGACTTTAAGAGTTCACAGTAATTACTTCTCAAGAAGACTCTGTAGAAGAATGAGCTTTCAAAAATCTATGGCATAGCAGCTGGCATCATTGATCTCTGGGCATTGCTCAAAGAACATACTGAAGAACTTGGAGAGGTCAAAGATTATTAGCTTAAATTATTTGTCTATACAAGAAGATCATCCTGTTCCCCAAGAACTTAGAAAATGGAAAATAATTTACCCTCAATTAAAATGCAAAAGCTAAGCACAATCCATTTGAGTCAAGTGAAGCAGACATGGTCAGTCTGATGTAAGCATGGAAAAATTCTCAAAATGAATTCATGGTAGCAGGAAGGTTGCAGAAGGACTTAATAGAATTTCTGGTAGGCAAAGACTGACCCTCCTACCCTGTGCATGGCATTATTTGACACTCAGATTACGTACAAAAAGAGAATGGTTCATCCTGGCCCCCGACCTTTTTGTTTATGTCCCAATTTATTTTTACTGTTTCTTCTTTGTTCTTATCACTGTCCAGCATACCATACATTATAGTTAATAATTCCAGCATTGCCGTCCTCTTGCATTAGAGCACTGGCACCATTAAGTCAAGGAATTTTGTCTGTTCACTGTTTCCCTAGTGCCCAGAATTTTGCCATGGACATAGTAGATGTTTACAAACATTTGTTAATTCTGTAATCATACACCTATTAGCAATAGGTGCCATCTGTGATAGGGGGAGCCTTGGACAAGGTACGCCAAATATGTTGGTTTCAGGTAGGAGCTCTCCTATTGTGAGGTTGTTCAGAATAACCTTAATATTTTTGCTATCCAATGTTGAGATGTTACACCCATTTTTGGTTACATAGAGATATGTTTAATCTTATAACTCTAAATACCTTATTTATTTATTGATATGTCTTCATTTCTTCAAGTCAAAGGTCTTTCCTCCTTTCTTTTTCCTTGATGTTCTTCTTAGGTTTATTTAATTTAGATTGGAGATGTGATTATTCCAGATTATATTTGGAAAATATCTTTTTTCAATCCAAATCTCATTTTCCCAATAATTTTGATGGAATGATGTTTCTATTATGACTTCTCAGCTATTTATTATTCACCTTCTATTTACTTGAGAGTTAATTTTCATAATCTCACAAGAGACTATCAAAAATCTATGTATCTTAATATTGATCTGTAACTGCTAATTTAGTATTTAAAGAATAAGATGCCTATATGAAAATGTATAGAAATATAAAGATAATTATTCCTAAGTCTTCCCTAGCTTACATAAGGTGGCTGTTACCCCCAAAATTCAAATATTAAATATACCACATTCTTCTTCCTCACATCCCAACAAGTGCCCAATTACGTCCATGCCTTAACATTCCTAAAACTGAAAATCACCTTGAGCATTTCTTTTGTCAGAAAACACATTATCTCCTAAGTAATCCATTTCATTGTCAGATGGTTCTGAAGGATAGGACATTCTCAATATTGAAACAAACTCTCTTTGTCCTTATTCCTTAAGATAATACAGTCTGGTTTTGTCCTAACAATTCCTCCAAATAGGCCACCTGTGACCCTTATGACAGTAAATCTAATGGACCGATGCCAGAATTATCTTATTCACTCAGCAGCATTGGCACCAGTTGTCATGACTTCCAGCTCTTGACTTCTGGAAGGTTCCTTCTGCTTTTTTTTTCAATTATAGTTTACATTCAGTATGACTCCGAAGTAGTTGCAGATGTACAGCAAAGTGGCTGGATAATCATGTACCTCACAGAGCGATCCCCTGCTGCTTCAGGCACCCCTGGCCCCACACATATTGTCACAATAGTACTGACTGTATTTCCTATGCTATAATCTGCTTCTCTGTGATTGTTCTGTAATTACCAATTTGTTTGCTTAATTTCTCCTTTTTTTCTGTTTTGTTCTCTATGTTCCTTTCTCCTATATGTTTGTTTGTGTTTCTGGGCATTGCTTCTCAGTTCCCATTGCCAGTATATCCATTTCAATTCAAAAAGAAAAATAACAATAATTTCCAAATATGTTTTATACCACACAGGACATCTACCAAAATTTTAATTTTTTCTTTAGGTTTAGAGATAATGGACTTAGAAAAGCAGCTAGTATTTGGTCTGGGACATACAAGGCACTCAACAAATTGAAGTAATTCATTTTTCTTCTTTGAAGACTAACATTAATTAGGATGATATTTTTAAATAAAAAGCATGTAAGGAAAAAATCAAATCTTATTTTCTGTGTTTGTTACTGATTTTGATTGAATGATATTTAATATCTGCAACATTTTGAAGTATTTATCTTGGTTAACTGTTGATTTAAGAAGATCTTTGATGGTTAATTATTTAAACAAATTCAAGATACCTTCACTTAAATATTTTCTCAATTTTCAATTATAGTCATACTTTAACTGTAGTGATTAAAGATAAAACAGTCTTTCTGTAGTGAAGAAAAAGTGTACATGTTTTATAATCCACAAATATGGCCAGATTTGCTTTAATGGGCTATATATCTTGAGATGATAGCTTAATGCAAAGTACGTGAAAGATTTAAAGGTGAAGCAAATTCCCTTGTCCTTTTCTTTAATAAACACCATCACAATTGACCTTTAAAACTGATAAAGCTATAAAGAAAGACAAGAGCAGATGCAATATTCTGCCAGACCTCTTTGAATATATTTAACAGATGGCCAAGGCAGTGATTTTTTATCCAAAGAAATTCCAAATTCAGTATCATTTCTGTACTGATACTTTGTATATAAAGGTTTTTCAATATAAAATAAATTGAAACAGGAAGTTAACTGAAAAATAAAAGTTTTTCTTCTGCTAGTCTTAGAGAGGTTTTGAGATAGCAAGAACAATAGCTTCTAGCAGCATAAGGAAGTGAAATACGCAAGCAAGCATCTGTGTTTGTTAATTCTGTGTCAAGCTTTGGGAATGATCTCAACACTATCCACAGATATGGGAATTAGGTTGCCTTTTATTTGACCTCTACATTTTTGATTTGTTATATTGTCATTTAGTCTGTGAAAATGTTCAACCCAATCTTTTCAGACTCATAATCAACTAGAGTGGTATTGATCTTCCTATCATCCTCATACCTTTGGAAATCATGTATGAGTAAGAATGCGCGCACTCTTATAGATGATCTAAAGCTATTCAATATGTTCTTAGTTATAAATAGCACCTTCCAAATTTACTAGTGCTATAAACATCATATAATGACATATACATATATATCCTTTCTCTTATATACTCATGCACATTTATATTCATACTTTTATAGTCACAGATGCCACAAACTTCACTCCCAGATGTCTCACTGCCATATCTACTCTGTACTTACCTCCTAAACTCCCTGATGCCATGAATAGACCTCTGGCTATGGATGAATTGCACACCCATCTCTCAGAGAAACGCTGGAAGGAGGATTCCCTGAGCTGGCTTCAGTTCATTTGTTTTCAAACCTGTCTGCTATGGGTAGGAGACATCTCCCAGGATCTAGTAAGTAAAATGTTGAAATTCAACACTGAACATTCATCTGCTCTTCGCTATTTTCACAAATTATTGATATTTTGCAGTATTGATTTCCTTTTATCTGTATGTTTTAATACCTTTTATTGTTAATAGTGATGGTCAATTCATTGGAGGTATTTTGTAGACATCATGACATTTCACCTGTAAACACTTCACCATGTATTTTTCAGAATGAAAACATTTTTCTGCCTAATCACAATATAATTAATAAGTGTAACTTGAAATTAATTTATACCCAGTTTAATCCATACTGTTGATCTGTGGTATGATTTTTTAAAAAGAATTATGCCAATTTTCATGTAGATTATCCCATAGTCTGGCTCTCTTTGATTGTTTCTTCATGACTGATATTAACTTTTTTTGTTTTGGCAGAAACACACATAAGGGTTGCTGTGACTTTTTTAAATTGCTTCACATAAAATGGCACTTAAGCCCGGGCTGGTGTAGCTCAGTGGATTGAGCGTGGGCCTGCAAACCACAGAGTTGCGGTTCAATTCCCAGTCAGGGCACATGCCTGGGTTGCAGGCCAGTTCCTAGCAGGGGACTCACAAGAGGCAACCATACATTGATATTTCTCCCCTTCTCTCTCCTTCCCTTCCCCTCTAAAGATAATTAAATAAAAATTTTTTTAAAAGTTTAACTTATTAAAAAATGGCACTTAAGTTTTATTTCACTGTTAGTGATGCTAAATTTGATCACTTGTTTAAGATGGCACTACAAAGTGTATCTACTATACAGGTATACATTTAATTTATTATGAATAAACAATAGATGGGTGATATTTTAAACCCAGTGAATATGTAATATCCCGACATTATTCGTTCAATGGTTTTAGCATCAACTGACAACTGGTAGTTGTCTTTGTCAAAAGAAGGAAATGGGAGGGAGGAGGGGAGCACGGGGCGGGGGGGCGGTGGGGTGGGATGGGATGGGAGTAATAGACAGAAAACTGTACTTGAAAAATAAAAAAAAAGAAAAGAAAAAAAAGAAAGTTTAGTTACAAACTTTCAATTAATTCATTGACACAGTTTGACAACAGATACATCGACCCACACATGCCAAATAAAAAGATTAGTATAAAGTTCTTAATTTATTCATAAAACTGTCTACACTAAGATAACCTAACAAAACCACGTTTAGTCGTTTGTCGGTATCCAGGTGCAGATGGGAAGGGGAAAGAGTTGGGGGCCAAGGCTACGCTGTTGGTGGACCAGTTCTAATTAGAAATCAAGCATCTACCAAATACCAGTTTATTGATGAGAAAATACTGATGCCACATTGAAATTGCTCAGAAGTTACCTGGATTGTTTTTCTTCAATTCTCACTTTCTCAAGCCCTATCTAGATTGTTTCTTAATTTGTATAGAAAATGAAAGTGGGTTTGGAAGAGGGGGAACCATCGCGGAAGCAGAGCTATAAGTCAATGCCCTCTATAAACCCTTTTTTATTTTTTACCCAACACAACCAAATAATTTATTTGGAATCAGAATTAAAGGAACATTTGACAGTTGTGAAATGTATATCCATGTTGGCACTCTGATTAGTTGCTCAATTCATCAAGAACAGATGACAAGATTAACTGTATAGTATTTATTCGAGACTGGGTTTTTTTTCGTGATTTCAAAATGGGGATCTTCACATACGAAGTTAGGGAATGTTGTCATGTCTGCTTAGGCTGGAACAATACCAACAGGTCCTCCACATGCCTACTGCTTAGATTTATATTCTGTAGTCTGCAAAGTATTTATATAATTTCAAGTTCTTATCAGTGGCCACTGCTGTCACCAATGTTACTCTGCCAGTGAACAGAGACTGCCAAAGGAACAATAGAAGAGAATTTGAACAGCCTCTGAAGAATCATGATGGCTCTTCTATTCCTTGCCCTCGATCCCAAACCGCCAGGGCCACGGCTGCTGCCTTCTTTCTGCTTTTGGCCCTGGCTACCTACCTACCTACCTGCCTGTCACAATGTATTATAAACCACCATTTCAGTCTGCAGGTGTCCATAAACAGGAAGCATCTGGGAGACAATCAGTTTTCATTTTTTAAAAAGATTTTATATATTTTTAGAGACAGGGGAAGGGAGAGAGATAGGAAGAGAAACATCAATGTGTGGTTGCCTCTCCCGTGTCCCCCACTGGGCACCTGACCCACAATCCAGGCATGTGCCCTGACTAGAAATCCAACCAGCAACTCTTTGGTTCTCAGGCCAGTACTCAATCCACTAAGCCACACCAGCCAGGGTTATTTTCCATTTTTAAACTGAGGCATTTTTAAGAGAAACATTAGAAATGACACCAAATGCATTATCTTACCCAAATCTAAAAAAGTAAGACAAACACAACAGACAAATATTTCTTAGAAAGGTGTGGTAAGCACTCCTATTGGGGTTGTTTAAATTTTCCCAGAGAAGGCAAATAAAATTAAGAAGGAATTTGAGCAATGTAAGAGCCAGCTGCAATAGGGGCCAGCTGCAAGTAGAAATTTCAACAGGATATAGTTAGGCCCCCACCCCAGAATGTATTCAGTGTACCAGGAGGGTTAGGCATGAAGCCAAATAAGGAGAATGTGGAAGGCCAGTCAGGCATGAAGCCAAATAAGGAGGATGTGGAAGGCCAGTAGGAGAAGAAAAAAAAAAGGAAAAAATATATATTCTGCCTTCCAACAAGGGGTCCCACCAATGAGTAAGGAGGCTATTGTTCAATGGCACCAATCGCTAACAGCCACATCTGCTTCTGTATATTGCTTGCTTGCTCGCAGTATTCTATAAATACCCTTTAGTCTGTAAGCCAGGCGCGACTTCCACTTTGGGCTCCCCGGAGCTACGTGACCTCGGCCACATAGGGAAGTTCGCCCCTGCGCAGGTTAAGAGTTTGGCCAATAAATAACATCTAAATGCTCTAAGTGCCTGGACATTTGGTTACTCGTTCCTCAAATGCAACAAGCAATAAGAAATTACACAGAAAAAATGAAAGGAAAACATTTCATTTTATAAAGACAAAGATAAGTGAACAATGTTATAGCAGCACAAAACATTATGTTAGGTGACCAAATCCAATATTATTAAAACCATCTGTAGCACAGCAAAGGAGGCAGTTTTAGGTAAGTGAAATTTTTTTTTTTTAATTTTTTTATTTAATTATTTTTCAAGTACAGTTTTCTGTCTATTACTCCCATCCCGTCCCACCCCCCATCCTCCCCCCTCCCTCCCATTTCCACCCTTCTCAGTTGCTGTCCATGTATTCTTTATATAGGTTCCTCTAAATCCCTCCCTTATTTCCCCTGAAATTCCCTCCCCTCTCCCCTCTGGTCACTGTCAGCCTGTTCTCTATTTCAGTGTCTTTGGTTATATTTTGCTTGCTTGTTTGCTTTGTTGTTTAGCTTCCTGTTAGAGGTGAGATCATATGGTATTTGTCCNTTTTATCAGGTGCTAACAATGTGGAGGCAGGGGAACACTTTTGCACTGTTAGTGGGAATGCAGACTGGTGCAGCCACTGTGGCAAGCAGTATGGAGATTCATCAAAAAATTAAAAATGAATCTTCCTTTTGACCCATCAATCCTATGTCTGGAAATATAGGCTAAGGGACCCCAAACCCTAATATGAGAGAACAGAAGCGCCCTTATATTCATCGAAGCATTATCTACAATCACCAAAATATGGAAGCAGCCCAAGTGTCCATCAATAGATGAGTGGATAAAGCAACTATGGGACATTTACACAATGGAATACTACTCGGCCATAAAAAAGAAAGTGTTACCCTTTGTGACAGTATGGATAGACCTAGAGAACATTATGCTCAGTAAAATAAGCCACTCACAGAAAGACAATCGCTATATGATTTCAGTGATATTTGGAATCTAATGAACAAACTGAAGTAAGAAGCAACACAGAAACAGATTCATAGAGCTCAGAATAATAGCTAAGATGGTAGGTAGTGGGTCGAGGTATTGAGCAAAGAGGAAAAAGGACTAAAGCACTCATGGACATGGAGATCAGTGTGGTGATTGCAGGAGGGAAGGAGGTATATGGGAGACTAAATGGTAATGGAAAAAAATACAATAGAAATTAAAATAAAATAAAATTATTTTTTATATTTAGAGATAGGCTCATCTACTAGTAAGCATAGAAATAATATAAATGATATTAAAAGACCTATAGTTCTATATTTTAGTCCATGTAACTTCCTATTTTTGAAATATATATGAGTTCTGCTTTCAAAACAAAACAATAAAGAAAAGCAATTATTCTTTTGTGTTCTTCCAAAATATTAGTATTTCTTTAATTCTAAAAATAAGCAATTTATTTCTGAAAATAATTAAAAAATGAATTAATTATTCCACAACTAAGTGATTGCTGCTAATATTTAGTGCATTTTTAAAATTTTTCCTAATTATTTATTTTTATATTTGGTTACTGCTGCATAAGTATTTGTAAACCATATCTCACATATTAATTTTTTTTTAATTTGTGAATTTGGAGTCTATAAGGAGAGGAGCATCTGTCTATACCACACGTTGAGGCTCTTGACAAATAAAATTTAAAAATGAAACAGAACTTCTACTAGGCTAATAAGATAGTTCTCATGGAAAGGTGAACTTTCACAATCCTACCAATTCTTCTCTATTTATCATTATGATTGAAGATCACCCAGGGCAAAACTTCTTTGACTCATGCTAAACCTCTAAATAATCCTTTGTAATTATGAGAATGTAAATCTAGAAGAGGCGTCATTTGCCCTTATAAAACATCCATAGCTTAGCCAATGCTGTCATTCCTAACTGACTTTCACAGGCAGTTTTCAACAGGCACGAGGTAATTGTTTCTTGGATTCAATGGACCTCCGGAGTGGGAAGCTTCAAAACTGACTCACATTTGGAGAATGGGTTGGAGTAGCTGTGACTGAAATCTGGAGGCAGAAAAGGGCAAGGAAGACCCTGAAGAAAAAGGCACTGTGAGGAGAGCAGAGCTCTCTGGGTTTTCCAGAAGCTCTGAACATCTCACGGAGAAGGCCTGATATCAGTCAGGTGTGTGGCTGCACCTGGTTTCCCCCCCGGGGCTCAGCTACCCCACCACAGTCTCACGTTTGGGAGGTAACAGCCAGGCCAATGAATATGAACGAAAAGACCTGCTTCTCTCCTACCCAATTCTGAGGCACC
This sequence comes from Sturnira hondurensis, assembly GCF_014824575.4. Lineage (NCBI taxonomy): Eukaryota > Metazoa > Chordata > Mammalia > Chiroptera > Phyllostomidae > Sturnira > Sturnira hondurensis. The sequence continues at coordinate 1,321,554 of NW_028095541.1, read as the reverse complement.
TCTGGGGCCCATGCAGAACTCCCGGTTGCCAGAGGCCCGGTAGGGCACACAGCAGCCCACGTGGCGCCAGGATGGAAGCAGTGGAAGCAAGGCCGCTAATCCCTGACTCCAACTTCATTTTCTCCTTTTCCCTGGCTTTTATTTTATTTTATTTTTTATTTTATCTTATTATTTTTATTGTTGTTCAAATACAGTTTTCTCCACTTTCCTGCCACCACTTTCCCCCAATTCACCCGCCCCCATCTCCCACCCTGGATCCTACACCTGCTTTGGCTTTGTCCATGGGTCCTATATACATTTTCTTTGACGACCCTTCCCCTTCTTTCCCCCATTCTCCCTCTCCTTCCTCCCCTCTGGTTACTGTCAGTTTGTTCTTTACTTCAATGTCTCTGGTTCTATTTTGCTTGCCTATTTGTCTTGTTGATGAGGTTCCACTTATAGGTGAGAACATAGGGTATTCCTCTGGCTTTTGAAAACAGGCCTGACTCCTTTAAACTGAGTACGACTCTAAGGGTCCTTGACACTTCAGGTGAGTGGCTTGAAAAGGAGACCTTGGACTGCCTGTCAATAACAATTAATCATTAAAAGTGTAAAAACAAAAGTAAACAATTCAAACAACAGCAAAACAATGTATTGGAACCTCAAGGTGATTCAGCCAGTGAGGTAGATTACATGATTTTCCCCAGGTGTAAAGCAGAGCCAGGAAAGCTAATGGCCCCAAAGAGCTGTTCTTTTCTTCATCACTGTTGCTCTGAGTATGAAAAAGCTAACCGGGTAGAACCACCTGACATCATGAAAGATGCATCCATTCTCTAGGTGACATTCACTATTTATTTTAATCTTGATTTTTCTAAAAGAACAAATTTAACCATTAGATGCACAGAAAGTAAATTTGTCATTTTGTTTTGCTTTCTTATCATTGATAGCTTATTAACATAATTAGAGGAAGGCCTAGTGTCCTAGTTTTTAAAGACATAAGCAATCGTTGCTATTTTGCTGTTTAAATCTGCTTGAATGAGCGTATCTGTTTACCAGTATTTATTTATTTATTTTTAAATTTTTTATTGTGCACATTTTCAAACATAAGAACTGATAATACAACGAATATCCATGTAATTATACCTAGATTCAATAATTTTTAGCATTCATCATATTGTTCTATCTCATATTTTTCTATCTGTTGTCTATCTATTTTGCTGAGCCATTTTTTTCTTTTTTGGATTTTAACCATTATATCTTGAAGAATTTGATTTTTCTCAAAAATATCCCTAAATAATTTCAATGTAAGTTGTAAGTATCATGACTCTTGACTCTTAAATACTTAGTAAACATCTCCTAAAAATAAGAACATGTTTCTACATACATGCAATTTATTTTTATACATTATCTTATCACATCTACAAAAATAACAATAATTTTCTATACTTTATATTATTTGATATCCAGTTCACATTCAAATGTCTCTAAGTGTCTCAAATTGTATTTTATAATATTTTATTGTATTTTACAATATTTTATTTTGACAACCAGAATCCAGTCAACACTAACTATTGCATTTTAATTGAGCTATAATTCAAACACCAAAAATTCACCATTTGAAACTAAGCAATTCAACGGTTTTTAGTTAAGTCACTAGATTGTGCAACCATCACCACTGTCTTTCTCTAGAACATTTTCATTACCCCCAAAACAAACCTCATTCCTATCAACAGTCATTTCTCATTCTTTCTAATCAAAATTCCTGGCAACCAATAATCTTCCTGTCTCTATTGATTTGCCTATTCTGGATATTTCAGGTAAATGGAATCATACAATATGTGAACTTTGGTGTCTGGATTCTTTCGTTTAGCCATAATGCTGTCAAGATGCACACATGTTGTAGCATGTATGAGTACTTTATTCCTTTTTATGACTGAATAATATTCCATTGCATTGGATGTTCCACATTTTGTTTATCTCTGTTGATGGACATTTGTGTCACAAAAAAAATAAGTTTTATTTACAATAGTACTAAAAAGAATAAAATACATAGGAAGGACATTAACCAAAGGAGCAAGGAAGTTGTACCATAACAACAGTAAAACACTCTTGATAAAAATTAAGGCTTCAATAAATGGAAAGGCAAGATATACAAATGATGAGAAGATGCACCAAGATGCTCAATATCATTAGCAAATTCAAATCAAGCCCACATTTTTATTCTGTGATGGTCTTTTGTCCTGAGATGGGTCTCCTGTAGGCAGCATATGTGTGGGTCATGCTTTCTTATCCATTCAGCTATTCTATGTCTTTTGATTGGAGCATTTAATCCATTTACATTTAAGGTTATTATTGATAGGTACTTATTCATTGCCATTTTTGTACCAGAGTTCCTCTCTGTCTCTCTCTTTTCCTTCCTTTCCTTAAAGCAGTCCTTTTAGTATTTCTTGTACAGCTGGTTTGGTGGAGGCATATTCTTTTAGACTTCTTTTGTCTTGGAAGCTCTTTATTTGGCCTTCTATCTTAATTGAGAGCCTTGCTGGGTAAAGTAGCCTTGGTTGTAGGCCTCTGGTTCTCATTACTTGAAATTTTTCTTGCCATTCTCTTCTTGCTTGGAGTGTTTCCATTGAGAAGTCAGTAGCTAACCTTATTGGGGCTCCCTTGTATGTTACTTCCTTTTTCCCCCTTCTTGCCTTTAATATTCTCTCTTTGTCTTGGAATTTTGCCATTTTAATGATGATGTGTCTTGAAGTGGGCCTCTTTGCATTCCTCTTGAATGGGACTCTCTGTGATTCCTGGATTCGTGTAACTTTTTCTCTCATCAAGTTAGGAAAATTTTCCATCATTACTCTTTCAAATAGGTTTCCTATCCCTTGTTCTTCTTCTTCTCCTTCTGGTATTCTTATTATTTGGATATTATTACATTTCATATTATCTTGCATTCTCTTAGTCGCTCTTCATTCTTTTTGAGCCTCTTTTCCCTTTCTTGCTCTTTCTGGGAGATTCTTCGTGTGTCCTCCAACTCGCTGATCCGATCTTCTGCCTCATCGATCCTGCTCTTCATTCCTTCTACTGTGTTCTTCAGTTTTGAAATATGTCCCCTAGAGCAAGGAATATAAAGGAAAGAATAAACAAATGGGATCTCATCAAATTAAAAAGCTTCTGCGCAGCTAAAGAAAACAGCATTAAGATAAAAAGACAACCAACTGTATGGGAAAACATATTTGACAATGATACCTCAGACAAAGGTTTAATCTCCAAAATATACATAGAACTCACACAACTTTACTCTAAGAAGACAACTAACCCAATTAAAAAATGGGGAAAGGACTTGAACAGACACTTCTGCAAGGAGGACATACAGAGGATCCAGAGACACATGAAGAGATGCTCAATATCAGTTGCTATCAGAGAGATGCAAATTGAAACCACAATGAGATACCACTTTATACCAGTGAGAATGGCTATCATAAACAAAGCAATAACCAACAAATGTTGGAGAGGTTGTGGGGAAAAGGGGACTCTGGTCCACTGTTGGTGGGATTGCAGAGTGGTACAACCATTGTGGAAAACAGTATGGAATTTTCTCAGAAAACTAAAATTGGACTTGCCTTTTGACCCAGCAATTCCACTGCTAGGACTGTATCCTAAGAACCCTAAAACACCAATCCCAAAGAACATATGCACCCCAATGTTCATAGCAGCACAATTTACAATAGCCAAGAGTTGGAAGCAAACTAGGTGCCCATCGGTAAATGAATGGATCAACACACTATGGTACATATACACAATGGAATTCTATGCCGCAGAAAGAAAGGAGCTCCTACCTTTTGCAACAACATGGATGGAACTGGAAAGCATTATGCTGAGTGAAATAAGCCAGGTGTTGAAGGACAAATACCATATGATCTCACCTTTAACAGGAAGCTAAACAACAAAACAGACAAGCAAGCAAAATATAACCAAAGACACTGAAATAGAGAACAGGCTGACAGTGACCATCAGGGAGAGGGGAGGGAATTTCAGGGGAAATAGGGAAGGGATTTAGAGGAACATATATAAAGGATACATGGACAACAACTGAGAAGGGTGGAAATGAGAGGGACGGGGTAAGCACGGGGGTGGGATGGGATGAGAGTAATAGACAGAAAACTGTACTTGAAAAATAATTAAATAAAAAAATTGGGAAAAAATAAAATGTTACATGTCATTCTAGACATGCAAGTCTAAAAAAAAATCAAACCCACAATTAGATACTACCACATTAGGTCCACTAGGATGGCTACAATATTTTTAAAAAGGAAAATAACAAATGTTGGTAAATATTTGGAAAATTTGGAACCCTCAAACATTGTTGAAGATAATGTAAAAATGGTCTGCCAATGTAGAAAACAATTTAACCCTGGAAATGTTCAGTCTAGACTTATCATATGACCCAACAATTCCACTCCAAGGTATACACTCAACAGAAATGAAAGCATATATCCACACAAAAATTTATATAAAACTCTTCATAAAAGCATTATTTGTGAAAGCCCCAAAGCAGAAACAACACAAATGTTTACCAGTATTTAATAATGTGGCTCTGTTTTTAGGACCTAGTGGAAGCCTAAAGTTAGAAGAAGGGCCTCGGAGAGCTGCCTTGTCTTTTTCTACCCACAGCCCAGAATAATAACCAGGCAATCACAAACATCTGTGGGTATGATCATATCTTGAAGTGCTTCCTGATTTGATGGGAAATAGGAAGATAGAAGTTTGGGCATTACATAATGTATACAATACACACAAAATATATGTAAATACATATTTGCCAAAACCTGTACCATGCTAATTCTGAATCTTCATTTGACTGATTCACAGATTCTTGGTTTTAGCATGGCCAGTAGTCTATGTATATTTTATTTAACGGGAAGACTATAACCTTGCAGATAGCCCATTGTTACCTTTGTTTACTGAATGATCGCCTTGGTAAATACAACTCTCACTTCTCAGACAATTAAGCAAATATTTCCCCTATCAATAAGGCCTTGAAGTTAACTAAATTTTTAACTCCTACAAGTAAAAGACTAATATGTTCCTCTGCTCCCCTACCCCCTAGTCTATGTGAATAATTATTGTTTAAAGAAAAAGAAAAGAAACTCTCCTGTGCACTTAATCAGGCTAGACTAGCCCATTTGGTAGCTGTCACTTGAAATGAATGTGGTGTCACCTTTTCGTAAATGGATGAAAATGTACCACCGATAAACAGGAACCAGCAGTCACAGGAGTGCAAAGAAGTGAGCGAGGGGGCAGGGTGGGCAAAACAAAAATAAATAAATAAATGAACCCAAAGGGTTTTTACAAAGTGCAATGATAAATCTCTCTGGGCTACCATTGCATTTCTATGAAAGGCAGGGGGCATCATTTGGGTGCTCCTTGAACCGTTTTCTTTTTACCTGTACACAATTACATTTTTACTTCAGGGACAGAGAATGGGATGGAAAAGAAAAATCAAAACAAAAGAGGGTAATAAAACAAGCGACAGATCTGACAAACTGAGTTATTACTAATGTCATAATAATGTCATGTTCAGCTAGCCCTTTACCAAGACAGGATCCAGGAACTGGGAATCTGGTGGGGGTTTTATATCCATCGCTGCCTCGACTTTTAAAGGTGGACCAGTCAAGCCAAGTTACTACCTCGACAGAAAGTTAAATGAAATGTTTAAGTGCAGAAAATGGTAAAGCTGATCAATTGTTTTATACCCCTGGCAGGTACTTATTTACTATAAACTCTGGGATTGAAGTTGATTTGTTTAAAGCATAAAAGAACACAAAAGACTTGAAGGCAATGAAAATAATTATTGGGGAAAGTGGTAGAATCACATATGGGAAGAGATCTCTTATCACTTGAAAAGGCGTTCAAAATATTATGTTCATTTTTCATAAATAATGATTAGTTTAGAGCATTAATGTCATTTCTCCTGTTTTTATTAAATACTATAACTCTGTACCAGAAGCAGACAAAACAGAGAACAGCAGAATGGAAACACAGTAAAGTGGGAGCCTAGCACTAATGTTGTCAGTGAGAATACTGTGCTCTCAGTAACCATTACACAACGCCCAAACTTCCTTCTTGTTTCTCCTCAAATCAGGAAGAACTTCAAGACATGATCGGGACCACAGACTCTCGTGAGTGCTCGGTTATTGTTCTGGGCTCTGGGTAGGAGAAGACAAAGCAGAGTCTCCAAGGCTCTTCCAATTTGAGGCTTACTTCCACTTGGTCTCAAAACCACTGCCACACTTTGAGGTTCTGTAATGGCAGACCTATTGGGACACCTGTGTACCAAAATTTCTCTCAGTTAATGTGACCACAAAGTAAATCATCCCCAAAATTAGTGGAATACAGTAAGTATTTCTTATGCTCATAGACTGTGTAGTTCAAGAGCTCAGACAAGATACAGCACAGACAACTTCCTCTGCTCCATGATGTGTTCTGGGGCCTCAGCGGAAGACTTGAAGACTGGAACTAGAGTCACTTGAAGGCTCATTCACTGAACATCTAACTACGGATGCTGACTGTGGGCTAAGAGCCTACTTGCTCTCCTGGTGGGAATCTCCATTTGACCTCTCTACCTGAGCTAGTCTGAGCTCCCTTTCAGCATAGTGGCTGAATTTTAAGGGAAAATACCCCAAGAGAAAGAAAAAGAGAGACAAAAGAAAGCTGTATTCCCTTTTCCAACCCTGCTGGGGAAGTCATGCAGTGTTATTCATGCCATACTCTATTTACTGGAAAAGTCAGACACTCACCCAGGTTCAAGCAGAAGGGGAGGGCGATAGGAGGTTTTTCCTCTTCATAGGGTTCTGGAAGAGGATGAGGAACCAGACATATTGCTATGACATTTTCAGGAAATAAAATTTGCTCCAGTAAGTACAGAATAGTTAAGGGATTTAGTCAACAGATCTATGTTTGGCAGGGGGTGAGGCAGAGAACCGATCCCTCTTTCTCATATTCAAAATCCTTTCTTCTTTGAATTGCACAACAGTGAGGAAATATTAACCCCAGCTGAATGAAAGTTGCCCTCAATGGGGAAGGGGTTATCACATATTTAGGAAAGTAAAGGTTTATAAAACAACAAAAAGAAACAAGCTGAGCTACATTACAGAATTAGCATTATACCAGCCTGGCCTGCAGGATTGAAATATTATTTGAATATATTTTTGTAAAGGAAACCCATGATGAAGTTTTCAATATGAAACTCTTAAGTTTTAAATTGATAGACACTATAGCTAAGGTTTAGGAAGATGTAAACTATACTACTGATTTTAATAGGTAAATATAAAAGAAATGGGAAAAGTATGTATTATAACAAATCAGGACCTCCACGGTATAATGTGACAGGAGATATGTGCCAGTGTCAAATGAATGCTATTGACAAAACAGAGAGCGCTGTGGTCACCCTAACAAGCTCAAATATAAAGCATGCTCATTTAAATATGACCTTTAAAAAGCTATCAGTGATTTCTGATTATGATTGTTTACATTATGTATATAAATCTTAAATATATACATAAATTTTAATCAAAGTATCACCCATGAACATTACACTAGTAGACAACTCTTTTATTAAAAGTACTATACTACAAGAATCCATGTTAAGAAAAACACACATTTAATATTCTACTTTTGGATATATTTTTTTATATCCAAAGAGAGGCAGTTATATTTAAGATGATGTCTTACCCTGCCTTCTCCCCAAGCAGATCAGAAGACAGTCTTGTATTCAGTTAGTTTATGTTTGAAGGTGTCCTAAAGAAGCAGGTATACAAAGAGTAGCATACACATTTATCAGGGAAGAATAAGGCCACATGGCAAGTTTTTTTTTTCATTACCACCCAATCCCAACAGAAGCTCCTGAGGACACCGATAGAACAGATCTCAGATCTCTCTGCCTGGAGGATGAAATTCCATCCCTCGCTGGATAATGATGTTCAAATGGACACTCACACCCCTTTCCACTCCTGGATTTCACATGCTGAGAGCAGAACAAGTTCCCAAAGTGTCCCACTCGTTGTTTCAGAGGAGTCGCAGGACAGGAAATGAAAGGGTTGTAGCAAAAGTGTGAGGCAATGTGCTGTCCAAATATACCAGTCAAGGGGAGCAGTGTACTGAGTGAAATTTACGTTAAATGAAACACACAGATCTTAAGTGTTTGCTTTAAGAGTGTTGACACTTTTATATGCAAGTGAAACCACCACCCTAAACAAGATTTGACTATTACTATCACCCTGGAGGATTTCATAAAGCGTCTTTCTCATCAATTCTCCTCAACCTCATGGCAACTACTTTATTTCTACCACATTAAATTGGGAGTTTTACTTAAATTTAAATTAATCTGATATATAACAATATAAATATAATAAAATATATACTCCATAATCTGATGTCTTCCACTCAACATGTTTTTGAAGTTCATCCATGCTGTTACATAAATCAGCTTTACATTTGTTTTTGTATTTGGTTCATATTTTTAGTTGTACTCTTCCACTGTTTGTTTATCCTTTCCTTCATCGATGGCATTGTTTTTTCAGGTTTTAGGAATTATGGATAAAGTTGTTATGAAAATTCTTGTACAAATCTTTTTGTAGACATATATTTATTTCTTTGGAGTAAAAACCTAGGAATAAAAATGCTGGGTCAAAAAGTATATATTAAATTTTATCATAATGTTGCTGAGAAGTTCTACGTATGAGAGTGATATTTTATAGTCACACTAGCTGTCCCACATCCTTGCCAATTTTCTTAGTCACTGCTGACTGCTTACTATAGAAAATCCCATAGACTGAGTGGCTTAAAAACAAATATTTATTTCTCACCATTTTGGAGGCCAGGAAGTCCAAGATCAAGGTGTCAGCTGGTTTGGTTTCTAGTGAAAATTTTCCTCCTAGTTGTCACTGATACCTTCTTGCTGTGTCCTCACATCGGGGCAGAAAGAGACGGGGGGAGAGAGAGATCATTTCCACATTTACGACTTAACTATCTCCCAAAGGCTCTACTACCAAATGCTCTCACCTTAGGGATTAGCGCCTCAACATACGTGTTTGGAGGAATGCAAATGTTCAACCCACAGCATCCACTTCGTATATTATCTTCTTTTTGTTGTGTAATAATACTCACGCTAGTGGGTATAGGATGGAATCTCATTTGGTTTATTTTGCACTTCCCTAAAGACTAATGAAATCAAGCACCTTTTGCAGTGCTTAATTGATCATTCTTTTATCTTTTGTGAAATGTCTATTGAAGACTTTGTTTATTTTTAACTGGTTGTATGTTAGTTTTCTAACGCTGCTGTAACAGATTACCACAAATTTAGCAGTTTACCATACGGAAAATTTATTTCCTTAGAGTTCTGTAGGCTGTACATCCAACACAGGTCTCTTTGGGCTAAAATCAAAGTGTCACGGGCCTGTGTTCCTTCTGGAGGCCCTAAGGGAGAACCACTTCATTTTGGTGTTTCTAACTTCTACCTGCCGCTCCCATTCCGTGACTCGTGACCCGTTCCTCCATCTTTAAAGCCACAAAGAGTGCAGCATCTAACCGTCCTTTGTCCTCACATCTCCTTTTCTCTCTGAACTCCGCACTCAGAACATTCTCAGATTTTAAGGACCCTTGTGATTAGATTGGTCCCAAGCACGTAATTCAGAATAATCTCTCTTCCTTTCAAAGCCCTTAATATAACCACACCTGTGAATTCTTTCTGGGGTGTAAAATAACACAATCTCAGGTTCTAGTGACTATGAGGTGGGTTATCTTTTGGTGGCCATCGATCGGTCATACATTTTTAATTGTTAATTTGTAGGAGTTCTTTTTTTAAATTTAATTTTTCTAGTCATTTTTGGTGACTAGAAATTTTTGAGTTTGATGAAGTCCAGTTTATCATTTTTTCCTTTATGTTCTTTTCATTTTTGTACTTTTGCATCCTATAAAAGCCTTTACTTTAATACTGTGAAGATACTCTCCTACGTTTTCTTCTAGAGGGTTTATTGTTCCAACTTTTACGGTTAGGTCTATGATTCTTATTGAATTAAATTTGTGTATGAAGTGACATAATGGTTATAATTCTTGTCTCAAATAAAAATATCTAGTTGTTTCAGCATCTCTGGTTAAAAAGTACATACATTCCTACTAAATGGCATTTGTTCTACATAATATAGTTCTACAGGTCGTTTTGTGGTCTGTAGTTCTGTTATATAGATCTATTTGTCTATGCTGACTCCATTACCACACTTCAGGATTATTGTAGCATTGGAATAGTTTTAGAATCAGGTATGTAAAAGTGTTTTCGGTATTCTGGGTTGTATACATGTTGATGTTAATTTTAGAATCAGCTTGTCAATTTCTACCAAAATCATGCTGAAATTTTGATTGGGATTGCATTGGATCTCTAAAGAAATGTGAGATCTTCAATAAAATCCTCAGTCTCCAGATCGGTGTACATTGTATTTCTCTCCATTATGTAGGTCTGAGAGTAAACATCTTTTCTTATTAACAAATTTGAAAAAGCTATCAATATTTCAGAACTATGAAGTTAGTTGTAAGTTTTTCATAAATGCCCTGCATTGTATTAAGAAAGTTTCCCTAATTTTCTAGTTTTCTGAGAAGTTTTATTATTAGTGGGTATTGAATTTTGTAGGGGTTTTTGTCACCATCAGTTGAGATAATCATATTTTTTTCAGTTTCTTTGGTAAATCACATCAAGTTATTTTTCCAGTGTTAACCTAAGCACACATTTATGAGGTAAACCCCACTGATTATAATATATTATTCTTTTTTATGTTTTGGTGGGTTTAGGTTACTGCTACTTTTACAGAAATTTGCATCTGTATCATGAAAGTTTATGATCTGAAAGTCTGAAATTCTTTGCTTAGCCTGAATTGTCCTTACTAGGTTTTGTTTCACAATTACACAAATCTCATAAAAATGAGTTGGGAAGTTTCCTATCGCTTTCTAACATTGCTATCATTGCCCACTTTTTAAGATGAAAACACAGATAATTGTTTTTACATCTTTTTTCCTAGTAAGTATACTTGTAGCTAAAAATTGCCTTCAAAGCACTGGTTCATTATTGTACAACTTTTGATATGTTGTATTCTCATATTCACTCATTTCTAAATATGTTTCATAATTTCTTTCTTGGCCATAAATTATTTAAAAAGTAATTTTGCTTAATTTCCAAATATTTGAAAATCATCTGCATCAGTACAATACACAATAAAAATATATTGTGAGCTGCAGATATATTTTGAAATCTTTACATACCATATAAAAAGTTCAAATAAAATAAAAATAAATGTAATTTAATAATGTATTTTACCTCACTATGTCCAACATAAATCATTTCAACATCTAATCAATACAACATTATTAACAAAACATTTTACATTATTTTTGTACTAGGCCTTTGAAATTTGATATGTACTTTGCCCTTACAATACATCTCAATTTGGCTTCGTCACACGCAAGTGTTCACTTGGCATGTAGCCATGGGCCACCATGTTGGAAAGCACAGCCCTCGCAGGATGAGCTTTTTCCTGAGAGTTCCCATCTTAGGTCTCTGTCTGTGCCGAAATACTTGATATGAAAATGTTAGAAAAGGAACATGAAAATAATAGTCTATCTGTGCTGGCAGACAGGCCTAGGATTGGATCTTCATTTTTCCAAATAAAGGTGAAAATAAATGCCTCTGGAGATAGTGGAGTAACAAAGGTATCATCTACAATATAACATAGGAAGGAGAAGACACGATCCATGCCTCAGGAAGTTGAACTCAGGCTCATTCAGGGCACACTGAGAATCTTCACTCACTGTTCCACCAATTAAAAATAGTTCTATATTTTAGAATGAATTATGAGATCAATTTTTCCTGATGGAATCTATCACCTATCCACCACTTCTTTATCTATACATACATCTATAAATGAACACATGCATTTATATAGAGGCACATGTGTATACTTACTAACATATCTCTGTATGTGAGTGTGTGTGTGTGTGTGAAAGATTCTCAGATTCATGCACTTAAATATGGCCATTTTAATTCCCACTGTTGCATTCTTTTCTTATTAAAGCTCTGACTTTTACCATAGTTCCATATAGAGATTATGCTTTCAGTTACTTTGCAAGATCTCCCACACTTACAATTAGATCATAGGTCATATTTTCATCAATCGGCCCCTTGACTACATGAAATGGGGTTCTTTATAAATGCCACCATGGAAGCACTTTGGTTTTACAACATAATATTTTACTAAACTTGGCTTATCATTTTCTTTTGTTGGAGCTTTCAAAACAATAACAAAAACTGCCTAGCTTCACAACCCTTCCATCTACGAATATTCCTAGACTCTTGAAGTGCCAAAGCTATCATATAACCTACACCTTTGAAACTATACTGTATATCTGAATTAACTGGAGGACTTATTATACTAAAAATGGCTGGACTGCACCCCACAGAGTTTCTGATTCTATAAGTCTTGGGTGGGACTACTTAGGAGGGACTCCATAAGTATTATCAACTTGATTCTTATATCAGAATGGAAAAGAAACCTGAGTTAGGTTCTGCCTTGGGTGGTATAACTTACTGGCCCCTAAGTACATTGAATTTATAACCACATTAGTATATGCCCTCTAACTAGCTAAGTAATTACATGAATAATTTACTGTTTATTAATTTGTAGATATAGTCACCAAGTATTTTTAACATTCATTAAAGCACCTGGTTATGTCCTTAAGCTGTAAGAAAAGAATGAAGCTCTTCTTTGCTTTTCTTGAGGTCACTGTCTACTGCAGGTAATAGGTGTTAATACACCTATTAACAGCTAATTTTAGAACAATAGTGAGAAGTAGAAAGATGTGTGCATGTACAGCAATTATGGCAGATTAGCAAAGCAAGTGGTAAGCAAGTGGTGAAGGGCACCAGGGAAATTACTGGGGAGTGAGATGTATGAGGTGAAAAATTATTAGATGATGGGCAAGTGGGTGAGAGGAGAAAAAAAGGAAAGAGGAAGCTTTCCAAAAAGTGTACTTAGCAAATATCTGTGAATAGTAATTATGTGGGATAAAATACAAGTGATTCAGTTCTGTTAGATTCTAGTGTGAAGCAGGAGTTACGACGGATTAGGCTGAAGGTCCAGATGTTCCTTTGTCTAAGAGCTTGGACTTGATCCTGGAGGCATGGAGTTTGCTGAATGATCTGAATCATCACAAAGACAAATATTTGCACTAATGTCAGCATAGATCCAAACTTCCTACTACAATGTCTGTACAGTATACAATCTAGCCACCTTAGTCCTGGCTTCTATTTGTGATTATGACTAGTTACGTAGTAACTTGAAATGGTCATTTAACTTTATGGTCTGTTACTTTAGCTGCTAATGATGAGCCACTTTACTATGTTTCAAGGCATCGTTGGACCACATATCAGATAGAATAGCAGATGTGACAGCAACTTCTAACTGCACATTCACACAACATGTATTGTTCATATTATTTCAAGTTCTTAGAAGACAGATGTTTAATGTACAAAAACATCACTCTCCTGTGCAATGGCTCATCATTTGCATAAAGACTATCACAGTGTATAGGTAGAAAGTGGGGGTGCACTGACATAAGCTATGCACTACACTTTCAGGAATAAAAACAGTTTTGTTCTTTTTTTGTGCAACTGAGGTAAATATTCAGTATGCATCTCTTATTGATGTTGATACATATACAGACACACATTTATAAATGACGTGTATAGAAAAAACCCAGAACATTCTAGAAAGTGAGCCTGCTGTAGTACAGGCCTCCCCCACTAGGTGAGTGTTCTAGGGACCCATCTGTATCAAGCACCAGCTGGCAATGCTGTGAGAGGCTGTGTTTGAGCTTCAGTGACTTTTTTTAAAGAATCTTTCATTGCATTTGCCCATTTCATGATGGGTGCTTTATGAAGGCACCTGCCCACACTGCACTGAGTGTTCAGCATTTATTGACCAAAAAATGGCATGGTTCCCATACCCCGTCCTCCCTATTTACCTGATATCACCCCAACAGCAAATTGTTTTTGTTTCCTGGGGTGAAAAAAGTCCTCAAAGAGAGACATTTTGTGGATGTGGACAAGCTGAAACAAAAAATGGCAGAAGCACTAAAACCTATTAAAATCACTAAATCCAAAAACTGTTTTGAGCAGTAGAAAAAACATCTTGATAGGTGTATTGTATCAAATGGAGAGTACTTTGAAGGTGACTGAAATTTAAACATGTGAGAATAAATACACAGTTGTTTTATAAATTCTGGCTTTGGGGGTCCTCTCTTGTACATACATATGTACCTGTATATGTATATGATATACATTTCAGGAAATATCCACAACTAATAACAATTGATTTCTGGCTTATAATTTCTTTAAGGACACTAAACCCTAAATGAATATTTGAAATCAGCTACTCTGACTGCATGAGAGGAAAAGATTAAAACCAAGTCTTCAGTGTCTTCAGCTTCATGACTTTCAACCCATCATGCTCCACTATCCCAATTTTATTTTTTATGTGCATTTATATTACAAAAGAAAGAGTTGGCAATTCTAGTAGTTCAATATCACTTTCAACCTGTTTCTGTCACCTCCACAGAGGGCCATAACTTTTGCAAATCTTGTTTATTGAGTCATCCTACCTAAGGCATTAGGGACTTAGACAGGTCACATCTGCAACTAGCATGCTTCTGGTTCTGGGGCGGCATGTGTTTATTTCAACTTCCTCATCCTCCACTCTCTGTCCTCACCACACATATACAACCCTCGGCTTCTATTGAGTTTAATGACTGCTCTTAAATGTTAGAGGAAAGAAAGCAGAGTCAGGGAAAAGTGGGTGCCATAAAAAATGTGCAGGGGAAGTCACGTTGTCACTGATGGTACTCTAGTGCAGATCACAGCATGATAGCCTCAGTGTAAGTCCTTCCCAGGCCCAGTAAAAATGAAAACAACATTGTAATAAATTAGCTGGAACTGCACTTCCCTAGGGTTCAGTGACAGCATGATAAATAACCCTACACAGGTATGATCTCGCTTTCCCTCTGCCAAGGCTCTCTACCACAATATTTTCAGGCCTTAAGCCAGGTCATCAAAACTTTATTAATATTCCAATACAAAGAGGGAGAGTTAAGATAACACCAGAGATATGTTTCCTTGGACAATACAATGTATTAACAGTATAATACTGTATCTGGGTTAAGTTTTTATTGATCACCATAAGGATTATTATTTTTATAGTTATTTACCAGTTGGACTATTCCAACCTTTCTCATAAAGTGCATAAAATAATACTTGAAGCACATCTTAGGTTTGTCTCTGATTTTTGAGGTATATTTCCTGGTTTTATTTTCTGATATTTGTGAAGGAGGTGCTTAAACTTCTCAGCATTATTTGTGTGCAAAATTTATTCCTCAGTACACTTCCCATTATACATATAAAATATATATGTATATATAAATTATGTATATAATACAATTGTGTTTTATAAATATTTATATCACATTCACTTAACCTCAATCCATCAAATAAATTCAGTTATATTTGTATAACTTTCATAAGGAAGGAATAACTTAGCATATAACTTTTCTAGCTAAACTACTATTGTCAGAAACAAATCTGTATTTACTCTCTGTATCCCAATCATTTTTTTCTGATGAAAAATAAGTAAGCCATAAATATTCCTTTGCCATTAATTATTACACCAGAGAAAATGAATGTTCAAGTGAATAATAATAAAGCTGAATTTTACTGAATAACAAAGCTGGATAAAGAAAGAATAAAAAAATTGTTTCTATTTTTTGAGGGTTGGCTTGCATCATTAACTAGACTCCATAATACTGGGCCTAATTTACTGTCTATACATACATTCACATTTTGTAGCACTTTTCATATCTTAGGTCCTAAATTACATCATGAGTTCAGATGCCTATGGTTCTATCCACTTGGGCTAAATGTGTTTGCATGTTTGCACTGCTGTTGTATGTTTCTGGTACACACACACACACATATATATCCATTACTGTTTTTAAAGTTTTGTGTATTATTTTATTTACTTTTCAAAAGGACTAGTATGGGTTGATAGAGGGTAGATAGTACTCCCCTCTTCTAATATGGGGAGTAAGTCAATAAGCAATAAGTTAGCTAGAAATATTCACTAAGAAAACTGTAGTAGTACAATTCTGAACCTGTAAGTCTATCTCTGGAGCTTCAACTTCTAATCAGTCTGCTCTAGTTTAAAATGCAGGTCTTTGGCATCAGACACAGAGAAAACAGCATAATTATCCCCAATGATCCTTCCTCTCAAATTTATATATATATATATATATATATATATAATTTCTCAAACCTAAGTATACTTGGATTTCATGGAATGCTTGCAAATCCTCCTAAAAAAATCCTTCCAACTAACCACATTTCCATCATTCCTTTACTATGCTCACTCTACTTTATTTAAATAAAAAGTTAAATTAAAATTGGAAAAATCTGAGAATAATCATAAAAACAGCTACCATATATCCAAGCTTTATTAATATGGAAATGCATTGCTATTGAATACTGAAAGTTCGTCAGATATAAGAAATGACCAGTGGAAGGTCATTTGGCTGACCCAAAGTAGGACCTATGTTCATCTTCCAAAAAAAAAAGATAATTCACCAAGTAGAATCCAGATATTATTAATGTTTACAGCTTTAGTTCTAAGCATGATGCATAACAGGGCACTCATTAAATATCTGTTACATCAGACATGCCTAATTGACTCCAATATATCCAAGAAATATTTTATTTTATAATATTAATAGTAGGAGATTCCACATGAAATAATTAAGATCTTAGGAAGACTTGGGGTTTCATTCTTTAAAATAAGAATTTATGAGAAAGAACATATGGATCCTGTCAAGCTGGTGATGTAGATAAACATGGTTCACTTCTTAGCACAACAGCAACTAACCTATAGAACAACCGCCAGTCTGAAGCATCAGAAATTGTGCTGAATGGAAGTCCTATAACTGCAGAATTAAAGAAAAACCACAACAGTGTGACTGGCAGCAATAGGCTTCAGCAAGCCCCTTACCCTTTGCTAAGTTGCCCTAGGCCTGGCACTAGTGGCAGCAGGCCTTGGTTCACTTGAGCACCCTTCACTTAAGTGAAGCAACCATCTGCAGATTGCTTTGTAGCTTATGCGGCATAGCCCTGTATAGAGCAGAGGTGGTGGCTGACCTTGGACACGTCAACAGCAATGAAGGCTCAACTACAACAGAAGGGTGTACAGAGCCTACACAGTGGGTGCACCACAAGTACCCAGCTTAGGTAATAGGGGAGGCTGTGCTGCTGGACCCTACAGGAAACTAACTATATTAGGTCATCCTACAAAGCCTGGAAAACATTGCACCTCTACCTAACACATAGAAACAAACACAAGGAGGCTGCCAAAATGAGGACACAAAGAAATGTGGCCCAAATGAAAGAACAGATCAAAAGTCCAGAAAAAGAACTAACAAAATGGAGACAAGCAAGCTACTAGATGCAGAGTTCAAAACACTCGCTATAAGGATGTTCAGTGAACTTAGTGAGAACTTAAACAGCATAAAAAAGGTCGTGGAAGCCAGAAATAAGACACAGTCATAAACGAAGGAAATACTAATTAAAATAAAGAACCATTTTCAGGGAATTAACAGTAGAATGGATGAAGCTGAGAATCAAATCAGTGATTTGGAACATAAGAAAACAAAAAACACCCAATCATAACAGCAAGAAGAAAAAAGAATCCAACAAAAAATGAGGATAGTTTAAGGAGCCTCTGGGAAAACTTCAAGCATGACAACATTTGCATTATGGGGGTACCGGAAAAGAAAAAAAGAGCAAGGGACTGGAAACATACTTGAAGAGATAATGACAGAAAACTTCATTAACTTGGTGAAGGAAATAGACATACAAGTCCAGAAAGTCCAGAGTGTCTCAAACAAGATTAACCCAAAGAGGCCCACTGCAAGACATGGCATAATTAAAATGCCAGTATTTAAAGACAAAAATAGAATCTTAAAAGCAGCAAAACAAAAGCTGCTTATGGGAGCCCCTATGAGACTGTCAGCTTATTTCTCAACAGAAACACTTCAGGCTAGAAGGAATTGCCAAGAAATATTCAAAGTAATTAAAAGTGAGGACCTATAACCAAAATTACTCTACCTGGCAAAGCTATCATTTAGAATAAAAAGACAGTAAAGAGTTTCCCAGATAAGAAAAAGCTAAAAGAGTACATCACCACCAAACCAGCATTATATGAAATGTTAAAAAGGTTTTCTTTAAGAAAAAGATTAAAAATATGAACAATAATATGGCAATAGATACATATCCCTCAACAATTAAATATAAAAAGCAAAATAAACAGACAAGCAGAACAGAAACAGAATCATAGATACAAAGAACATTTGGATGGTTCCCAGATGGGAGGGGGGTCAGGAAGATGGACAAAAAGGATGAAAGGAGTAAGAAGCACAGTTTGGTAGTTACAGAACAGTCATGGGAATGTAAAGTACAGTACAGGAAATAGGACAGCCAAAGAACACATATGCATGCCCTATAAATATGGACAATGGTGTAGGGATTGCCTGAGGGAGTGGATGAGGGGCTGGGTGGAGGGATGCAAAGAGGGGAAAATCAGGAAAACTGAAATGGCATAATCAATAAAATATAATTAAAAAACAAAACACATGGAATTCAAGCTCAAAAATATAAAACTGGATTTTACCAGGCACTGGAAACAAATTGGAGTGGTCCCCATAAGCCCAGTTGACTATCTCTCTCTTTAGTCACCTGTTTTATCACCACTGGTTTCCTCTCAGCATCTCTCTAGTCTTCTCTTCCCTGGGAGTTTAGATTTTTCTGCTACTTCTTACATGTAAAAGAAAATTGTAACTCCAGCCCAATTATATCCTCATGCATAATTTCCATTTCTAAACACTTACAAAATGGTATCCTCATGGTACAAAAATCTCTAGACAATTTAAGGAAAAATCAACTAAGTATTTATCTGAAGAGCAGATATTTCAAATTCAGTGATGCAAAAGTGTATTACTTCTATTTTCATCAGTTACCTATGTGAAAGGGAATAAATATAAACCACCAAAATAGTTTGATCATTCAGTCTCCACCACAGGTGGAGTTATTCAATATATATTAAGTCAGCACATTCACATAAAAATTACACACATGTTAAGTCAAAATGCAAACTACTTTATCTGCATTTTATTAAAAGTAGAAAAAAAGCATATAGGTAGCCAAATATTGTGTTTGCTCCTCTCCTGCCTTTGAAAGAAATGCCTTTTATTCTGTGATCATGTCCATCCTCTACTTTGTTTTGTGCTACAATTGATATGCTGTTAGTTCTTTCTTTTAACATTACTACTTGGCCAATTAAGAAGTGTAAGTAGTAACTAGGCATTGCAAGTAATACTTTTGTTTAAGTTTTTATTAGTGAAAGGAAAAATAAAACAACTAGTAGTTTGTAGTAAAGGTGCAGATGCAATAAAGACCTTAACACGATAAAATCAGAAAACAATAGAGGAATAATGGAAGAGAAAGATCAAGAAGGGAAAGTGTAATTTGAAATTCTGACAACTGAGAATATTTTGTAGTTCTGAGTTTTATAAACAATTGAGTCAGGAGAAGCATAATGATTTCCTTATTCCTATTGGCACATGCTGTGGTGTGCCAGATAATGGCCTCCAAGAGCCATTCATTTCCTGATTCTTGGAAACTTACTTAGCAAAAGTGACCTTGTGACTTTTGTTAAGATTAAGATCTTGAGATGGGCATTGTCTTGGTGAGCCCATTCTAATCACACAAGTCCTTAAAAAGTGGGGAAACTTTTTCCCAGCTGCAGAAAAGCAGAGTGATGGCAGCATGAATATTTGATACCCTGTTGCTGATAATGACAAGTAAGGAATAGAAAGAGGCCTCTAAAAATTAGAAGAGGCAAGCTAATGGATGCTCTCCTACACACATTCTTCAGAAGAGGAGTATTTGACACCTTGTGTCAGAAGTCATACACTGCTGACTTCCAAAGTGTAAGATAATAACTTTCTGTTATTTCAAACTACCAATTATGTGGTAATTAATTACAGTAACAATGAGAAACTAACACAGATAAAAAGGTGCCAAACTGTCCATAGAAAAAAAATGTTTTGGTTTCCTTCATTCTTACCTGCATGAGAAAGCTTTACACATAAAAACTTTATAAAGGATAAATAAGTATCCTAATGAAAAACAATCCCAATTGCATTATTGCACAAAAGAATTACATTTTTTTTATTTTTATTTTTGTTGTTCACATACAGTTGTCCCCATTTTTTCCCCACCACTCCCCCCTCCCCACCCACCTCCACCTCCCACCCTTAATCCTTCCTCACTTTGGCTTTGTCCGTGGGTCCTTTATACATGTTCCTTGATGATTTCCCTTCTTTCCCCCAAGATACCCCTCCCACTTCCCCTCTGGTTACTATTAGTTTGTTCTTTATTTCAATGTCTCTGGTTCTATTTTGCTTGTTTGTTTGTTGTGCTGATTGAGTTCCACTTATGGGTGAGATCATATGGTGTTTGTCCTTCACTGGGAAACAGCAGCTGTGGTTCTCTGCTACCTCAAGGCCATAAGTCCCGACAAGGGCTACAACGTGACAAAGGACATGAGCAAATTGAAGCACAGCTGTCCCAGTGGGTGCCTCACCAAGCACACCAAGTTCTTGACATGATCTGAGAGGTTTGTGGCTTTGCCCACTGTGAGCAAGGTGCCATGGACCTGCTCAAGGTCTCTAAGGACAAGAAGGCCCTGGAATTCATAAAATAAGTGGGGACACACATCCATGCCAAGAGGAGGAGAGAAGAGCTGAGCAATATCCTTGCAGCCATGAGGGAAGCAGCAGCCAAGAAGGGCTGAGCCCCATCCTCTCTGTGTAGTAAAACCTGTTCAGATAAAAAGACATTCTTTGTATGATTAATTTAAAGTTTTTTTCAGAAAGCTATATGAAGAGAGAAGGATGAAACTCATAAATGAAACCTGAGGAATCTCTAGATTTCACATCTCTTTGCCATTCATTATAATAAAAATATTACTTTTCAATAATAGAAATACTTCACTCTCCAATGGGGTCAGATTTGGCACCTGGACAGTAACTTTCTTACTCTGAATTTGTTAAAACATCAGTGACATAGAACATGTTTAAAAACTGGCCTCAGACCCAATTATACTCCTCATTTGTATCAGTCAATTTGTCATTAAGTATATGGTGTGACATGAAGATACATCAAATACTTCAAATAATCAATAAAATCTTGCTCTAGGAGACTGAACTGACAGAATTACAACTTTCCTATACAGTCACGATCTACCTGAAGACATTCTGGTCAACAAAGGGCCACATACACAGTGGGGGGTTCATAAAAGGACAGTAGAGCTCGTAAACTCCTATCACCTAGGGATGTCATAGCTGCTGTAATGTTGTAATGCAACATATTATTCACATGTTTGTGGTGCTGGTCTAAAAACACCAACTGTGCTACCAATCTTATCATAGCACATACAATTATGTATAGTACATAGTACTTGAGAGTGATAATAAATGACTACATTACTGATTTATGTATTTACTATACTAAGCTTTCTACTGTTATTTTAGAATTCACCTTTTCTATTTATAAAAGAATGTTTTACAGTGGCCTCATACCTGTCATGTTTATCATGCCTGTTGATAGCATAATTTTCTCTTGTGCTTGATCTAATCTCATGGTTTTTTGTGCAGTAACAAGCCATACAGGCTTGTAGCCTAGCAGCAATGGGTTATACCTTATAGCCTGGGTGTGTAATAGGCTACACCATCTAGGTTTATGTAAGGGCACTTTATGATTGCACAATAGCCAAATTGCCTAATGATGCATTACTCAGAATATATCTCAGTAATTAAGAGGCTCATGACTATATCTTAAACTTTTAAGTAAGGCAGTCTGTGCTTTGCACAGCAATGTTGCACTGCGAAAATGACTGTGTAAGCTAAAATCATGCAATGCAATTTTAATAAGCAAAGAAGAAAAACCACAAGTGTTCTGTGACCTTTAAAAATAGTGTCAAAATATTAGAAACTCCCCTAATGCCAGCTACATATGTATGGCAAAATAAAGATTAGCAAAACAAACATGTATTTAGTACATCGTAATTCCAAGCATTAGAAACATTGAAAATGGTGCTTTTGTTCTTTATAAAGCGATGATCAAGAATCTCTTGAACAGTACTTGCTTTTTTCCTCATAGTATAAAAAAAGAAATAAGAATCTTTCCTATGTCTGGTGAACTGTCACACTCCTTTCTAAGTATCCATCAGCTTTCAACAATTTATTTTTTGTTCTCACAATGATATATATGAAAGAGCTCTGAAATTCCTTGTATATGAAGTTATATGTGAGTGCCATTCTCTCCGGAACATCTTCATCCTTTTCACCACAACACTTTTCTCATTTATGTCCATAAGTTTGCCTTCGTGAAGTTCTGCTGGTTGTACCTCTACAGCCTAGGCATCTAGAGTCTCACATCTAGGGCAGCAGGCTCAACATTCCTGGATCAGCTATTTCTTCTAGAACTCCTTTTATGTTCCATTCAAATTTTATTCCTAGTGTCACCAAATTTGTTTCTCTGCTGCACTTGCAACTCTGTTGGCCTATTCCCAACTTCAAGTACCTATTATTGAACAATGCCACCTGATTTTAGCACTCAGAGAAAGGAGTTAGAAACACGAGTACATTCCTCGCTTTTTGTGAGTGAACTGAACAGCTGTGCAGGAGTCAATCATCAGCAGACTGAAAGAAGTGATGTGATTGATCATCAGTTCTAATCCTCATCTGTTATCGATGTGGTGATTTGTGGGCTGAATAGCTAGCAGTGAAGTTTGTACTTTATGCAATTATTCATAGTTAATATTCCATGGTAGTTGAGGTCTAGTGTTATTTAACTAAGACAGGGTAACAAATCTGTGCATATCACAACCAGGCAAAGAAGGACTCTCTGTAGGAGGAGTGAGCATAGAGGAAGGTCAAACAATTAAAATGACCAGTTTGAAAAAGACATGGGGAAAGGGAAAAGAAATGATATT
Source organism: Sturnira hondurensis (assembly GCF_014824575.4). Taxonomy (NCBI): domain Eukaryota; kingdom Metazoa; phylum Chordata; class Mammalia; order Chiroptera; family Phyllostomidae; genus Sturnira; species Sturnira hondurensis. The sequence goes on along the minus strand of NW_028095541.1, from coordinate 1,298,395 downwards.
TAAAACAAGTAAGATAAAGGTCTATAAAACATATTAAAGGAAGTAAAATGTTATTCAGTGCATTTCATACAGATAATTCCATGCATTGTGATATTGAAGAGTACTAGGAAATTGGAAAGAATGTAGAAGAAATATTTTTCTTATCTTGAATATAAGTGACAAAAGGAGACCTTTAAGAATTAATACAGAAGGCTGCAGAGAAGGGGGTTGGGGGAAAAGCCAGCCAACAGATGCACACAGAATATAAAGACAGTTTTATAAGGGCAAAACACATGCTAGATTTTCCCCATAAAGCTCTTGAATTATGATAAATGTGAGTGCTGTGTATGTATATTTGGAAAACCAACTGTGCCTTCTGCTTTAGTTGCCTTTTTTGCACCAATAATTCCTTAAACAATATTTCATTTCTACAGCATAACTCTGTTACTGTAGTGTAGCCAAGCTTTTCTTGGACAAATCAAGTCCTAAATAATTCAGTGGTGCTGCAAGGGGAGAAATATCCACAGCACACGGCTACAGAAAGCTTCCCTTTCTCATACACAGAACAGCTTAACACAGGTATGCAGAAGGACATCTTCTGAGTGTGTAAGCACCTTTGAAATGAATCAGGACAGAGTGTGTACATTTGGAAGGAGCTGGTGCTATGGTCAGCAGCTTGATTGTCTTATTAAAATATGCTGCTGCTGTTGTTCTTTAATTGAAGTTAATGACATTATATTGGCTCAATTATTTGAGCATAAAATACGCTCTTTTACTAAAGAAAAATATAATAGTTTAACTAAGTAAAAACCTATAGAAATTTATAGGGCTTATTTTATGTATTTCCACTTTTTTACAGGTTGTTTTCTTGTATATTCTCAAGAGGGGGAAGACTATAGGATTGTAGGGATAGAACATGTTCTTGAACAAAAAAATAATTTTGACACATAACTGCTATCATGGCCAATTCCAAGGGTTTAAAGTATTCAGTAAAGAAATATGTAGTAAGAATATGTATATCACATAAGTCACTTATGAGGAAAAATAAAGAAAAAACATTTAAAAAATTACTTTTCTCAAAATCCAAAGAATGCAATCAATGAAATCTAAATTTATTTTTAAATAAATATTAATAAGTTTGTTAACAAAATGCATATATTTTTTCTCCTCTATTTACTAGGTACAAACCAAGTTGAAGGAATAATGTATACAACCATGAGATATTTATGTTGCATATCTTTGGGGGTCTTGACATGCTTGACAAAATCCATGCCATTAATTATTCCTCTATCACTATGAGATAGGAAGCATGCAGATGTTATCAGACAAGAATATAACTCATGTGCATCCAGGGAAGCAGGAAGGCTGGTGGGTCTTCAGAGCAGCCCTGGGTGAGTTGGTTTTCTGCCTTTGGGGGAAGGAGAATGGCTGCAGGGAAATTGCACTTTCCTGAGTCTACCAGTTCCTTCCCTTGCACAGGGAGGGTTTTTGTTTGTCTGTTTTTGTTTGGTTTGTTGTTGTTGTTGTTTTGCCTCTAGCTCTTTGACTACTAAATTTATCTAGTAACTCCCTAAAGTGAATACCAAGATGAATCTTCAAGTAGGTGAACTTTCTGGCTCTCTTCTCCTCAACTTAGCAGATCGTCCTGTAGTTTGAGGCCCTTTGTCTGTAACCAATTTCTAAGCAATAACTCTCAGTGAATTGTACATCTCAAGCTCTATCTCCAGGGCCTCAGAAGGAAATGCAGACCTGCTTTACCCCCACTATTTCCACAAATCAACAAAATTGTCCCTCTCATTGTGATGCAAGTTCAAGCCTTTTCAATTTCTACTAAAGAGAAATTTTATACATTTGTACTGCAACTCTCTCACCAATGGATCATGGAAGTTTGACCGTAACAAAGAACATCTACATATATACCACTGTGTTTTGTTCAGAATCATCTTTGCCCTGACTTTGGTCTTTAAAGAATAGTAACATTAATTATCTTTACAACTGAATTCTGATAACAATAACCTAAAGATCATGTTACATTTACTCTGGGTTTTGTAATATACTAAAAACTTTGCATTCACAGCCACAAAAAATACTTATAAGTTTGGTGTTTTTATAATGCGCATTGTTAGCTTCATGATGCTTTAAGCTCAGATTGTATCTTGCTCATGAGCATACAGCTCAGGTGTGAAGTAGAGCTCAAACCTGTAACTCGTTCACTATAAGTCATAGGTTCTGAAACACTGAATTTTAGTGCTGCTAAGCATTGCATGTGCTGAGCCTTACTAAGGTATACATTTTTTACTATCAACAAATAATTTCAAGAAGGTGGGAAGAAAGGGATTTAAAGTTGAGGTGTTAGGATTAGTTGAGTAATATGCCACATTTATCATAGTCTTGCTTTTTTCATCTTATGAAAACTCGACTCGACTTTTGTTCCACTGCCTATGTGGCTGCTTGCATAGATTTTTGATAGCCCTATCCTATTTCCAGCAAATACATTTGCTCCCTGCCTCACCTGCCACTTGAGACCTCGTAATATTAGAAACAGGTTTCACGTCACTGCAGTGTGGACGAGGTGGCAGAAGGGCACCTAATGAATAAGTAAAAGAGGTAGGAATATGACCCCGACTTCCTGACACTTTGATAAAGACTCAATATGTCCCTATTGTTCTTCTGCCAAGATAAGTACACTGGATTTGTGTGGTAGGACTCTTCCAGAAATACATATGAAGGTAGGTATTGCTTTAGCTCTTCATTTTTTGCAATACTGAAGTTGCAGCTTTAGGTAAAATATGAGAATAACGTTATCACTGTGTCAGAAAAATAATATATTTGATATCAAGGTTTCTCTCATCACTTAAGTGGTTAACAAACCATAAGCCTGGTGAATTTTGACTGTGCCTTGTAATTTATTTAAACATGCTTTCACTGTTCTGGAAGATTTAAGGGATTAGTTGCAGGATTATTGTTTTGAAATATAGAAGTAATGTTGGGGTATTAAGAACTCTTTTTTAGAGATATACGCCAGTTTAATTTTGTGTAATAGCAATATAAATAATCACAGGCATGCTGTGTCCCAGCTTCCAGGTGTACATTACAATAAATCAAAGCAAGGATGAGCAAGGTGGGCGGCAGAGTGGTGGTGAAGACGCCCACTGCCATTTTCAAACACTGTGAGTTTAATCCAAATAGAAAGATGTTTACTGATCAATTTCACTTTTCTTGTACTATTATATCCTGAACTTTATCAAAAAATAAATCTGTGTGTTACTAGGTTTTTAGGGTGCCTTATTTCTATCACATTGATTCGTTTATAATTACTAAAAGCTCATTTTGGCTGGAGGAATAACAGAGAGGGTGTGCAGGGTGGAGGGGAATGAAGGGGAGAAATGGGACAATTGTAATAACATAATAAATAGAATATATTTAGAAAACAAACTAAGCAAAGAATCAGAATGGGAACAGAATGACAGAAATGGAGATCACATGGAGGGTTATCAGTGGGGGGAATGGGAGGGGGAGAGAGGGGAGAAGGTACAGAGAGTAAGTAGCATAAATGGTAGGCACAAAATAAGACAGGGGGAGGTTAAGAATAGTGTAGGAAATGGAGAAGCCAAAGAACTTATATGTATGACCCATGGACACGAACTAAGGTTGGGGGGAATGTGGGTGGGAATGTGGGTACTGGGGAGAGGGGGGTAAAGGGAAAAATTTAGACAACTGTAATAGTGTAATCAATAAAACATACTTAAATAAAATAGTTTACCTTACACCTAAAAATTTGATTTTATATACCCAAATCCAAAATTTTCATGGTGTTTGCTTTTATAAGATTTTCATATTTCAGGATTTCCTTATTTTCCAGGCTGAATAATATTCCATTGTATGCATGTACATTTTAAAATATCTATTCATTTGTTGATGGACATTTACATTCTTTCCACATTTTTGCAATTATGCGCAGTTCTGGAAGGAATATGGAAATGCTAATATTTTTCTGAGATCCCAGCTTCAAAGAAGTAAATCCTTCAATGTAAGATAACATGAAAAAATCTAGAGAACATTATGCTAAACAAAATAAACCAGGAACCAAAGATTGAATATTGCTGATTCTGCTTATATGAAGTATCGAAAACAGATTCATAGAAGCAAAGAAGAAAATTGCTGGCATTGGGAGGAGAGGAAAATTGAGCTGCTACCAACGAGCATAAAATTTCAGTTATGCAGCTTAAGTTCTAGATTTCCTGTGCAACATTACACTTCTACATAATAATGCTCAATTGTACACTTATGAATATAAGAGGGTAGATCCCATGTTAACTATTCTTACCACAAGAAAACACTTTTTAACAGATTTTTATAATACAATGAAGACGATCTAGTCATGGAAGTTCAACTTATCTACTAATTATGAATTATGCTGTCTATTAATGAGTAATCATACATGAAAGTAAATAATAAGATATGACTCATACTATAATATAGGTTATTTCTAGTGTTCAAACGACAGCTACTTCTCAATTACTGTATGTGAAGTTATTTGTAAGACACTAGAAATATGAAGATGAAAAATTATAGCCATTGGTTCAAAAGGGTTAAGTTGATACATAAATCACGGTAGATATTCATAGGACTAAGTCATCAAGTATGCTTGGGTTGGAGTCAGAGAAGGATAACAGGGTTGTTGACAATTGAGTCTTAAAAAGTAAAGACTAGCTTAAGTGATAAAAAAGAGACTGACAAGTGAAGAGATTTCTGGACTAATTAAAAATGTTTTTCAAGGTGTGAAGACAGGACATGTATAGGGGTCTTTATGTAATATAGCAGAACAGATGTAACTAGAACAGCAGGGGATGAAGGGAGGAAAGCTATAACAATGACCCCTAAGTGATGAAGCTGATGGGGACAAGCTAGATTTTAGGTTTGTAAGGCAGGCCAAGGAATTTAATATTCATGCTGTGATGATAAAAATGCACTGAAAGATTAAATCAGGGGTACTTGATATTCAGGCTTTTGTATTAACAACAAAATTACAGCAACAATATGAAGGGTAGATGAATGGCAGGAAACAAAAAACAGATTCAGGGCTCCCCTCATGTTACCTTTGCAATAGTCATTACCTTTGCAATGTCTACCTTTGTAGTATAACTTGAGAGGAATTAATAACCAATGCTATATAAATAATAAAAATGGAGAAAGATAAATAACAATGGCCGAATTAATTGGTTTTTATTGTAGAAATCATTTTAAAAAGACACAAAATTTTAGGATTAAATAGATTCGAAGGAAAATGATGAATTCAATTTTGCAAAATTTATGGTTTCATATTCATTATTTAGAAATAAAGTCATCAGAAGTAAATTTAGGAGTCATTAACATTTGTATGGTAACCAAATCACTTGAATAGGTAAGATTGTCAAGGAGGCAAATAAAAAATAAATTAAAAAGCTGAGGACAAATATTAGGAGGCACCAAAGACATAGAAAGGGGAAAGTATAATGGTCAGGAAGACAGGTAGGATCAGGAAGAGGAGAGTCAGTCACAAAAGACGAAGTGCTTTGAAACGCACGTCAAATGAATTTAAGACTTCACAAAAACTAAGCATGGTCATTGAAACTACTCATTGGTTTTAGCAATTAAGGGATTATAGTTTATTAATCCAGTGGTATTGGTGAAGATGGAACCAGGTAAACTGATGGCAAAAACCTATGACCTTGAAATCTGTAGTGAGAACAAAAATAAGTGGAGGAGAGTCTTATCTGTGAAGGAAGAGAGGGAGGCTGAAACCAAGAAGAGAAATATTATTTAGATAGTAAGACTGACTTCATCATGTTGAGCATTTGTGAAACAAGCCAGAAGAAAGGAAATGCATTAAAATATAGGGAAATGGAATACTTAATGAGAAAAGTTCCAAGCGAAGCTGAAGAAGAGTAGAATAAGATTACAGTTGGAGATCTCAGCCGTGAAGGGAGTTGGGAAAGGATGAAGGTGAAGTTACTGTGCTCTCTTGATGTGTAAGGGCAAGAGGGTCAGAGAGTTGTTGCCTAAAGACATCTATTCTCTGTGAAGGTGCTTTACAGCTGGAGGGAGGTGAGAGAAGGGAAAGGCTTGACTAGAATGATTAAGGTTTTGGCTGCCACTGAGAGAAACCACAGGGGAAATTAATCAAGAAAGCATAGGAGGCTTCATTGAGATAGATTTAATAAGCATATAGTAACATTTGTGTGTGTGTATCAATATATATAAATTTATTCAATGAATTTTTATTGAGCATCTACTATGCCAGAAATTGTTCCAGGTACTTAGGAATTACCAATAAATAAAAACAAACAACGAATTTTTACTCACACGGCAGAGTTGGGGATCAAATAAGAAGCAAAATACATAAGTAAACTATCTACATTGTACATTGTCATCATTCTCTGGTTTTTCCCTAATGGGGTTTATCCCTATCTTCCTAGGTTAATGTCAGCTCTAAGTAAGCTAATTTATTTTGAAAACACCTCTTAAACTATCATGGATTCCACAGGTGATGACCCATGGCCCAGATCTTGAAACAAAAGGCTATCGTCAATTAGTGGAAACTTACGGACACCAGGAAAATAATAGAAGAGACAAACAACACAGGCCTGCCAATAGGATAAAAATGTATTAAACATAAGTTATGAATGATAATTAATATCAGTAGAATGCTTTTATCTGCCCACTAAGCTTTGCACATGCCTAAGAGACACGCCCATCATTCAGCTATTGTAGGATAGGCAGGCCAGTATTTAGTCAGGCACACAGACACTTTCACAGATAATTCTAATGCAATGTGGTAAGTGATATGGGAGAAATATAGGGAGAATGCTCTGGGGCCACAGTGAAGTGACTAGATCTCCTTGGTATAGCCTGTGAGGGCCATACAGCTAATGATACTAACACCCATCCTTTAACAGTGAAAAGAGGTCCACAGAGAAGAAATAAGGAAAGAGGCAATAGGAATAACAACTTATGTGCTCTATTACCCAATTATAATATGCAAAGACAGAATAGTAAAAGTCCTGGGTAACAAAACTGACATCCCTTGCAACAGACTCTGACTAAAAGAAAATGCAGTTCAGTGCGTGTGTGATTTCATGGACATCTCTGAGTTAGTCGGCTACTACACTACATAAAAGAAAGGAGACCAAGTCAAATAGTGTGAACAATCATCCATCCAAAAAATTAGAACTGTTTATACTGTTTATTCAATCACGGATACTTCTGAAAGTATTTGTGATTGAATTTCCTCAGAAGACTATCCAGGGCTTCACATCTATCAAAGCACTTCATTTAAATTACCATTAAAGTAAAATTAAATTGGTATTAACCTTGTCTATTCAGATGATGCCACTGAAAGGTAAACACACCATTCTGGCGTGCGTGAAAATGAGATGATAAATTGATACACAGAGTGCTTGAAATGGATGGACTCCTTCTAATGAGTGAGTATCTGTGGTATAACTATATTGATTGTATTTGTACATGTCAAGTGAGGCTGGCAACAATTAACTTGAAGAAATCAATCTTAGAACTTGCTAGGGTAGCAGCCTCCTATTTTCACATGTGTTAAATCATGAATTTTAAAAAAGACTACAAAAGGTTTTAAGGTACCAATCTCTTACCGACACCGTATGACTTGGCAAAGGATTTTTGTCAACTGAAAAGACAAATAAGTGCTCAGATAATGATTTATGGAAGACAACTAATTATAAGAGTTCATTTGGGTACATGCACTATTCCAAAGCCTATCCTCTTGATACTATAAAGAAGAGTTGTTTCTTTTCATTCCCATTTGATTTCTCATAATTAAACAATATATTTAGAAACCCACATTATTCTAAGCTCTCTTTTGCCAATACAATGATGAGCTATTTCTATGCTACATTATATATGTTCGAGTTAAGATTTATTAGAAGGAGTGTGTAAAAACATAGACAGAAAGTTACATTTTGATGTTTTTATTGGGAACCATTCCTGGAGTGGGTGGGAATACTCACGTGTGCACACACACAAACTGCACGTGCGTTCAGACACACAAGGGATGGAGTGTGCTGTCTAGCAGGGATTTGCTGGCAGAATGAAGTGTGACTCTCCACTCTTACAAACACTGGAATTCATGTTAAGAGAGAGTAAGGACCTGTGGAGCTCCCATCAGCATGAAATAATGTTTGCGTGTATTCTACAGGAAACTTGCTAAGGCAGATTTGGAGAGAGGGTGGCTCTCACAGCAGATAAAACTGTGCAGGACCCACGTCCCAGATGCCCTCCATCTCCCCTGAAGCAAGCCATCCCTTGGTTTCGGAAGAAAAACTTATGAAACCTGGACTAGCATGCCCACTTAACTGACCTTAATCTCTAACTTAGAGGACAATTTTTCACGGCTTTTTTATAAGAAAAGAAAGATATGCACAATATCAAGATCGTCCTGAAACAGCAACCTGAAAGAGCAATTCATTTCTGAACATGCCTGGGGATTTTCCTTCCACACAGTAGTGTCTGAGCCAGATCAAGGACACCTGGACTTACAGAAGCACTGGAGTGTCACCCATCTGTGTGTGACTTCAATGCTTTTAACTCATGCTTTTAAATACTTTATTTTAAAAAAACAAAATTTCTTATTTCACGAATCTCTGGTAGAAAAAATCGACACCATTCATCTTCTTTTACTAGTTATTAATTTAACTTGAGTGATAGTTATAGAAAAAATATAGAAAAATAAAATATTTGATATAATGAATTTGTCGGTGACTCGTGTTGTTCAACATCTTGTCGTCTTATACAATGTTAGGTCAAAGAGTGAAGCCACAGCATAGACACTCTTCTGTCATCATCTAGGGTGGAACATTCCTGCAGAAAGCAGGCACACAAAGTCTCTGTTGGTGGCTTCGTGGACCATCAGCCTCATGTGGGCAAGGAATAGTACAGACTGTGATACAAATACAGGAGGTCAGCCTGTTCCTCTCCTTAGCTGTATATATCAAGTCCTACCATGATTTTACATCATTTCTTTCTCCACGTTTTGCTCTGAAAGAGAAGCAGTTGGAGGAAACATTTCTTCCGGCATGGTGCAGTGTCTTAGATTCAGGGTCTGTATTATGATTCTTTAATTCAGTACATGGCTTTCAGCCAAAGATGATATTCTAAAGGAACATTACACTAGACACACCTCCTCCTTACTCTCTTAAATATATATATTTCAGCTGGAATGAAATTTGAGAACTTCCCTAAAAGGAAAATTTAACAAAGGACACTGCAGCATATGCAGGACAAAGGAAGGATAAATCTTCCACAAGGATGAAACAGTCTCCTCTAACCTAGAAGGGAAAAAATAGGTGTATTTTACTTGCTTTTACCAATGTATGGTCCTATTAATTAGTCTTAAATTCATTAATAAGTCATATTGCAATTTTAAAAAATTGTTATTAAACTCCTACATGTTTCAAGATTTCTTATCTCTCCTTTCCCTTTCACCTTAATGAATATTATGAATACTTTAAAAGATAATAGCCAGCTTCCTGAGTGAAGTAATGTTCACATAGATTAGCTATCAGGTATAATTGTTTTATCATTTTAAAATTCAGCTAAACAGCTGAAGCAAAGTTTTCCATTTTCAATTTTTTGACCAATACAATGTTTTTTTAAAATGCAATTCATGTAATTAAATTACTGTGAATATAGATTTTCAATTTGGTCCGACACTTTGGCATATTTCAAATGGGTTTGGTTTATTTCTAAATCTATATAATTTCATTAACTAATGTCACCCCAATAAACTTAATAACATGTATATTAGAATTTTAGTTGTAAGAGTAGTATGTGTGTCTGAATCTGTACACATTTTGTAATTAAAATTAATATTGAGACTTTACCTTCTTGAAGGCTGTTAGAGAGTACTGATTAGTCTCAGAGGCATTGTTAAAACATTTCTAAGATAAAATTTTTAGCTGGGCCAAAAATTTTTAAAAAATGAGAGTGCTCACTAAAACCTAAGATTTCAAAGAGCTTTAAGAAGTAGTCACTGTTGCATGAAATGTAGGTTTCACTTTCCTTTCCACTTGGATAATAATAATGCCACCAGCAATATATCCTCATCAAACAATGATATATCACAAAACCAATTTCCAAATTGTAAAAAATTTAGAAAATGCATAGAAGCATTAAGAAAATATTAAAATCACTCCTAGTCCATCATCTACTAATATTGTGCATTCTATATCTGCTTCCAGTGTTTTTCTATGCATAATTTCCACAGAATTCTGAAAACTATAGAGGCGGTGGGTATTCTGCTCTTTCACTGAAATTATTATGGAGGCATTTTCCAGGCCGTTGAAAATTAGATAATTGATTGTTGAATTTCAAAAATAATGATAGAGGGAGAGAGAAATAGAAATGAGACAAACAGTTGTTAAGGGCACTACCCCATTCATTACTGAATTTTGCTTTATCTGTGTGTATGTGTGTGTTCTGTGTGTATATGTGTGTCACAGTCAAGACACTCATTGTGGGGATCTTTTATTTTTATTGGAATGTCAAAATGAACTCAAAAATAAATGTGGGACCACAAAGATCGGTCATCTGGAATACAAGCCATCCCATAACAATCCATGCTGCTATAAAATATCACTTCTAAATTGAAAATGCTATGCCAGGTACTTTGGTGTGTATTGTTACATCTATGAAGTTCTTTTTGCACATGGATCAGACCTGTTCGTCATTTGGCCCCCTCCACCGCCTTGTTCTGCGCCCTCCCACACCACATTTCTAACTGTACAAAATAAGCTACGGGTTCCTCACAAGCTAAAGCTCGACTGCTTGCCAAAATGGACTCAGATTAATTTTATAGTCACATCGTGTTTAATAATGTCATTTATTTTGATGACTAACTTTAAAAATAACTTCACTGTTGAGCAATTGAATTCTGCAACAGTGTCATTGTAGTTGAATCCAACAGATTCACTGCTTTCATCTTCTTATGTCGTTTTTTTTCTAGTTTACTTTCTCCCTTCTTTTACGCCATTCTTATTTCTCCCACCCTTTTCCATTCCTTCCCATTTTTCTTTTTCTTCATTCTTCCTGTATTCCTTTACTGTTTCCATTTTTACACTTTTAATCAGTAAATACTTGAATACGTTGAATTTGTAGAAATGTATTGAATGCTAGCCATACATACACGGTGTTTTCCACTATAACATGGATCTTGTACTTATTTCATCAGAGTTACAAACATTACTCTGATACCAGGAATGAAGATATTAGTGTACCAAATTCTCTATTATAAACTCAATTTCCTTTATAGAGACAGAACAAATGAACTGAAAATTCCACCAACCTTAGAGAGCCCTTAAGGTGTTAATGTTTGACAGTCAAGATTCTATACATGTTGCTTGGCAAAGCAATAAAATCCTCAAATGATTTGGGGACCACCAGTCCCTGCTCTGTAAACTATTCATGAAGTGAAATTACGATGACCTACTGCCCTGGTACGATTTTTCAGCCGCCCCAAGCTCTTTGCATTCAGTTTGACCTCCTTTGCTACCTTGACATTGATCCATTCTTAAGATTGTAGCTATAGGCTGTATGTTTGAACCTAAGATTAAAGTTGGAAATAAAAGTTGCCGTACTGTCTCTCCCTATAAGTGGAGAGGTTGTATTGCAGTCCTTGGTACTAATCAGGGTGAGCACTGAAGAGTCCATTTGGGAAATAAAATCTTCTGGGACTTGAGTTGTGGAAACTGCAGCAGAAGGTTGTGGGAAGCAAGGAAGAAAAGAAATGGTTGTGATACTAAAGACAGCTTTTGAATTACAGAAGGAAATCAGAGGGAGTTGCTAAAAATGGCCACAAGCACTTTCTATTTCATATTGGTTCATCCAATATATTCAGCTAGAAATGACCAAATCTATTTTTTCTTCTCCTGTGGGACTTAGTAAGATGTCTCTTTGGGTTTTATTTTCATTACTCTTTTCAATCTACTTGCTTTACTACCAGGTAGCTTTTTATTCTATGACCCATCCCCAATATAGTCTGGAGTGTGTTTATTTCTCCATGCTTCATAGCAATTTTCTACCATCTTCTGTGTCCTTTGTAGCTTTGTACAATGATTAGCAGCTTGCAAAGGTGATTTCTCTTGTTTTTTTTTTTCTCTTGCTTTTGCCCTCGTTCATCCTTTCTTCCTCTTTCCCTTTTTTTTGGGTGGTGGGGGTGGTTGGGTGGGAGGAGGTGGCATCCTTCAGTTATTGAAAATAAAAGGAAAATGCATAATTATGAATGTAATGCCAATAGAAAAATACAATTATGCCTTCCAAATACTAAAAGGAGCAGCAGAGGAGAAAGGAAGGCAGCACAGTAAGTTTGATAATGTGAGTGCCCTGCCTTTCAGGCAAAGGGGCGCTTTTCTCTAGCTAATTTCTACTTAGAAACAAAAGGTTTTTCAGAGAATAGGAAGAGAGAGGGGACTGAATGATGCTTCAATTTGCATTTCTGTTCACATAATATTCTTGTTCAGTTGACTAGAGAAAGCTTCTTTTTTTCTTGTTACCAATGAAAGCACCTGTTTAAAAATAGTTGAATCAAATTTTGTTCACAATTACTATTTTACTCAAACTTGTCTCTGATAACCAAGAAATAAATTCTGAAATCTATTACTTTTTTTTCATATGCACTAAATAACTTGAAGTGGCAGGGCATGGTAAGAAAGAACATTGTTTCAAGCACCAGAGGTTTAGTCTATAACCTAAAATCTGTCATTAATTCTGTGACATTAAGTAAATCATTTAAAGGCCTTGGTCTCCATTTTTTCTTCCAAAATTAGGAGTTCACATTAGATAATCTATAGCATCTTTCTACTTAAAATTAAAAAGCATTTGGTCTTCATTCACCTTTATAACTCAATAATTTCATCTCTGAAGCAGGAATCGTCTGTACCCAGGTCTGTCTGAAGAAAGCCACCCTCATCCCCATGGGGGGAAGGGACATACTGACGCTTTGGCCGCAGAGCTTCATCACAGCATTATTTTTGTTGATGTTGGTTTTTGTGTGTTTTTTTAAAAATATTTTTGCTGACCGAAACAAATTAGAATAGAGAGGCTTTGCTTTCTGCAGAAATTCTAAAGGGGTTCCTGTAAATTAACCAAAGCCATCTTAAGCACCATGATCATAGAACCACATTTTCAAACGTCTATGTTTCTGAGTCTGTAGGCTGCTCTCTGCTGTGGCTGATGGAAGTACAGGACAATCAGAAATACCAGTTCCTGAAGAACACATGGAGGGTTAGAAACAGGGGGGTGGGAGGAGGAGAAGGGGGGAGAAGGCACAGAAAATAGCATAGAGGGTAGGTAGAAAATAGACACGGGGGGAGGGCGAGAATAGTGGGGGAAATACAGAATCTAAAGAAGTTGAGACACGTGGTTATAAACTAAGGGGGGAGAAGGGTGGGGGAGGGAGTGTGCGGGTGGAAGGGAATGAAGGGGGGAATAGAACAACTGTAATGGTATAATCAATAAACTATATTAAAAAAAAATACCAGTTCCCACTTGCTACGGTGTGTTTGTAAATGTTTGGTCTTGCTATTATCCAAAGCTCTCTTACAGCAAAACAGAATCTTCACATTTGTGTTCCAATTGCCCTGACTCTATTTTCCTTTCACTGTCTGGCTCATAAGCATAGAAAATGGTGAAGATGCTGCAGAGCTCGATGCCGGTAAGATGGAACACTTCCCACACATGGGGCCGCATCACTGAAGGCCATGCTACTTACTGACCCTCCTGCTACAGTAAGCTGCTCCTTCCTGTCCAGATGCACAAGCATCCAGGCATGTCTCTCCCACTCAAGATGGGCACATTCTTCTGTTTCTTCTCATGCTTTGAAACACAAGTCCTAAGAAACCTGTAGCAGTCTCACTCTGTTTAAAGGGTAATTTTGTAGAGACCCCCTCCAAATTCTATGATGACCAGGTTTCTGATACCCTGGAAAATTGCGAAGACTTGCTGAAGCCTTTGCACATGAAAATAAAACAACCATAAAAGAAAGAAAATTATCTCATTGGGTGGTTTAGGGATATACTTGTTTAGAGGATGGCATAAAGCAATGTTTAGATTTTTTAAAATTTATTTTTAACACTACCATGATTCATTTTTCCCTTTTGAATATACTGATAGTTGTGAGATATATTCTCATGTCTAATCCTGCCACAGTAAACACACAGCTGGGAAAAAACATTCATATATACTACTAGAAGGATTCTGCTAATTCAAGTCACATGGGATTGCATAATGAATTCATTCCCAAGTATTCTCAATTGTGTAATAAAATACACCTGAAATATAAATTAAAACCACTTATCACTAGACATACATTGCCAATAAATAAAAGATGTGTATTTGTCACAAGTTTAACAAGTGGATGTTACAACCATGTATTTCTCTACATATGTTAATTATTGTACTATGAATAGCCAATAATTGACTAAAAGGTATTTTGTGGATGTTAAATATTTGCAAATACATGATCATATAAAGAATTTTAAAAAGCCAAAGGCAGAGAAAGAATGAAAAAATCACATTTAAACTATCTTAATAAATAAATAAATATATATTTCCTGTGAAAACTAAAACAAAATGTGTTTTTTATTGCATTTAATGAGACTGTGACTGATAATATGAGAATCTAATGTGAAAAAGTACCTTTAATTCACAATGTGGAGGCCTTTCTGGTTATTAAAATACTGGCAAAAGATTAAGTTGGTAAATATGTGTAGTGATAGTTTTGAAATTTATGAAGTAAATTAAAAATATAGAGTGGTGTTGAAACCAAATATCTATATTATCTATGAAAAATATCACTGAGTACTTTTAATCTCTGATTTGGTATGTTGAGGTATTTTAGGTTAGTTTAGCAATGGAGTTAGGTAAAAGAAAGAAAAAGCACTTCTCTACTGAGCTCTCTCAATGCTAAAAGTTATGACGTAGAAACTACCCCATCCTTTATCTAGTAAACTCCATATATATATATGGAGTATATATATATATATATATATATACACACACACACACATATATATGCACACACACATATATGGAGAGTTGTGTGTATGTGTGTATATACACACATATATATAAATTATCAATCCACTGTCTCATATTGGCAATGTAAATATTATTTCCCCAAGACTACAAATGACACAGCAGAGCAAGTCCATCACACCTTGCCCAAGGCCACCATAGCAAATTGGGGTCTTGAACCCCTGTCAACTGATTCCCATCTGAGGGATCTTTTTCATTGATGTTGATTTTATTTACTGTCATGACCATGTTGTGTCACAATAGGTTTCCTGGTGCTGTCATCTCCAATAGACCATAGGATCGTAATTCTAGTGTTCATAGCCTAACTATTGTTGTTATATCCATATCTACTAGCAAGATGCCTGATACACA
This sequence comes from Sturnira hondurensis, assembly GCF_014824575.4. NCBI lineage: Eukaryota > Metazoa > Chordata > Mammalia > Chiroptera > Phyllostomidae > Sturnira > Sturnira hondurensis. The sequence goes on along the minus strand of NW_028095541.1, from coordinate 1,282,963 downwards.
GCAGGCCCTAAACAAATACGTGTTGAACTGAAATAAAATATGCTACCTTTGCCAGTTTAACTACATTATAATCCCAGGTATTTCAGCAATCGCCATCATGTACAAAAGAGTACAATGAAAATGAGGACTGGTGTGAACTGACCTAATACTACCAGGCTCGCTCCTTTCTTTTCCAATGTCCTTCCTGTTAGGTTAAACATCACCTGATATTCACTCAGTTCACAAGAGAACAAAGGAAACTTTCACCTCATGACTTTTTTTGTTTTGGCAAATGCAATTTCCATGTCCCTTTTTCACCCAAATATTTCCTTTGCCAACACTCAGGAAAATTTTATTTCTCCTGTTTTCAAAACAATAGCAGTCACTGGTTCAGCCTGTTATAATTTCATATCTTCACTGTGTGCTAATGCCAGACATTCAACGCAAAGTAAATAAATTCTATTAGCACGTAGTTGTTATTTTTATCCCCATAGTCATACATGTAAGGAAATGTTACAATTCACAGTGAATGTTGCTGGCGTGAATACAAAGACCACAGAAGAGAGATATATATTTATAGTGACAGACGCTTTGTGCCTTAAGCTTTATCAGGACATACTTGGGAAAGTCCCTTTCTTACCAGAGTTCATTGTCCTGACTTGCACTTTAGTGGCCCCTGCAGGCTACTAAAGTAAAACTTCAGCTCAAGTAAAAATAATGACGAAGGTGTGCCCCAGACCTCTGGCCACAGCAATACTGGGTTCCCACTGGTCACCAGTCTCCTACTGGATTGTGTACTACCTGTCAAAGCAACAAAAAGATGCTGAAAAGTAAACAAATGTCCTTCTCTTCCCCTAAATTAACAATCCCCATTCTTTTAGCACTAGGGGCAGGCATTAAATTGACAGTTTCCATAATGCTAATAAAATAAAAATTCCATTGTGTCTGTTGGGATTGAAGCCTGGAAACAGCCTGGAGCGGAGTGTGACAATGGAGCAGGGTGTGACAAACTGCGACTTCAAGCCAAACCCAGCCCTACACCTCCTTTTGCATGGTTCACAAACCAGGATTTTTTTTCTTTTAATTTTAAAGGGTTTAGTGAAAGAAATTTTAAAAACATGCAACTTTAAGACTTTCAGATAACTGCATTTAATCTCAGCCTAGACTCTTTATAAAGGATAGCAAGTTTTATTTTGTTTTGTTTTTTCTGTAAAGGGATAGATATTAAATAGGTTTTGTGGGGCTTATACATTCGCATATATTTCCGTTTTTTCTAAAGCCTTTTAATACAAAAAAGTTAAATTAAAAAATCATTTTCCCTATGGAGCCTAACAGAAACACATTTGGGGGCCAGATTTGGCAAGCTGGTAGACCCTGCTGTAGTGGGTTGTTGAGGCAGAAGACAGGATGGAAGATGAATCACCACATGGAGAGAAGTATTCCATCAACCATAAATCCTTCCCACCAGATTCACCTGCCTTGTGCTATTTTAAGCCTAACAATTAAATGTCCACTGTATGTGAGTGAGGAAGTGTTCAGGTCTATGGAATACAGTAGCTAGGTTAACCTAACACAGACAGAACAGCTAAGGAAATTTTTCACACAAAAAAGGGACAATGAAGCCCACATCTGAAGGAGAGAAAGCCATACAGACTCTGTTCCAAGCAGGGCCCTGAGTCAGAAGAGTATCTGTCGTGTTTAAGGAACAGACAGAAGGGAAGCATGGCCACATTACAGTGATTGAGAAGGAAGATACCAGTGTTTGAGGTCATGGAAGAAAGAAACAAGTAAATTGTCTAAGACTTCATGACTTCATGGATTTTTTTTTATTTTTACTCAGAGGAAAAATGGGAAGCCACTGGAGGGTTTTGTGTTGAACAGTGACATGATAAGACTCTAGTTATAATGGTTTCACTCTGGCTGCTGTACTAAAAATACATAAAGGCAATCAACTGGCAGACTAGTTTGGAGACTAGTGCAATCATTCAAGTGAAAAATGATGAAGAGTTGGAATAAAATTGTAACAATGGATAAAGTAGAGCCCACAGGACTTGTTGAAGAATTTATGTGGTACATAACAGAAAGAGAAAGGCCTAGGATGACTTCATATATTTTGTCCTGGGCAAAGTGAGTTTAAGAAGACCAGAAAAGGAGTAGGTTTGAAAAATATTAGGAGCTCAGTCTTCTACATGTAAAGTGTGAGATGTTAGATATCAAATGTAGATGTTAAGTTAACACTTGGAAATAAATGTCTACAACTCAGGTTAATGGGATCCCTTTGTAATCTATCTTCTTTTCTGTAACACTCCTATGACAATTTTGATAACATAGATAGGTATATATATACAATGTTCTGTTTGCATTCTTTTTCTCTCATTCTAGTTAGTTTACGCATTAAAGGAAGGACTAATGTTTAGTTTAAAAACAATTCTGTGTCCTGAGCAGCCCACAGTACACTGAACAAGTGGTTTGAAATGAGTAAATGGGTGTGTTTCTGTGAGTCTACAAACACCAGAGGCAGGGTGTTGCGCCGTAAAGTTGCCATACTTGTTAAATATAGTCATTGCCTACAGTGCTTCTACTCTCAAACAAAAAAACAAACAAACAAACAAAAAAAAACACTTTTAATGAGAAATATTTAAGGTATTTTACAAAATAGTGAAGAGCTTATGTCTAAAAAAATTCACAAATTCTCTAATTGCAGTGCTAACTAAAGTTTGAGACTCTTGCTATATAATTGTGATTACAATCATACCTATTTATTTGTCAAAGTATTAGTAAAGATTATATTCAATATCAATATTTTATGAGAAACTACCACCAATTAGATATTGTATTCCCTCCTTTGCCCTTGAGACCTCTTTGTGAAAGTTATGCCACTTAAATAAAGAAAAATATCCCAAATTTTATTAGTTTCCAAGAAAAGTAACCATGAAAACTTCAAAAGGAGAAATCACCATCATGCAATATCATAAAAGTTAGTATCTGCTGAAGTGAGTTCACAAAGTGGGTTACCTATGGAATATTTTTATTTTGCCAGGGGTAAAAGCAATGCTGTATTTCACAAATGCATTATGGGTTATAATGTTCCTTAGAAAAATAAAGTACAGCAGATATTAGATTATTTATGTGGATTTACAAATGAATTTCAGCATCTTTTTCTCTAGCTTCCTAATGAACACTGCCGGGAACCTTCAAGCAACGTGGTGTTTGTTGCCATTTGCACCTGTGAGTATGCCGCAGGGGGTGGAAATAAAGCATCATGTTTTAAATAGATTAAGGAGTAAGAGGGGATCTTTAGCAGGTTAAGGCAATTACTTGGTTTTCCTGCTGGTGACAGATTTTCATTGTTCCCAACCATAACCCTCCACACAAGGGGAGGTACATGTTTATTTGTTTTTCAGCTTGTACAGCTGACTCATCTCTCTTTCCCCACCCCCTACAACACATGTGCACAGCTTCCCCACACAGGAAAGATCCAAACAGCTGCATATTAGCAGTTGTAAAAATCTGTACAAAAATAATTATATTTTCTGAGTTTTAAAGTAAATGATACCAGTGGGTTTGACATATAAGTTTATTGCATTTTACTTCTTTTTTAAATGGTGTTTTATTTTTTAATTTTATTTTTTAATTAAAATTGACACTCAATATTGTTTTACATTAGTTCCATGTGTACAGAAAAGAGTTGGGTAATTATATAATTTACAAAACATTCCCCCAATAACTAAAGTACCCTCTTGTCACCTGATATAGTTATTATAATATTATTGAACATATTCTTTATGCTGAACTTTACAACTCTATGTGATAATTTCATGTCTACCAATTTTTACTTCTTTTTTTTAAAAGATTTTATTTATCTTTAGAGGGGAAGGGAAGGAGAGGAGAGAAACATCAATGTATGGTTGCCTCTTGTGTGTTCCCTGCTGGGAACTGGCCTGCAATCCAGGCATGTGCCCTGACTGGGAATCGAACCGAGGTTATTTGGTTCACAGGCCCACGCTCAATCCACTGAGCTACACCAGCCAGGGCCCAATTTTTACTTCTTAATCCCATTATCTTTTTTATCTCTCCCCTCCAGCACCCATGAGTTTGTTCTCTATGTCTATAAGTCTGGTTATATTTTGTTTGTTAATTTTGTTCTTCAGGTCTCACATATAACTGGAATCATATGGAATTTGTCTTTCTCTGTCTGACCTGTTTCCCCATAAGCACACCCATTTTTTTTTGGATGGTAAGAATTCATTCTTTTTAATGGTTGAGTACCATTTCACTGTATATAGGCACCAGAACTTTTCTACCCATTCGTCTATCAATGGAGCACTTCAGTTGCTTCCATAGCTTAGCTATTGCAAATAACACTGCAATGAAAATAAGGGTTCACATATCTTCGATTTGATGTTTTGGGTTTCTTTGGGTTCATATCCAGAAGTAAAACTGGTAGCTTATAATAGTCCCACTACTAGTTTTTTAAGAACTTCCATAGTATTTTCCATAGTGGGTGTACCAATCTGCATTGCTACCAAGAGTGCATGAAGGTCCCTTTTTCTCCACATCCTCACCAACACGTTCGTTGATTTATTAATGATAGCCATTCTGATAAGTGTGAGGTAATATTTCATCGTGGGTTTAATTTTTATTTCTCTGATGATTAGTGACATTGAGCATCTTTTCATATGTCTATGGGACATCCATGCGCCCTCTTTGGAAAAGTGTTTATTGAGGCTCTCTGCCCATTTTTTCATTGAATCATTTGGGTTGTTTGTTGTTGAGTTGTATGGGTTCTTTATACATTTGAGGAATTAACCATTTATCCTAAGTATTATTGGCAATTATCTTGTCCAACTCAGTTGGTTGTCTTTCCTTTTTGTTGATAACTTTCTTTGCTGTGCAAAAACTTTTCAGTTTGATGTAGTCTCATTTGTTTATTTTTTATTTTGTTCCCCTTGCTCAAGGAGATATATCAGAAAAACTGTTGCTAAAAGAAATATCAGAAAGTTTACTGCCTATGTTATCTTTCAGGAGATTTATGGCTTTGAGTCTTATATTTATGTTTTTAATCCATTTTGAGTCTATTCTTGTATATGATATAAAAAGGTGGTCTACTTTAAATTTTTTGCATGGGTCTGTCCTATTCTTTCAACTTCCCTTATTGAATAGACTGTCTTTACTCATTTGTATGTTCTTGCCTCATTACTCATAAATTAATTAGCCAATAGGTATGGTTTTAGTTTTGGACTTTGTATTCTGTTGAATTTATTTATACAGCTATCTTTATGCCACCACCTTGATTTTTTCATTATTATATCCTTGTAGTATAGTTTGATATCAGTTGATATAATATTCCAACCAGTTTTTTTCTCTCAAGACTGCTGTGGCTATTTGAGATCTTTTGTGATTTCATACAAATTTTTAGATTATTTGTTCTAGTTCTGTGAAAAACATCACTGGTATTTTACTCGGTATTGCATTGAATCTGTAGACTGCTTTGGGTAGGTAGTATGGTCATTTTGATGATGTTAATTCTTTCTACCCATGAGCACAGTGTATGCTTTCATTAACTTGTATCTTCTTCAATTTCTTTCTTCAATATCTTGTATATTTCTAAATATGGGTCTTTTACTTCCTTGGTTAAATTTATTCCACAGTATATTTTTGATGCAATTGTAAATGTGATTCTTTTTTTAGTTTATTTTTCTGACAGTTCATTATTGGTGTAGAAAATGCAGCTCACTTCTGAATATTGATTTGTATCTTGCTACTTTACTGAGTTCATTTGTCAGTTTTAGTAGTTATTTTTTATGGAATTTTTAGGGTTCTCTCTATATAGTATCATATCATCTACAAATAATGACAATTTTACTTCTTTCTTTCCAACTTCAATACTTTTTTTTCTTCTTGTCTGATTGCTATGGCTAGAACTTCTAATGCTATATTGAATAAGAATGGTAAAAGTGGACATCATTGCCTTGTTTTTTGGGGGGAATTATTTTAAAAGGATAGGTGTTAATTCTTTTTTGAATGTTTGGTAAAATTAAACTCTGAAGCCATCTTGTCCCAGGTTTTTCTTTGTTTGCAGTTTCTTGATTACTAATTTGATCTGTTATAATTATTTTGTTCTGACTTCTTATTTCATTTTGATTCAGTTTTAGAAGATTTTATGTTTTCAGAAATTTATCCATTTCCTTCAGATTATCTAACTTTTGGAATATAACAGTTTGTAGTTTTTTCTTTCAATCCATTGTATTTCTGTGATACCAGTAGAAAATTTTCCTCTTTCATTTCTGATTTTACTTCTTTGGGTCCTTTCTTTTTTTCTTAATGAATCTAATTAAAGGTTAATCAATTTTCTTTTCGTTGAAAGAATCAAATCTTGGTTTCATTGCTGGTTTATATTTTTAATTCTATTTTGTTCTTTTCGCCTCTAATATTTACTATTGTTTTCCTTCTACTTATTTGGGCTTTGTTTATTTTTTATTTATATATTTCTTCTGCTCATTTTAGGTATAAGGTTATATTGGTTGACAGTTTTCTTGTTTCTTGAGGTAGACCTGTAATACTGTGGATTTCCCTCTTGGGACTGCTTTTGCTGAGTCCCATATATTTTAGGTAATTGTTTTCTCATTTTCACTAGTTTCCAGATACTACTTGATATACAGTCATTGAATTTACAATTAATGGCTCAAAATGACTATGTCACAGTGTAGAAAACTCACATGTCCTAATGGTACTCATCCTTCATCACCTTCCATTTTCTTCATCAACTGAGAATTAGATAAATCCCCACTGTAAAATAATGCAAAAAATGCATACTTTTTACCCCCAAAGCATTAATCTCAGGTGAAATTTTTATGGTATTTATGTGAGTATATTGGATCATCTAGAAAGTATCCAGCCATGCACTATAAAAATAGAGACATTTATTCAAGACACATGTCACAGGAAACATTGTACATAGTACAGTGATGCCTCAATCTCCTTCAAAGGAGGTACCTTGGGACCTTGCACAGTTCTCTCAAACCTCTCAAACCTCTTCCCTCTCTCAAAACATTCTGCAAAATCCTTTTTTGGAATTGCAATCAGCTGCCCCCTCATATTTTCCCAAATCTCATAGGCAATCTGAAATAATTTCCTTTCCAAGGTGATCTTGGTTTTGGAAAAAGATTTCCAAAAGTCACAGGGTGCCAAATCTTGGCTGTAGGATTCACCTGGGTAATATGATGTTTTGCCAAAAAACTTTGCACAAGACATGATGCATGAGCAGGCACATTGTTGTGATGAAGCTTCCAGTCACCAGTTGCCCATAGCTGTAGTAGGTTTCATCATATTGCATCTCGCAACCAGTAAAGAGCATTGAGGTAGTACTCTTTATTAATAGTTTGGCCTGGAGGGATGTGCTTATGAGGGATAACACCTTCCCAATCAAAAGACGCAGGTAACATGGTCTGGATCTTGCTGTGACTTTGCCACACTTTCTTCAGGTGTGGGGAACCAGGTGACTTCCATTGGAACAACCGGGCCTTTGTTTTTGGATCACAGCTGTAGACCCACAATTCATCTCTGGTTATCACCTTCTTGAGGAAGTCTTGTTTGTTGGTAATGGTTTGAATCAAGTCATTACCAACTGTAACACAATGTTCCTTCTGCTCTGGAAGCAGAAGATGTGGAATGAATTTTGCCATGACATGATTTGTGCCAAGATCTTGAGTCCAAGTCTCAGGCACAGACAGTAGTTTTGGAATCCCCAGATCTGCTTTTAGTTCTTACACTGTCAGTTGCTGATCTTTGTTGATTGCAGCCCGTATATGTTCAACATTCTCAGGCGTCTGGCTTGGTGCAGACCTTCCAGAATGTGGATTATTTTCAACAGATTTTCGACCATCTTTGAAGCATGTGCCACACTTTTGTTTGCTCTTCACTCATTGAGTTGTCCCCAAAAGCCTTCTGAATTATCTGAATGGTTTCCACAGAGGAGTGTTCAAGCTTACTAGAAAATGTGATGCGCATTCATTGTTCTACTTGCTCAGTCACATTAAATGCAATGGTCACACAGTATATGTGTCTACTGCCCCCATTAACTAATACAGTGAAGTTCTCATTGTTCACACATACACATTCCAGTCCCCTCTCTTTGGCTGCCAGGTTACATCTATGTTGCACAAACCATTGTTATATTAACAGTGCCTGGGTTTTTAAAAACCAGGAACTCATGTGTCACACAGTATAAAGTAGCTGAATAATTACACAGAACACATCTATTTATTCTTACTCCTGGTATTATCACAGGGTCTATTATCTAATGCTTCCTTGATAAATACTTATTTGATAAATAAATAAACAAATTGCATTGTAATTTGCCTGTTCCTCCATTCAGAAACTTATTTATTCAGGAGATCTTGCCCTACCTTCTCCCTGGACTCTTTTGACTCCTGGAGTCATCACACAACTGCTAAGCATCTCCCTGTATAATCTTTCTATAACTTAACTTAAGTAAATGGTTTCCTACAGAACAAGTTATTAAGGAATACTTTTTAAAATGCCATACTCCACTGAACAACTGCATCTGTTATAACACATTGCACACATTTTATGGTAATTTTTATAGAATTTTGGATATCCTGTCTTTTGGTCAAAATGCATCTTCATGATATAAAAAACTATTTAAAAAACTCATCTCATTAAACTTACATGCCTTTCCAGGGAACCTAACTAGAAGTGATGCTAAAGACAAGTTTGTTAGACTTGCAACAACACTTGATTATGAAGAATTTTATATTTTGAAATTAATATTTATTTCTTTAAAAAGCTTGTATTAAAAAATTCTTTTATGGAGAAAGGCTGTAGATTTGGTGCTCTGAGGCAGAGTTTAGTGCTCAAGAAGAATTTAAGGGAGTGCCAATGCCGTTAGCCCAACCTCTGTGGAGGGTAGGGGAATAAAGCAGATGTGGACAGAGGGTAAAGTTGGCAGCTTCAGCTAACTCTGCTGGGAGCTCTGAAGCTCATTGTCTTGTCACAATTGTCTTGCTTTGGCCCAAGAGGGATAGCCTTATATACCTATGCTTTGATCATCAATGCACATGGAGTCTCCTAAAAGAAGTGATCTTGAGGGAGGTCCCTCTCTGCAGTGGCAACAATTCAGGAGGCACTGCCAGCCAAATAGTTTCCTGACAACATTTATAGCCATGAGGACAAACATCTGTCCTTCATAGAGATCTGCATGGCATGTCTTCATCTGCGTGACTAGTAATTTACTAATTTATTATTTTGTTATTTTTGCTTTTTTCAAATAAAAATGACTAATATTGAATGCAGACTATGCTGAGGTACTATAATGTGTTCTAAGTACATTATCTCAGTCAGTAGTATAAAAACTCCATAATCTACCAAAATTGAGCTCCATTTTACAGATAAGAAATCTTGGACATTTCACAAGTAGATTTTCAAGGGACATGTGAATAGAATTTGGACCCAGAGTCTCTAGCTGTAGATACAGAACTTTTAACCCTACAGTACAAGCTACTTTCCAAAAAGAATGCAAAACAGCATGTGAGGCAATAAATCATCTTGAAATCTCAAATGCAGTTTTGGTTCAGTGTACTTGTTTCCATTTAGATTTTATTAAGGTGAATTACAATTGTATGAAAATTTTTTTCTCTAATTGTGCTATTGGACGTGAGAGGGTGACCCTTGTAATGATTAATGTTTGATGTCAGCGATAAGACAAATACAAATAAATACATACAGCCTTATGTGGGAAGAAAAAGCCAATATCTCCATTTAAAGTGTTACATGTGTAAATGAGAGATATAAGAAGGCAGAATGATGGAGAGTCCCTAAAATAATCTTTTATATTTATACCTCTCCCAGTGACTGATGGTAGATATAATGTTCTGAGTAAAACACATGCACTCACGCACACACACATTATTATATACACACACAGTAAAATTGAGTTTTAAGGATCTAATTCTCAATGATAGGTCATGTTTATGAAACAATTTAAAACATATTGCCGTGGATTTGGCAGGCATTTAGAAATATTTTATAAAACAGAAAATATACTGTGCATTTATTTCCCTAGAGATATTTTATATAAATTGTAACCAACATTTTAAGAACTAATTTCTAATGTTATTAGAAAAGAAAATATCTAAACATTTAGAGCTATCAGTGTTTGGACTACTTTCCCACAGGATATAATAGTGAAACCAACCCTAAAATTATTGAAACCAAGAATGTACATAGCCCACATAATAGGTATAAAAAAGCAGGAAAGAACAAGTTGCCCTAATGGTTCATTTCTATTTCTGAATTCCTACAATGAATGGTTATAAATGACATTAAATAAAAACAGAAAATATTAAATAAATGCAGCTTATTAAATCATTGTAACCCATCAACAACTACTATGTTGTTTTATTATAAGATTTACCAATTTTACTATAAATGGTTTCATAAAGTTACCTAAGGAATTTAATTTAATATAACAAACAATCTTTAAAAATAGAATAAAGTAAATGTATGTGAAAGGGCTTATAACTTTTAAATTTCCCCCAAAATTATTTTTACATTTTTACATATAATTGTACCCTACTCAGACCATCTTTTTAAATACAAGAGACCTGTTTGAAAAAAGTCCACCCATTGTTAATATAACGAGAACAGTTTGTGCAACATTGATGTAACCTGACAGCCAAGGAAAGTGAACTGGAATATGCATGCGTGAACAATGAGAACTTCACTGTATACTCAGTGGGGGCTGTAGATGGCATTGAGTGAGTGTGTGTACTGTGTAACCATTGCATTCAAAATGACTGAGCAAGTAGAGCAATTAATGTGCATCGAAATTTGCATTAGGCTTGAACATTCCTCTGTAGAAATATTCAGATAATTCACACGGCTTTCAAGCACAATGCAGTGAGTGCAGTGCAAATACAAGTGTGACACAAATGCTTCAAAGATGGTCGAATATCTGTTGAAAATAATCCACATTCTGGAAGGTCTGCACCAAGCCAGACGCCTGAGAATGTTGAACATATACGGGCTGCAACCAACAAAGATCAGCAACTGACACTGTAAGAACTAAAAGCAGATCTGGGGATTCCAAAACTACTGTCTGTGCCTGAGACTTGGACTCAAGATCTTGGCACAAATCATGTCATGGCAAAATTCATTCCACATCTTCTGCTTCCAGAGCAGAAGGAACATTGTGTTACAGTTGGTAATGACTTGATTCAAACCATTACCAACAAACAAGACTTCCTCAAGAAGGTGATAACCAGAGATGAATTGTGGGTCTACAGCTGTGATCCAAAAACAAAGGCCCGGTTGTTCCAATGGAAGTCACCTGGTTCCCCACACCTGAAGAAAGTGTGGCAAAGTCACAGCAAGATCCAGACCATGTTACCTGCGTCTTTTGATTGGGAAGGTGTTATCCCTCATAAGCACATCCCTCCAGGCCAAACTATTAATAAAGAGTACTACCTCAATGCTCTTTACTGGTTGCGAGATGCAATATGATGAAACCTACTACAGCTATGGGCAACTGGTGACTGGAAGCTTCATCACAACAATGTGCCTGCTCATGCATCATGTCTTGTGCAAAGTTTTTTGGCAAAACATCATATTACCCAGGTGAATCCTACAGCCAAGATTTGGCACCCTGTGACTTTTGGAAATCTTTTTCCAAAACCAAGATCACCTTTGGAAAGGAAATTATTTCAGATTGTGTATGAGATTTGGGAAAATATGAGGGGGCAGCTGATTGCAATTCCAAAAAAAGGATTTTGCAGAGCATTCCAAACATTGGAAGAGATGCTGGAAGGTGAAGTCCCAAGGTGCCTACTTTGGAGGGAACTGAGGCATCTTTGTCCTATGTACAATGTTTCTTGAGTCATGTTTCTTCAATAAATGTGCATATTTGTCATACTATATGACACATATATTTTAATGAAAATGAAAATAAAAATATAGGTTGAATTTGGCATAGACTTAGACTACAGATTATGTGTTATCTGTATGTGTCATATATACTTCCTTCTTTGGATGCCTATAAACATTGCTCTTGTGGAGATTCATGATATTGTCATGTGCTTGTGCCAAGTATATTTAGAAATTAAATACAGCAAGGAGATAATGATGGCCAAAGGCTATTTCCTCTCAAATGATGTTAATAAGAGCATGTTGTTTTTGTTTTAACTGTCAGAAATTGCTTTCACTGTCACAAAACTTTTTAGCATATATTTATGTCCACTTTGTACTGCTATGTAGGACATTTCTTACATACATCATAAGAGCATTATTTTACGGAATACAGAGGAGGAGACTGGACAGCTTTGTCTTTTATGTGCACATGCATGTACTTCCCCTTCACTCATTTTCCAGTTATTGCAAGACAATTCCCAAGCTCCCTTTCTATTTCCCATATGACCTTGCGGTGCCCCACACCCTCTGTGTTTTAAACTCTTGTCTTGTAAATCTAGGTATTGGTTGAATGACTTCCAAATCAAACTCTATCTCAAGGTTGTTTGGCAATTTCTCAAGAACACTTTGGTCTAAACATATTACTACAGCTTTTTCTCTCCCTTCACCATCTACATAACAACAAATGACATTCTCTCCTCCATGTTTCTCCTTTTCTTTGGTTACNCATATATTTATGTCCACTTTGTACTGCTATGTAGGACATTTCTTATATACATCATAAGAGCATTATTTTACGGAATACAGAGAAGGAGACTGGACAGCTTTGTCTTTTATGTGCACATGCATGTACTTCCCCTTCACTCATTTTCCAGTCATTGCAAGACAATTCCCAAGCTCCCTTTCTATTTCCCATATGACCTTGCAGTGCCCCACACCCTCTGTGTTTTAAACTCTTGTCTTGTAAATCTAGGTATTGGTTGAATGACTTCCAAATCAAACTCTATCTCAAGGTTGTTTGGCAATTTCTCAAGAACACTTTGGTCTAAACATATTACTACAGCTTTTTCTCTCCCTTCACCATCTACATAACAACAAATGACATTCTCTCCTCCATGTTTCTCCTTTTCTTTGGTTACTTTTCTTTTTAATTTATTTTTTATTAAAGCATGTTGACATATAATATTATATTAGTTTCAGGTATAGAACAAAATGATTTATTACAATACGATCACTACAATATGTCTAGTGACCATCCATCACTCTACAAAGTTATTATGACACTGACTGTATTCCCTGAGCTATATATTACATTACTATGGCTTATATTTTATTACTTAAAGTTTACACCTCTTAGTCCTCTTCACATTTTTCACCAATCCTCTAATGCCCCTCTGGACACCAGCAGTTTCTTATCTATATTTTACTCTGTTTTTGTTTTCTTTTTCTTTTTCTTCTACTTTGTTCTGTTTTTTAGACTCCACATGTAGGTGAAATCATAGTGTTTCTCTTTCTCTGACTTATTTCATGTAGCATAACAACCTCTATATCAATCTATGTTGTCACAAATGGCAAGATTTCATTATTTTGTGACTGAGTCGTATTCCATTGTATAAATGTACCACATCTTTATACATTCATCTACTGATAGACACCTAGGTTGCTTCCTTGTCTTGGTTATTGTAAATAATGCTGCAGTGAACACAGGAGCAGATATATCTTTAAAAATTAGTGTTTTTACTTTGAATAAGTATCCAAAAGTAGAATTTCTGGGTTTCATAGTAGTTTTATTTTTAATTATTTTGGAGAATGTTCATACTCTTTTCCATAGTGGCTTCATCAGTTTACAGTCCTATCAAGAGTGCATAGGGTTTCCTTTTCTCTGCATCTTTGCCAACAGTTCTTGGTTGACTTTTTGATAAAAGCCATTCTCACAGGTGTAAGACATATATCACTGTGGTTTGTATTTGCATTTTTATGATAGTGTAATTGAGCCCAATTTCATATGTCTGATAGCTGTCTGTGTCTCTTCTTTGGAAAAATATTGATAAAGGACATTTTGATTGGATTATTTGTTTTCCTGAAGTTGAGTTGTGTGAGTTCCTTATATATTTTGTATATAATCTCTTATCAGGTATATCACTATCAAATATTTTCTCCCATTCATTAAGTTAAGTTGTGTTTTTGTTTTGTTGACCATTTCTTTTGCATTTCAAGAGATTGTTAGTTTGTGATAATTTCATGTGTTTATTTTTGCTTTAATTGCTGTTGCCTGGAGAAGCATACCCAAAAATTATTGCTCAGAATGCTGTCAAAGAGTTTACTGCCTATGTTTTTTTACAAGAGTTTTATGCTTTCAGGTCTGACAGTTAAGTCACTAATCCATTTTGAATGCTATTTTTGCCTTTAGAACGAAAACGTGGTCTGATTTTTATTTTTTTTATGTATCTATCCAGTTTTCTCAACCCCATGCATTAAAAAGATTGCCTTTTTCCCCACTATATATTTTACATTCTTTTCCATAGATTAGCTGAACATATAAGTTTATTTCTGATCTATGTATTCTGTTCATTGATTTATATGTCTCTTTTTGTGCCAGTACCATTCTCTTTTGATTGCTATGCATACTTTTGTAGTATTGTATAAAACTGGGGAGCATATATCTGTCTTTGTTCTTCTTTCTCAGGATTACCTTGGCTATTTGGGGGTCTGTGGTGATCTAATGTAAAATTAAGGATTCTTTGTTCTAGTTCTGTGAAAAAAAGTCATTTGTATTTTGATAGGCATTGTACTGAATGTATACATTGCTTTGGGTAATATGAGCATTTTGAAAATATTAATTCTTTCCATCTATGGTAAATCTTTCTGTTTGTGTGACATTTAATTTATTTCATCAGTATCTTATAGTTTTCAGAGTATAATTCCTTCACATGGTTAGTTAAATTTGTTCCTAGGTATTTTATTATTTTGATGCAATTTTAAATGAAATTATTTTATCAGTTTCTCTTTCTAACAGCCTATTTTATACAATGTGTATAAAAGCAACAGATGTCTTTATATTAATTTTGTATCCTGAAATGTTTGTATTCAGGGAAACTCTTTAGCTCCCCTTTAATTCTTAATAATAACCTTACTGGTTGGAGTATTTTAAGTTGTAGATTATTTTCATTCAGCACTTTCATTATATTCTGCCACTCTCTTCTGGTCTGAAAAGTCTCTGCTGAGAAACCAAGTGATTTACTCATAGGGTTGCTCATGTATGCAATTAGCTGTTTTCCTACTGCTGCCTTCAAAAACATTCTTTTTATTTTTAAATTTTACCATTTTATTTAGACCTGTTTTGATGTGGATCTCTTTGGATTTATCTTCATTTGGGCTCTAATAGTTCCCAAGAGTTGGTAGTTGCCTTGGAATTAGTAAATGGATTTTTTCACATATAGTCTGGGTGCTCTTTGAAATGCTGTTTTATTGCTGTTCCTTAAGGCAGGAAAATCTTTATACAAGACCCTTTGTGATATCCCTTTCTACTGTAGGTTGCCCCTCATCTATAGAGTCACTCTCCCATCTCTTGTGCAGAAGCTGTTCTACCTATCTTCAGTTGTTTTTCAGAAGGAATTGCTCTATATGTAGGTATATATTTTTTGGCACATGAGAAAAGTTGAATTCTAAGTCTTTTACTACCCTGTTATATTGAACCTAACCTCTTCTTGTGTTTCTTTGTGCATTGGTGTTCTTCATCCTAAGTTTACAAAAATGAAGACATTTTAAGTTTAATTTATTTTTCATTAGATTTAATTCAATGGTGCTAACTCTTACTGTGAATAATAGGAAATATAGTAAAATTCTCTTTCCTGAAGAATCTCAATTGTGTCTGTTATCTAAAAATACATTTTAATAGCAATTCAATAGTGAGCCAAATACTTTCTTTGATATTAGAAACATCTTATTTGTCAATTTAGAGAAAAAAAATGTAGGTTCTCCCCTGACCCATAAATTTGTATTTTTCTGCCACACAGTATGCCTCCAATTTGTAGCCTGACCTATAAAAATAATATATTATTATTTCTAAACACACTTAAAGATTTAAAAAATAGATTTGTGGATGACAGACACTGCTGTCTGAATTAGGTTCTCTCAGCATGACTCTGTGGAAGCCTACCTAGCTGACAAGGGTGGAAATTTAATTTTTGCCTCAGTGGAACCTCAGGTAGAATTGAATCTCTGAAAACTTCAGAAGTAAAAAAACTGGTGATAATTTTATTCAGGAGGACAATTTTTTAAATGCCAACAAATGTAGAGTAGAATGTAAAGAATTTAAAGAATAGTTTATTCTCATTGCCGGTGTTATATTCAGGAAGTATCACACTTCTCCAACATGGTTCTTTATTGTTGAACAAAGCTCCAAATTTTCTTAGCAATATTCTTTTTGCAATGTGATAATAGAATGCTACAGAATAGGAGTTTGTAAACAGAAGTACAGAAGTCAGTTAAACTTTCCTTTTTAGAATACCATTTATCTCATCACCACCATGGCTAAATAATTCCTTTAATACTGAGTGGGGTTTTTTATTATTATTTTTAAATTCAAGGAGTAAGACATCTAAATGTGAGATAGGTAAAAATAGAGTAAAAGTGATTTATTTCCTTTCCTTCTTTAATTTTTTTCAGTTTAAATATAAACAGTTTCATGGAACAAAAAACAATTTTATCCCTAAATGCATGATTTATTGTATGAACAAGGTGGGCAAAGCATTGGTTCTAACATCATCATAAATAAAGAAAAATAGAGAAATTAATGGGGTTGAAAAACTTAGAAAGTTTGGGCTGAGCTTAGCTATTATTTCTATGTGTGTTGTGGAAAATTAATAAAGATACTTTTGATGGCCAAGATTTCTATTACTTTGAGATACTGTAATGTAGGTAAGTACACAGGAGTGTATTTTAAAGCACTATTACTGCAATATCTTGTCTTTTTAGGAAATAAATTCAGATTTATTTGTTTCATTAATAATCTCATTTAAAATTGTTCAAAGCATACTCCAATGATAAGGCATGTACAGTAGTTTTGCTCCACAGAAATTTAATTCTACCTCATAAAGAAAACACTACTTAAAATGCAATCATTCTAAAATTTCTTAGCAAATAGTTTCCCTAACATTGGCCCAATTTCTTCATAAATGCATTTAAGTTACCAACTTTATTAAGACTTCAGGCAATTTGTTGCCAAGAAGAAAACCCACTAAAAAAAAACAAACAATGAGAGTTGTGTTTTAAAATAAATTTTGATTTGCTTAGGCTGTTTAAAAATTGTTTGGAAGAATTCAAACTTTGTTCAAGCTTCAAGAGTGATGATTTCTGTCAGTGCACCCCTTTTTGTAAGCTTTCAACTGAATTACAGCCTTTGGACTGGAAAAAATATTTTCATAATCATTGCATTAAATATTTCTTTTATTATGACTGGGCTTGAATATGTAAAAAAGTAAAACTCAGCCTGAATACTTAATATTTTTTATAAAAACTATTTGGAAAAAATAAATGTGAGATAAATTGCAATCCCCAAGGAATTTTTATTGTCAATCTGGCTTCTAGAAGAAGACTATACATCTACCAATGAACTATGAAATACTTCCTGAAGAAAACAAATAATGCATTCCTTTGTGATATTTTTGTATGCCTGATTATAGTGAATAAAAAGTACTAATCACTTAAATTTTCAATCTGTAGAGGTAATTAATGTATGAAAATTAAAGATGAGAGGAAAAGGTGCAGAATTTCTTATTCAAAATTGACACTGAACTTCTTATAAAACATGGCAAATGTTGAGTAATATTAAACGGTCATGTATCTAGAAAATATTTTGAGAAATCATCTGGTGCTATAGCCTTTACAAATGACTGATTTTAACTTTCTGCCTTTGCATGTCAGCTGTGTAAATCCCTATATTATTTTTAAAGATTAAATAAACCCCCCAAAATCATATCATACTTTGACCACCCGTCTATCTCCAAACTCTAAAAACTCTTCCTTGCTATATGTTTAACCCAAATCTGTCAGGTATCATATTTTTCCCATTTATTCTCATTATGGAAAATAGCTAATTACTATAATCAATTAACTAGCACTGTATTTTTTAAAGCTATTATGAAACCACTTTTTAATCACCTCGCTTCCAAACTAAATAATCCCAATTCCTTTAACCTATCCTCAAAGGTTCCATTTTATGCTCTTTAATCATCTCTGTGGCTCTTCTTTAGATTTCCCACAAATTCCCAATGTCCCTAAGAGGCTTTAGAACCCAAAACTCAGTAATAATTTGTTTCTCTTTCATCTGTTGTCATGTGGTGGAAGTTGTGGGTTTGGCTTGTACTATAACCTAGATTGTAGACAACTTAAGGGCAAACAGTTTCTTTGTTTAAGAAGTATTTTTTTGCTAATCATAATTTCCTACAGAATTATGTATATAATGGATGCTTACCCATTCATTTTAAATTCTATCTTGTTTAATTTACTGTTTTAGTCTCATTATCATTGAATAGAGAAGAACCAATTTTTGGCCCTTATGTTAGATGAATTTACTGAGACACTCCAGCCCTGTTTCTTATGTTTGATTTTTCATAAAAAAGCCAAAGGCTCCCCATTCCATTTACAAGTCTCTTGACAGAAGTTCTATATAGTGTGACAACTATCACTCATTACTTTAAGTTTTACATTTCTCTTTGAATTTATCAAAAAGGAAAGATGTATTTGTTATTAAATATTTATCACCTTCTTTTCAAAATGGAAATGCATGATCTTGTCAATTCAAGCTGCAATATATGCATTTGAATGGGGGGGGGGAATCCCCAAATCAATTAATTGATTTTTCTTTGAATTAAGTGTATTTGTGCTAAAACTGACTAGTTAGAACACATGGCAAAACCAGCACAAGCCTAGAAGTAGCATTTATTAATGTTTGGTAAAAGACTAAAGGAAAATAAGCAGCTTATTGAGCATGGAATCTAGACTCTTAGTGTAATAATAATAAATCATAGAAAATATGCATTCTGAGTTTCATAATGAATTTACCCTAGAGAGAACTTTGGGAAAATTTATTAAAATATTGGCTTATGTTAAATACATAAAAAGAATAAACAGTTCACATAGCTTAAATTATTTATCAAAAGCACCTTCAAAATTTATAGTCATAAAATTCAGAAATTGTATATTTTGAATTTTTCATTAAAAACTTAGGTACTGAGTTCCTGTGATATGGCAGGAACAGTTCTAGATTATGGAGATAGAGCAATAAACAAACAGACAAAAATCTCTGCCTTCATGAAAGTTACATTTTATTTATTTACATATATATGTAAATTTATTCATAGTTTACATATGCCAAAAAATAGAGAAACAGGTAAAGCAAGTAGGAGGAGTTGGAAATAAGAGGATGGGCAGGTTGCTTTTACACAGGGAAGTCGGGAGAGGTCTCTCTGGTATGTTGCCATATTGGCAGAGACTGAAGGAAGTGAGGGTGTGAATCTTTCTGAATCCTGGACAAAGACAATTTCTAGCACAAAAAATAGCAAATGCATAAACTATGATGGTAGGGATATTTAAGATGTTCAAGAACCATCAAGGAAGCCACTATGACTACAGAAGAGTCAATGAGAGAGAACATTTAAGAGCAGAGTGATTGTGGAAACACAGTTAGATAATTCAGGATCTTCTAAGCTCATGGTCATGAATTTGACTTATACTCACACTGAGATGAGAAGCCATTTAAGACTGATCAAAGATTGATATAGTGGATCTTTACTTTTTAAATAACTCCTTTGGTAACTGTTTGGCTCATAGACCACAGAGTAGGAAAGTGTAGAAGTATTGAGATCAGTTACAAATCTATTGCAACAGCTTAGACAAGAAATGATGATGCTCCAGAATGCAGTGAGAATGGCAGAGGAAGTAAGAAGTTGTCAGAATTTGGATATGCCTCAAAGTAAGAGTTGAAAGATTAAGCAAAAAAATGTTTTAATGGAGTAAGTAAAGGTATATAATATGAGCCAGGCTTGAGAAACAGCAGAATCAAGAATTATTATAGCTTGGGTTTTGATCAGTGTTTTGTCAGTCTCAGCCTATTGATGGTCGTGCTCTCAGCGTGAATGCCTGAAGCACTGGCCTGGCCCATATACTCACAGTGAGTCTCCACACACATTTCCCCCCACCAGAGCCAACCCTTGTGGTTTTACTGTGACCATAAGATGAACTTCAACAGGGAACTGTGAAAAACAAAATGTATTACTCATAGGTCCTGGAGGGTAACTGAATGCCTGAGGACCACAGAGCAATCTCGGTAGTGGGAGTGAGGAGGAAAGGCCTGGGGCTCTGTCTTTATTAAGGTATGAGGGTAGGAAGTCTGGGGATTGTAGAGTTGGTAATTATTGGCTAATCTGAAGCATAAGAAAAAGAATTAAAGCATGAGAAATGGAGGCAAGGTCACACAAGCAGTCAGTTATTTAGGTCACCTAGGGTTTTCTGAAAGGGCAACTTTGTGGGTTGAGGGCAGACTTTTTTGGTTGTTTTACTAGTAGCTGTGTCATACAGCTGGAAATACATTTATTCCATAGATGTCTTTTGAGGGGAATGCCTTAGTAATCAACAGCTTAATATCAGGAACTTATAGTACAACCAACTAAAAGGATGACAGCGATACAATAATTGTCATAGGAAAGCCTGAGTAAAGATCAGTTCCTTTCTTTTGAAAATCAGTTGTGTGTATCTGTATTTGTTTATTCAATTCCATTGGTCCACCTGACTATCCTTTGGCCAGTACTACACAGTTTTGATTGCTATAGCCATAAATAAGTCTTAACACAGTATTGTGACTTCTCTAACCTTATTGTTCTTTTTCAAAAGTTTTAAAATATTTTTGTCTTTCCATATCCATTTTAGAATCATCTTTTCTGTATCTTCAAAAAATCCTGTTGGAATTTTGATAGCAATTGCATTAAAACTATAAATCTTTTGGGGGAGTTTTATCATCTTATAATACAATTTGGGACCTGACCCCTTCTATTTTATTTTCTAGAAGATATTATATGAAGTGTTATTCTTTATTTGAACACTTTGTATGATTATGTTTTAAAGTGTCATGGTGGAAGAATACATTGAGGAAGTGTACAAGTAAGACAGAATTAAGGAGGAAGCCTTAGAAGTTACTTTCCTGAGACATAAAGCTGTTTTGGACAAGTAGCTAATAATAAGGATGAAAATAGAAAACTAAGTGTATATAATACCTAGAATACAAGCTGGTACATGGTAGATAATCAATCAATGTTAACTTCTTCTTTATTTTTCCTTAGAATAATTTTCCTAGAACAATTATAAATAAATCAGACTAATCCTCTAAATTACAGGTTGGCAAACTCTAGCCTGTGGGTTTCTTGCATGCTTTTGTAAATAAAGTTTTATTAAGACACAACCATGACCACTTTATGCCTATTGCCTATGGCTCCTTCTGCCCTACAGTAGCAGAGTTGAGTACTTGCAACAGGTATCCTATGACCTAGGAGCCTACAATATCTGTTACCCAGTTCTTCAAGAAAAATAAATACCAACCCTGCTGTAGATAAGTCTAAGTATGTGAATGATATACTGTCAGTAATTTATATGCAAGGGCATTTATCAAAACATTTTCTTAAGAATGAAAGCCAATATCCTTACAGTTTCTCACGATAACCTACCCCACCCCACCTGTTATCTCACTCCCACTCTGACCCTAACACCTCTCTGACCTCATGACTAATTCTTCTGGCATCATTCACTCCATCTCAGCCTCCTTGCTCTTCTATAAAGGTCCAGACACACTTCCTTTTGGGGATCTTTCTCTGGAGATTTCCTCTGACTGAAATTCTCCTTCATATGTCATACATTCCTGTGAATCTTCCTTCATTTCTTTCAATTCTCTGTTCAAACTGTTTTCATCATTTCTTCATGAGGTCTACCCTGACCACCCTATTTTTATTAGATTTAGGAAATTCTATTCTCTAAAACCTTAAGAATTCACAAGTCTCTAAATCATCTGAGTTTTAACAAACCCTTTAAAATTAGGATAAAAATGTTTGTATATGTATGCCTAGACTTTATCATCCCCAGCATAAATCTAACCATTTTAAATTGTTTAAAATCCCCCTTTGCTGCATGAAACCTAAATTCTTCAAGTACTATGCAACTGCTAAAATATGAGTTGATACAAGTGAGAAAACAAGTCATGGTCTTGAATTTTTTCTAGTCATTATTTCTGTAACTCTTCTATTGGCAACTCTAAAATATGAATTGGATTAGTACTAAAGAAAAAAAAGCTTAGGAAAAAAGGATGAAGGGTCGATGATACATTTTTGTATCAAAAACTATTCTTTCATACAATGCCTGACACATAGTTGGCTAGCCATAAAAATTAGCTTTACTCCACAAAACTCACCCTACTAGAAAACGTAGCATTTCCATCCCCACCTTATCCTGAATTTGATACAAGCATTATCTCCTTTAGCTAAATATCAGTCTCATAATGTGAGGTGTAGAAATGACCATAATGTTTCTATCTGAGAATGCCAGTTGAAGAATGACAAGAAGGGAAAAAAGAATATTTCAGAAAAATAAATGATTCTTTTATCATCTCATTTTGAACTTAAAGTTCAAGAGGCCATTGTTAATGTCTTCTCATCTCACCAAATTACCTATTATAATGTCAGCCTTAAAAATGATAGAGTGAAAGGCTTTGCTTTCATGAAGACATCACTTTTTCTGTAACCTAGTTTATTTTGTTTAAATTACGCCTTAAAATACTCAGAAGAAATAGGATCTTGACCTACTGAAGAAAGAAAAACACTATGATATCCACAGACCAGCAATTTTCAACCTGTGTGCTGTAAGAATTTTTAAAACATGCAATACCTGACTATTTAGTCAGGGGGCATGGATCTCTTTCATTAGATTGTCAAATTTAAAAAAATGGCAACAGCCAACACAATAGCCTTCTAGTGTAAATGAATAAAATTACATATATTTTTATCAGATCAGGAAAATATGTAATATATTTTTTGGTGTGCTGTGGAATTTTAGTAATTAGTTTATGTGTGTCATGAGATGAAAAAGGTTGAAAATCACTGCCTTAGACAAGTCAGATTGTAAAACATAGAATATAGTGAATACTTTTCTTCAGTTAGTCTATGTAAACTAGCTTGTACTTCTTGGTAGAGAAAATGCAAAACAAAAAACAAAAAAATAGTGAAGCTGGTTGCTAAAGAAACCATGTCCTGATTAGAAAAGAGCCAGTCATGGGCTTTGATATCATTGAAGGAAGCCAACCCATAGTCCTGTTTTACCTCTCATCTGCTTGGAAACAAGGAATAAAATCAAAGGAAGACTGGAAAGATATTATTTAAAGCAGACCATAGAGGAAGCAGAAAATGTACAACAGGCAGTCAAATAATCTTGAGGAACTGCATGGATAGGTAAAATATTGTGATGAAATCTCAAATCAATAAGCACATTGCAGTTGACAAACACTCCGTTGTCTCTCTTGTTCCTGTAGCTCCACAGTTACTAACTTCATAAACAATCTTCCACTGTTTTCTCTCTGAAACCACTCCCTACACAGTCTTTTTCAAAGTGAGATCACTTGTTCCTTTCTAATATTTTTCACATTTCCCTCCCTCCTTTCCATTCCCACTTCTATTTACCATACTCCAGAGCTTCATCGATTCACATTTGTATTTTGGCAACAGATTGCTAGCTGGTTTTCTTGATCTTGGTGCACTGTCTACCCTAACTGTCATCTCTCTTACATTCCCATTAGATTTAAATTAAATGACATAACATATATGAGGCTTTTAGCACAGTGCCTGAATTAAACATGTTATTTTTATTATTTAGTTTAGCAAACATATCAAAAAGCATTTCTTGTAATAGGACTAGTCACTGCTTATATTGTATCCAGATAGCTGTATGTGTGTATATATCTGTGTGTGTATGTATGGGCGGGGCAGAGAATGAAGAGGAGAGAGAAAGTCCTAAATAGAAATCCACTGATTAGCTTCAAGGAGTTTGAATCCTCTGACATTTATGCATTCATATATATATGCATAAATGTATATACATACAAAATGTGTATATATATACAAAATGTGTATGTATATACATTTTCACTTATACGGGTGAATAGCTCCAAAACCTAACCCTAGCCACAGCTGCACTTTCAGACCCTAACTAGAACTTCTAGTTGCAAGTCTAGCATTAGAACCCATCCTGCATCTCAGCAGCAACTGAATCTCAAATCCCAAGTGGCTTCCTTCTTTCAGTCAGTAGAATTTTTCCCAGTATTATAAGCTCTGCATGATCAGGCTCCCTGCCTATCCAGCCTGATTTATTCATTACACACCTTCCCACAGCAATGAGACTGGTTCCTTCCTTGTTACATTCACCTTTTCTCTCCTTGCCTCCATCACTTGCTCATGCTTTGCCCTAAACCTTGAGTAGAACTATCTTTCTACTTCCCTCTCTTTAAACCCGTATTGTCCTATGAGACTGATATCAAGTAACTCCCTTCCCATAGACACTCCTCTTATTTCATTCAGTACTGATCTTGCTTTTTCTTCTTTCACTGGGGAAAATTCACCACCCATTTTAGGAGGTGAGGGGCTTGCTAGAGGCAGTAGATTAAATAATTGAAACGAATGGGTAAGAAACTGGATAAATACAGAAAGATTAATTTTTTAAAGAATAAGAAAGATAAGATGAGGAGTTAACAGAGATCGTTTACTTAAAGTGTCATAAACCCTCTACTGACTTAATTGGTAGCTCGTCCAGGACAAAGGGAATTGCTATTCTGTCACCCGTTGTGCACATGGAACACTACATGGAGTCAAATGGCTAAGAAATGTTGGAAGTTTTCCGTGTGCCAAGAACGGAGGTCAGCTTTTTTCTACACCATATCATTTAAACCTAATGACAACCCTGTGATATGTCATTATTATATTATTTGAATACCAATTTATCAGATGAGAAAACAAAAATTTAAGAAACTAAAGCATCGTCATACATTCAATACATGGTGGGGGGCCAGGACTAAAACCCTAGGTTCCAAAACCTATGCTTGTAATTATGGATCCTATTTATGTGCCTCTTCAAGATCTGCAAATGATAGCAACATTGCTTTCCATTTGTACATCGGTTTCATTATAAATTCAATCTTAAATCATTTTAGTCTGCCCAGAAACATCCCGATGCAGAGGTGTTCAATCAAGACAGACACGCCCTGAGATGCTTGTTTAGCATCAGCGTGGCAGTGACTCCTTGTCAGTCGTCCTGCCACAGAAGGGTCCTTTGGCCACCTTCTATTTTCCTGAACCCCACTGTTTATTACATAGGGGTGCTTCTTTCTGAAGGTTTTGACTTTACAGCATTTAATTAATATGAAGGATTTTTGTGATTTTGACTGATTCCTGATCTACTGATCCTGAACATAGGCAAAAATAAAACAGGAATAACCATGTTTTCAAGATTTGGGAGGAAAGCCCAGGTCAAAGGCAGGATGAGAGAATTTTTGTGCCTTTTTAAATTTTTTTCATTTAAGCCCAGGTAGAAAATACAGCCTCGCCCTGGCTGGCGTAGCTCAGTGGATTGAGCGCGGGCCTGCAAACCAGACGATCGCGGTTCGATACCCAGTCAGGGCACATGACTGGGTTGCAGGCCGGTTCCTTGCAGGCTAACTACCAGCAGGGAACGCACAAAAGGCAACCATACATTGATGTTTCTCTCCCTCTCTCCTTCCCCTCTAAAGATAAGTAAATAAATAAAATCTTAAAAAAAGAAAATACAGCCTCTTTGAGCTAGTACTATGAAGGCATCAAGAGCGTCCCCTTTTTCACCAGCCCTCAAGGGGGAGACAGGGAGCAAGAAGCACCTGCTTGTCTTGGAGGACTATTTCATTACTGCAGGTGCATGATGTTAATAGAAACCAGACCTACTGTTACTAAGCTTATTGTGGTCTTTAAATTACGTACAGACCATGCACCCCTTATTGTCTACACAGGCGTGGCCAACTTCCTCTAACCCCACCACTACATGCCAATGCTCGGTCAGGATCTCCATATCACACCCCTAGGTTACTTGAACAGGCAGGCCAATATCTTTTGTATTATACAGGAGAACCAAAGGGAGACACAACAAAGCAGCCCAGTAACAAATGAAAGGTATGAAAATATTTTTTCATTGAAAATTCTAAAGTCACTGCCCTAAGATTCCAGTATTTTCTTATAAGAGTTACACTGTTACTGAGGCTGTTTTCCTCTGGACATTGGAATGCATGGAAATGTCATTGGCAAAGGGTGGAAGGCAAGGAACACTTGCTAGGAGAAAAGGTTAGTAGAATGACTTGTAGAATTTAGAGAGAGAGAATCTGAACATAACACCTCCTAACTCTATGAACTGTTTCTTATCAAAATTAGTGAGTTGTGATCAAGTTGGATAAATGAGTAGCTAGCTAATGAAAAAAAAACAGTTTTCCCTGTTCCCTCCAAGTTGGAAAATAAATCTACTTAAAGTACACTAACTCTATCCAAGAAGCTGTCAGCTGGGATTATCAGGATGGCCTCTCAAGACTTGACCCATTGCCCGGGAGTCCAATGCATGACCTTGATCTCATGGTAAAATAGTATTATAAATAATGCATTAAGCATTATCACATGCAAGCTGAGTAACATTCTTCATATTTGCTTGTGAGTTCATGCTGCTCCTTATGATACTTCTTCAGGTTTCTGGGTAGTAACCTTTAAAAGGTGATTACACACTTCCCTTTAAAATGAGAGCATGGTACCTGTGAATTCCAGTATAAAGTCCAGGCTGTGTGAACTGAGAGTGTGAAAAAATAACATTCCTATAACATCAAGTTAAATACTTGGTAAGTGTGTTTTGATAAAACAATTTAACCATTTTATTGCTTTATATGCAAAATGAATTAGTGCCAGTCAAAGTAAAGCTTTTTATTTGTTTGTTTGTTTGTTTGTTTTTGCATGTTTTTCTCAGATGTTTCCCACGTGGTAGGGCACTCTGGGACTCTGGGTTAGCTGACCATGAATATTTTAAAGAAACTGAATTTGTGTCCCTGCAAATCCTCAGATTTTTAGATTCAAACAAACATGATGAAAAGGGGTCCTCCTTGTACAAGGAGGTTTGGTGTGGTTTTGGTCTCCTTCCAATCACTCTATTCGTTGTTAATGGGCAATCCACACAGGGCTCTAAGCTTGCATCTGACCATCTCTGTCTGCAAAATCCAGGTTAATGTTGCATAGAAGCAGAGCCAATCTGGCAGAAGAAGCAGAGCATTTGAGAAAATGTAAGTGACTGACATGGCCGACCTTCTTTCTTTTCTCAGAAATCTACCTTTTCCTCCTCATTTAAGCTTATATTTTTGGCCCATCAAATTTCTTTTTATAATTAAAATATACCTAAAAACTGGTAATAAAGAAACAGACCAGAGGACCTTCCCCCTCTACACTTCCAAAGAAAGCTCCACCACACCTGAGTTTTCAATATCATTTAATGTGTGTTTTTCTTATCAGCCTTAATTGTATATCAGCTTTTCTGAATGAACGTTGTACAAAACGAATGAATCTATCTGCATGTTTTATTCTGTATTATTTTGGACAAGGAAAGGTTGTATGTGGGGGTAGAGGAGAAATGAAATGGACTCCTAAACTAGGCTATTACTGCCATCTAGTGTGATGTGCTATAACCCAGAGGGGAAGAAAAAAGAGTATCTAGGAGACAATCCAATTTAACGTTGCACAGTTTCAAAGGAGGAAAGAGAATACTGTTCAGAAGACATATTCACCACACTGGTACAGCCACCAGGTAATGAATTCACTTACTACAAAGGCATTAGTATGGTCAAACAATCCAAAGTAGTCTATGTCTTCCAGCAAAATGGAAAAATTCTGGTCAATTCTTATAAGCAAGTTTTTTATGAGAAGGCACGTTCAGACTCTAAAGGTTATTAAACACCAACAATGATTTATTCAAGAGAGGAATGTCCACATCCTTTGAAAACAGGCCAGAGACTCATATGTCCACAGCCTTCTGTAAGGATGGTCACGTCTGCACACAGCTAGGCAGACAGTTTTGATGGCATCTTAGTTTTCCTTTCAAGCCCTCTGATTATATAAAATGAAAATACTATCTGTCATTCATGCCCATAACCCATGCATAATGCATTTGTTGCTGACAGATATATGACGTTGGTGAAGATTCACTGTATAGGATTCTAAACATTAAAGCTAACCACAAAACATGAGAAATGATACAGGCAAACCTGGCCAAAGATTTTTATGGGTTTTTTTTTTTTGCTTCTCATGGCACAAAAATATACATAAAAGGCCACAAATATGGGTGGGGGGGTATTGTCCTTCTATAACCTTCCATAATTCTTCTTGCTTTTCAAAGTTTTGTCCAGTTGTGCTACAGATTTAATCAATTACTAGCTGGTGCCCTTGTAGCAGATTCCAGCACCATTTATGTGACTCATCATGGGACAATTCTTTTTTTTGATCCTTACTCAAGGATATTATTTCTTATTGATTTGAGAGAGAGAGAGATGTGAAAAACATCGATTTGTTGCTTCCTACGTGTGCCTGGATGAAGGATTGTACCCAGAACACAGGTATGTGCCCTGACTAGGAGTACAACCTGTAGCCTTTTGGAGTACAGGACAACGCTCCAACCAACCGACCCACCTGGCCAAGGCATCATGGGACAATTCTTCATCTTTTATTTCACTAACTATAACCACCCCCACCCCTGCCAACACATACACATCCTCGACCCCACCCTGCAGGAATTTGTGACCTTATAAGCTAAGGACTTTTGTGCCATGGTTATATTAGAAACTTAAACTCTAAAGCCTCATAAGGCAGAAACCTGCAGCATTAACAAGAGCTAGTTGGAAGAATCATAAGTGTAAAACCTAAGCTCAGAGGAATATTAAGTTATTACTGATGTCAAAGCTTTTTGCTTGCATTATTAAATGTGTCTTACTGTATTTTTTACGTATTTCAAAGGTCTCCATTTAATTATTTTTATAATTGCCCATTCCTTCTTGAAATTTCAATTTTGTGTTTTCATTGCTTGGATGCAGTATCTGATTAACCCTAACAGAGTGTGTCTCTCCTCTTTTCCTCTCATTCTGTTGTGACGCATCCTCTCACATGAGTGGCAGGTACTGATGTACTGGGCATTTTCCATGAAAAGGATTATTAAGGATTGAAACTGGCTGTGATACTGTTTGCATCCCAATACCGCTTTATTTTCTTCCCATCGGTACCTGAGTTCTGAAAAGGCAGAGATCACTTATTCAGTATTCCATACATGGTATAAAATTGCTGGATGAGACTTGCACAGAAAGCGCCCCCAGGACCCATGGCCAGAGGAGAACCAGAGCTGAACTGGAGGAATTTGCTGGAGGCTCGATGAGGACAAGCCTGAGAAGAGTAAAGAACTCCATGGGGGCCAGTCACAGGGGCCCCCACAAGGCTATGAGACTGATCACCATGAGCTATACCATGCTCCACGGTAAACATTCAGAAAAAAATAACCCTTAGCTGCAGCAGGGAGAGGGGATGAGGGAGCATTTGAAACAGCTCAGAGCTCCCTATTCTGAACGTGGCCTGTTTTCAGGAGTAACCTAGTACTGCAGGATATTTTTGGCCATTTAAAAAGTGACCTGTAGCTTCAGGCATCGTGAATGAAAAAAGCACTGCTGTCCCACCCTGGGCCAAACAGCTGAAGGAGGAAGTACATTGCCACCCATGCTCTTGGTAGATAAAATATATCCAGGGGACCTACTGACATCATAGCCCAGCTGGCGGAATCTCCAACTTTGCAAGCCATCTTTTGAATAGAACAAATATAAATTGGATTGTCTATATGACGCTTCTCAGGTTTTCATAGCTATCTGTGTTTGAGACAGTAGTTACGGTCAATTTTCTGCAGGCGTTGTGTTGGCTTGCGAATGAGGAAAGCAATGCAAGGAGCAGGAGCTACCTGGTGAAAGGAAGCACATAAATATTGGGACGTGAGGGTAATGCATCCTTGACAACATGCATAAAAATCAGGGCTTGCATGTAACTGGTTCTGAATATTACTTAAAATAATCGCGTAAAGATTAAGCTTCTTTTCATCTGGCAAGAAGAGGGAGGCACAGATAAAACTGTAAATCTTCAGTCGTATAACGTAACAATCTTTCTTTTGTTTAGATTCAACATAAATAGTTGAATATAAAGGCAGATCTGTTAATTCATCATTAGGCATAGATCAGAAATGAATACCATTTTAATCCCAGTAACCACAGGATTCAAGTCTACCTGCTTTACCAGAGACCCTTGAAGTGAAAATTGAACTGCCCTAAAAATATTTTACCCCTTTTCTTTACTGCCAAAGCCCAGACTCTCTGTTTCCTTACTTCATTTTTCCTGCTGCTCTGTATTTGTTCATTTGCATCTGACATGAATAACGCCACAACCTGGAGAAAACCCAGCCCTCTGGTAAAGCACTCATCCAGCTTCCCTAGGATTAATCACAGACTAAAACCCCAAAAAACATACTGATATATTAACTCCATTAAAATCTAATTCAGTGGCAATAACTTTTACATAGCCAACAAAAGGCTTATAAAGAACAAAGTGAAAAAGACTAAAATAAGGTAAATCAATGGTCTGACTGAAAGTAAATCTGAAATAAAGACAGGGGTATAAATTAAAGGAAACCAGGCTATAGCCTCAATCCTTGCTATAAACTCAAATATTCTTGAAGAGTTTACTCTTGACTGTGTGTGTATGTGTGTGTTTAAGCAACTAATATTGATGAGCTCTTAACTGACGAGAGGCTTTCAAATATTAGGATGTCCAATTCAAAATTTAGGAAATGCAGTATCACCAAAGGGATTCAATTTCTGCTTTCAAAGACCCCTGCCTCAGAGTTTCACTGTGTGTGTCCATTAATCTATTCTTTTGAACTCTTTACATGAAGGGTAAGCTTCTACATTGGGGCGTGAAGGAGTGAAGAAAATAGACTGTGTCCCATCTCTCATAGAAGATGCAGAGATAAAGAATACATGGGATAGATATTTTTAAAGGGTACATGACATTCATTTCAGAAGACACAGAGGGAAGGTGATGTGAAGACACAGGGAAAAGATAGCCACGTACGAGGCAAGGACAGAGGCCTGGAACTGATTCTTCCCTCAGAGCCATTGGAAGGAACCAACACTGCTGATATATGGGCCCTGGATGCCTGCTTCCGGAACTGTGAGATAGTGAATTTGTGTTGTTTCGGCCACCCATTTCATAAACCTTTGTTACAGCAGGCCTAGAAAACAAATACACATTCTGGATCTGTATTGCTGAATGGATCTGGTACCTGATGCATCAAATACAGGCTAGGGCATCAGTAGGCCGAGAAAAGACACTCTAGGATCCTGGGGCAGGGTGAGCAAGGGCACGAGGTGGGGAGTCATGGTGACCTTCTGAGTACCAAGTCAAGGTGCCAGAGGTGCTACCACGTCACCCTTATGTTCCAAAAACTGCCATACCGTGGCTTTAATCCTTATTTTTAAATGAGACAGAAAACCTTCAATCACTAATTGCTTTCCGCTGGAAATCCCCACCCCACCCCAAACACTTGCAAATTTGGTATTTAAACAAGTTTTAGACACAGATGAAAATAAAACTAAAAAAGAAATGGGTGAGATAAAAAGATGTTTCTAGAAAAAATTGTTTCCATTGCACATGGCTATTTAGCTAGCTTTGACTAACACCACGCTTCTAAAAAATAGGAATCTCTATAATGTAAGTATTTTATTACATTACATTATATTTTATATCTCTGTAATATTTTATTTCACTTAGCAGCTGCCTCTGTTTTAGCATTTCATCAAGAAACAAAAATTTACACCAATATTAAATGTAGGAAAATAGAAAGGAAGAAGAATATTTCCTTTTTTGGTACTATGAGTTGCTTACGTTTATGTGTGTGTGTATGTAAACCTGCACTAATTTTCCCTGATCTGATTAATTTAGTCTGTGATACTAACAAATGCTGCTTTGCAAAGTGAAAAGGCATCTGTGTAAAAAATCACATGTTGTGATTCAGGCTTGTACTGTACCTTTCAAGAACATTATGTCTTTGAGCCAGTTCTACCTTCTGAGCCTGTTACTGTATCTGTACAAGTGTGAATTTAAAATACTGGTCCTACTTATTTTAAAAGGTTATTATGAGATCCAGGTAGTGCTTTGTAATTGAAAGTGTATGGCAATAACAGTAGTATGATATTGGTAGCAGGTCATTGGGCCACTATCCTTTAAAGCATATTTAAAAATGCTGACAGTTTTAATTTTCAAGGAGCAGTGCATTTCAATATCCTTCTTCTTGATGGTATCAGAACCATTGTGTTGATCTCTGTGTTCTTTAAGAAATGCCCTGATGTAAAATAAAATGTACTATCTGGATACATATAGTGCTCAGTGCTATTCAAAAGTAGATCAGTAGCTGTGGGTACATGTGATAAAACTCCCTATTTAGATAAAGAAAACTTGTCAGTGCTTTATAGACTCAGAAATACCAGTTACCTGATGTCATTGAGCTAAGGGCTAGGTAAATAGCAACTTAGGGAGAAAAAGTGTAGAATCTATGACTTTAATCCACAACAAACAGCTCACCATGTTCTCCTGAGGATCCCTTGACACTCTGCTAGAAATTCTACAGAAGGAAAATGACAGATCGCACTGAACAGAGTGATGTTCACCTTGGACTCTGCCTTGGTCTCTGTTTCTCCCTTACTAGTTCACTCACATCCTCCCTTAGATGACTGCACCTTCATTATGTCCATCAGGTTTCAAAACATCATCAATTCTCTAAGACTACTCTTTTTAACCTGAAAATTGGTATTGGACAAGATATCTTACAAGCAGCATGGTAAGAACAATTTAAAATATAGAATTGGAGGTCTGTAGCTTACGGATATAGGCACAAAAGTGTCTATGAAATTCTCATTGTGTTTGTTGGGTTGTAAATCATATTCCAATACAATACTTGAAGTGAGAAATTATGTCCATCTAGGTAGGGATATAAATAGGAAGATATTTCACTAGTGTTATTGAGGCTGAATCCTACAGCATGAAAAGAAGTAAGCCGTAAAGAAATGTCAGAAACTTTTGGGTTGGGGGAATAACATAAATGATTCATGGAGACGAGACAGTGTAACTCGGGACTAAGAAATGGAAACACCTTTTTTAGATCATAAATTAGAAAAGAATGGACTGAAGCCAAGTTGTGAATGACCTAAGGGAATTTTCCTTTGTTTTCTTTTAGCTAAAACCATGGAAAAGTATCAATATAAAATATTCATCTAACATTACTTTATGTGGGGAGAGGCTGGGTTCACAGTCCCAGTCCCAGATGGTAAGTCATGAGGACGTGTATGTGGAGCATGACAGGAAGCAGGAGATACAAGAGGGCCATTACAGATAAAATCAAGATGGCTTATTGGTGAATGAATGTGAGCATTGAATAAATGTGACCATGAATGTGAATGGCGATAGAAATTCCACACTGTGAACTCAAGTGAAGGCAAGTCTCAATTAGAAAAGAGTATGGAAGAGGCAGAACTAAGCATCCCAGTTCTTACTCATTAATGTCCTCACAAAATAATTCAGCTCTTTTTCTTGGGGTGGGGGTGGAGGTATCAGTGAGGGGCAGAGAGAAGTCCGCAACATCAATCTAATTCAGGTTGTACAATACAGAAACAAGAAAGGGGAGCTGATTCCCCGGCCCCCAACAGAATAAGAGAACAGGAGTATATTGGTGGAATGAGACTTCATACATGAAGGAGGTAAGGAATTTGATAGTAAGAGCAGAGATTCATGCTGAGAGGACAAGATCCAGTTCTTTCAGATAGGATACATGCCAGTACCCCGTTGGGAATCTGCTCTCCATTACAACTAATTAATTTTGCCCCCCTTGAAAACAACACTTGGACCAAATGGAAGGGTCCTGCGAGAGCTGTTATATATTTAGCTGTCCCCAACATTGCCCCCTGCATTCTCAACATCTGGTTAAGAATGAATCTTCGTAAAGAAGAGTTTGCCTGTTCCTTAACACCACCTGTAAGCAGCACATGTGATCAGAGAATAGCTGGGGCTAAGAGAGGTGCTTCATAGCCTAGTCCATCTGTTAAGGCCAGGGGGTTGAGTTTAATAAGTGGATTGCAGGATTTTCTTTTTAAAAGAAGCTTAAAAATCAAATGAACCACCCAACACACATTACAAATGAAGTGAAGCCCAAAGCCCAAGAGATTGACTAAAGCTCTTCCTCTGATATGTAATTTTAAGACTGTTTCCATGCTTTGTGCCATAAAAAGAAGCAAAAACTTTGCTTGCCTCTGCTCTTCATCCCCTCACTAAGAAGGTCCTAAAGTGTGATATAAGCTGGCACACGGTATTGTGGAAATCACTTCTGTGGAGGTCTGCCAAATGACTTGAGTGTTTTCATTTCAAATTCAGCCAAACCCAAGGAAATTCTTTGCCAAGTTTCTCAGGTCTCCGTCCTTTTTCTTGGTGCACTGAGTCATACACTTTCCAAGGCTGCTCTGAATACCTCCTCCAGTGAAAGCACAAACTATTGGCAGGGTGGTGCAGCCGATCTATCCATATATACAGTGCAATAAGAACACTTTCTGATTAATTTTTCATGCTTAATCCAGCCTTTAGGGTTTTCAGATACAACAATCCCTCTTTGTTCTCAGCAGTTGTGATTGTGGGTGTGGTAAGTGCAACATTAAAAAACCATCGCTCATACATTTCCTTTGTCACCTGCAAAGAATCTTTGGGCAATCAAGGCTTCTTTCTGAGTGCAAGGAAATGTCTCCTATCTCCAAGGAAACACATCAAAGACAAAAACTCCTCCTCCACAAATAATCAACGAAATCCGAATAGTCATAAAATGAAACAGAAAAGTGAGATGCTGCTAAATGCATTAGGCACCTCTGTGTGTTTGTAGAGCACCCATCTCTTGCTGTCTTCTCTCCCATAGCTGCTTTCTGGAAAATTGACTGACACTGAAGAGTATCACCCGGGTGTAAAGTACTGGGCTGTCTGATTTTTCTACTTTCACTTGCATAGTAGAAAAGCAGAGTTGTTTGTCCTTTCTGCCATCCTCCCAACTTTGTCCCTTCCTGCTCTATTCTGAATACAAAAATTCCTTATTATCTTTGCTTTTTGGTGGTGTTTTTTCCTGCTAGAATCTGATTGAAAAGTACTTCTGTTTCTCCCCTCCTTCTAGCCCCCTGGAAACTGGCAGTCTTGACACTTTTCTGACATTTCTAAACAACTCAGGCTCTTCCTGCCAACTTCCAGTTGCTCTCTAAACCTTTTTAATCCTGTAGAATGCAAACTAATCTACAGAGAGAAAGGCGCCAGGCCTGGTCTGGCAGCTGCAGCTAGGAATGTCCGAGTGGGGGAAATGATAAATACACCTGCCATGGAGAAGGGGAGAGACACGGTCGGGCTCAGCACCACAATAAGGTTATTTAATGTATAGAGATAGGCAGGACACTCTCCAGTACCCTTGAGTGAAAACTGCATGGAGGCAATTTGTTCAAAAAGAGAAATGACAGCTATTAATAATGTGTACAATCTGGAAGGTAGCCATGTTTGGGGAGACATGAAAATAAGGAGCAGAAATCCTCCCTCACCCCCTCAGACCACTCTCAGGGTTTCTAAGTTGGGGTTACAGAAATCATTACGGTCTGTGATCTACACACCTCCGTGTCATGGGAGGAGGGAATGGCTGCCTCTTACATAGAAGCAATTGGATTAAAGTAATATTGGGCTGGTCCAGAAGCAAAAAGGTCACATCAGGAAAATAGATTTTTTTGTTTTCTCAGCTTCTCTCTGGTCACAAGTGGTGTACTAGGCAAATCATTGAGTTTCGAGTTAAAGTTGAATTGATTATTTGCGAATATGTTTCTACCATCTTTTTTTCTTAATTCAGTCAATTGTGTCAGGTCTAGGACCTAAGAAATTGTTTCCACATTATTAAGATACCACCAACCTATGCCTTGCTGTGTGCACGTGAGCACAGGCACACACATGCACACACAAACACATACACACTGCTACTAATCTTTTGCTCTTCCAGTTAAAGGTAATAACATCTGGAGATAGAGACTTGGAAATAAGCTCAGGAAGAAATCACAGGGTACATAAGCCCAAAAATCAGATAGAGGTCTGTAAGTTTGCCTTTACCAAATTTTTCTAAGATTACAAACTAGAGGGCAGAGACCATATCACTTAATTTTAAAACCCTGAATATGGAACCATGTAAGGTATAGATAGTTAGGAAATTACTTGGATGACAATGACACCAGTGACAAGACAGCTTAAATTGTTAAACTCAAATGAAATTATGATATAGGCAATTTAATCAATTCGTTAGAACAAAATGAGATCGGTTGATACACAAATGGATGATGACAGACTGAATACTGGGAACTAGATTGTTAGGCATCACAGGATTTTGAACTTAAATTTAAAAAAGTGTTTCATTTTTCGTGTAGACAAATCAACTAGCAACTAGATTGTCATATGAAATCAG
Organism: Sturnira hondurensis; assembly: GCF_014824575.4. Taxonomy (NCBI): domain Eukaryota; kingdom Metazoa; phylum Chordata; class Mammalia; order Chiroptera; family Phyllostomidae; genus Sturnira; species Sturnira hondurensis. The sequence goes on along the minus strand of NW_028095541.1, from coordinate 1,246,381 downwards.
AGATTACAGATATTTTTTGTCTTTTATTATAGAGGGAATATAGCCATGATTGTATCAAATTTACTGAGGTTAGATATAATGGAACCTAATAAATAATATGCAAGGATTTAAAAATAATTTGGCCTTGTAAAAAGCTAATAAAAATGTAACCCAATTTTCTATAGTATTTTTTTCATGGACAGCATTAAAGCCACAAGCCTCAAAAGAAATGTGTGTGCAGTAATTTATATTTCTGTTCTAAGCAGCTGATGGAACCAGGGAGCTGACCACTGAGGTCAACATAAACCAGCATCCACTGCAGTACATTTGCAATTATTGCAAACTCTCGAACCAGATATTGTGAGTTTGGATCAGTGCTGCCTAGACAACAACAGGCTATTGAACTCTTTCTAATGCTTTCCATCTTTGAACTATTTCCAGAGACATTTTTCTGAGAAAAGCAAATCATACAGAACCTACACAGGGGGAGAAAAATCTCGAGAAAAAAAATAATTAAAATATACCAGGTCTGTCCGGAAAAAATCCAGCTATTGTTTACATAACGAGAATGGTTTGTGTGACATTGATGTAACCTGTCAGCCAAGGTGACTGACCGGAATGTGCATGTGTGAACAATGATGTTTCACTGTACTAGTCAATGGCAGCAGTAGACTCCATCAAATAAACTTGTGTGCTTTGTGGCCATTGGGTTCAAAGTGACTGAGCAAGTAGAACAACAAATCTGCATTTAGTTTCAATGTACCTCTGCAGAAATTATTCAGATAATTCAGAAGGCTGCAGTAATGGGCAACTGGTGATTGGCAGCTTCATCACAATGTACCCACTCATGTATCACATCTTCTGCAGAGTTTTTTGGTGAAACATCAAATCACTCAGGTGACTCAGTGCTGCTATAGCCCAGATATGGCACCCTGCAACTTCTGGCTTTTCCCCAAACTAAGATCACCTTTGAAAGTGAAGAGATTTCAGATCAATAATGAAATTCAGGAAAATATGAAGGGGTAGCTGATGGCAATTGGGAGAACTGTGTGAGGTCCCAGGGTGCCTACTTTGAAGAGGGATGAGGCATCATTGTCCTATGTACAATGTTTCTTGTACCTTCTTTGATAAATATCTCTTTTCATATTACATAGATGGATACCTTCTGGACATAACATTATTTTTCCCTTTTTATTCAATTTATTGGGGTGATACTTGTTAACAATATTATACAGGTTTCAGGTACATAGTTCTATAATACATCATCTATAAACTGTAATGTGTGTTCACCACCCCAAATCAAGTATAAATATATTTAAAATTTTTATCATATTGGTATGAATATAAATATAAATCATAATATAAAACTGTGGACCAAAATTAATGGTGTACCGTGAGTCAAGTTTAATTTTGTGAGTTTCTGGGGGGGAAAAAAGGAGACTAATCTTGAGAGAGTTAAACAAGGGAGAGTTAAACAATCTTATTAGCATTAGTCCCCAATCCAGACAAGATAAAATCCATCTCATAATACACGGGATTCTTCCCTCAAAAAGTCGAGGAGGGCCCTGGCTGGTGTAGCTCAGTGGGTTGCGCGCGGGCCTGCAAACCACACGATCGCGGTTCGATTCCCAGTCAGGGCACATGCCTGGGTTGCAGACCAGTTCCCGGGTCCCGGCAGGGGACACATGAGAGGCAACCATACATTGGTATTTCTCTCTCTCTCTCTTTCCCTTCCCCTCTAAGATAAATAAATAAAATCTTTTTTAAAAAAAGTTGAGGAGGGTCTATGAATGCTCTGTCTGCAAATTGAATCTGAAATTTTCAAAGCATTGTACCAGACTTAAATAAGATATTTGTTACAAAATATCATGAAGCCCATCAAACTCAATTTAGAGGTACCATGCACTTATTAACCACTCAATCTAACTACCTAGAATACCTAAACAAAGCTTCAAAAGACAGATTTCACCCGAATGCTTTAGAATTATCATGCTATCTCATATCATACATGTCTAGTGAGTCAACATTTAATTGTCAAAATAATGTATATCAACCTTACATGAATCTCTCAGCAATAATATTTAAAAATTAACCAGTAAAAAAGGGTGTTTCATTATAGGTCACCTGAATAGCTTAATGGCCTTCTGTCTACTAGGACAAATTTTTTAAAGTCATTCATAAAACTTTCTTTATCCAAGTTAGAAGGATATTCAGAAATGAGAGTGCTCCAGAAACTCAGAACAGACATTAGGAATATCAAATACTTATTTATGATTTTTTGAGTAATAATATATTCTTGAAAAGAACGAGTCATCATTCCCCTACTTGCTTATTTAGTTTCATATCTCCTGCAGACTCCACAAATTTCTACTGCACTTTTATTGAAGTGATTTTGATCCATGAAATCTTCTTAAAAAGATCAGGCAAATAATCATAAGACAATTTAAATTAAGTCAACACTCCCTTCTAATGGCATATGAATTTCAGTATAAACTTATTTATTTCTATTAAAAACAAAACAAATCATTCCTCATGGAAGACATAAAACTTGAAGTAGAAGCAATAACAATCCATATAAGCTGTGTAAAATTGACAAAAAATTCATCTCACCATGTCTATTGCAATAAGCAAGTATTATATTGCTTCGGTTAAAGTTCATTCAAATCCATAAAACATGATTCTATAAAACCTGAGATTATACTGAAATAGTCTATTCAACTCACCTTAATAATAATTAAGAAACATATTATCCTCACAAACATATAGAAAGCAACGATAACTATCTGTATGAAGTTTATAATTTTATAAGACCAGGAGCATAATAATAAGCATTTTCTATTAAAGGCACAGGTCAATGACTCCCTGAAGAGCATTTTCCATATTCAGATATCACTAAAATAGGAGCAATTAGTTGCTATGGCCTTTACTCATCTCTGACATAGTGCTATTAATCTTTTTTTACCTTCCACTTTTACTTACATAAATGTGTTATTTTTAATGTACAATAGATGAGTCTCAAGCTTTTAATTAGAACACACTCAAATGTGACTACTCCAATGCTGCTCTGCATTTGTAGATATGCAATCACTTCTTCAGTTATCTTGTTATTTAACTAGAATGGCCTTAGAAAGGGCTACTAAGAATCAAAGTAGATTTAAGAGAAAATAATAACAGGAGAAGATGCCTTTGATTTAATACTAAGTGAAAGAGTGGAGTACAGCTTGCATAAATTATAATTATATCAACATCTAGGCATGATATATACTTGAAAATACACAGGAACTACCTCAGTTGTGCAAAGTTAGTAAAACAGTATAAATTTGTTTTTAAAACCAAAGGACAAAGTGATCAAGAAAGAACAACATCTGATCTGGCTGGTATGGCTCGGTGGATTGAGTGCCAGCTTGGGAACCAAAGGGCTGGTGGTTCGATTCCCAGTCAGGGCACATACCTTGGTTGTGGTCCAGGTACCCAGTAGGGAGCACATGAGAGGCAACCACACATGGATGTTTCTCTCCCTCTCCTTCTCCCTCCTTTATTCTGTCTCAAAAAATAAATAAAATATTTTTAAAAAGAAAGAACAACATCTTTATAAGATACTTGGAATCATCAGACCTTGAAACAGTCCACTTTGCCACAGAAACAGTTAAAGAGTAAACAAGCAATCACAGAAGCATTATAGTCAGTTATGTGTTTTAAAATCTATGGTGTGATAATGCTAATTCAATATAAAAATCTTTCCAATTAGCCATTTCAGTAAAATGGTAAATTAACCAATCTTTTATTATAGAAAGTGCCATTTTCACAAATTAATAAAACACAAATCCATTATGGCAAATAAGGTTAATGGAAATATGCCATAGAAAGTTTTAAAATGTGCCTTTGTAATGTGTTAATGAGTTCTAAAAAAGCAGGACATCTTTGTCTGCTGTGTCATTGTTGTGAAACATGTCTAGGAAGAAATACAGAGTAATAACATCTAAAAAACAGAAATAAACAATATTTTATAAATTATTTTACAGTCGTAAGTGACAGTATATCTGTATAAAATATCCTTTGAACAAAAAGAGTTGTTCACAACTGAGGATTTAAAAGGAGGAGGATGGAAAGATTGTCATGTCTCCTCTGCATTGAGGTGATTACACAGCAAGTGTTCTCATCCTTCTCCCATGGACTCACCTACCTTCTCATCTGTTAGCTATCGCTCCTACTGAATTTTTATTCTATGTCTATAGAGGCAAAGCACATGTTTGGGGCACCAGCAAAGCAGGGATTAAAAACAACAACAATAATTAAGCTTTGATTAACCTCCCACTGCTTTTGCATTTAAAAAATTATTTTCTATGTTGTTTCATAAATTTTTTATTGTTGTTCAATTACAATTGGCCCACATTTGTCCATATTGCTCTCCCCTGCCCTGTCCACTTCCCACAGTCAATCCCCATGCAGTTGTCCATGCCTATGGGTCTTCTCTACATGTTCCTTGACTTGTGCCTCTCCCTAATTCCCCTGGTATCCTCATTTCCCCTCCCCTATGGTCACTTTCAGTTTGTTTTATATTTTCATGTCTCTGGTTCTCTTTTGCTTGTTTGTCTGTTTCTTTTATTACGGTCCAATTATAGATTATATCATATGGTATTTGTCTTTTACTGCCTGACTATTTCACTTAGCATAATATTCTCCACTTCCATGTATGCTGCCACGAGGGTGGGAGCTCCTTCCTTCTTTCTGCTGAGCAGTACTCCATTGTGTAAACATACCACAGTTTTTTTGATCCACTCATTTAATGATGGGCACTTAGGCTGTTTCCAGCACTTGGCTATCGTAAATTGTGCTGCTATAAACATTGGGGTGCATAGGTTCTTTTGGATTGGTGTTTCAGGGTTTTTGGGTATAATCCCAGCAGTGGAATCACTGGCTCAAAAGACAGTTTCACTTTTAGTTTTGTGAGGAAATTCCATACTGTTTTCCACTGTGGCTGCATCAGTCTGCAATCCCACCAACAGTGCACTAGGGTTCCCTTTTCTCCACAATCTCTCCAGCAGTTGTTGCTTGTTGATTTGTTTATGATGGCTATTCTGACTGGTATGTAGTGGTATCTCATTATAGTTTCAATTTCAGGTATCACATTCAGCAATATTTACCAATAAATCCTCTAGGGCAAGGAAAATGCAAATGAGATTGCATCAGATTAAAAAGCTCCTGCATGGCTAAAGAAAATATCGTCAATGAAAGAGAGCCAACCATATGGGAAATTATATTTGCAAATGATATCTCAGACAAGGGTTTGATTTCCAAAATATACAAAGAACTCACACAACTCCACTCCAGAAAGACAAAAAACTCAATTAAAAAGTAGGCAAAAGACCTGAATAAATACTCCTCCAAGGACATACAGAGGGCCCAGAGACATATGAAAGGATATGCAGCATCACTAGACCAAAAGACCTGAATAAATACTCCTCCAAGGACATACAGAGGGCCCAGAGACATATGAAAGGATATGCAGCATCACTAGACATCAGAGAGATGGTAATTAAAACTACAATAAGATACTACTTCACACTTGTCAGAATGACCACCCTAAAGAAACCAACAAACAATAAATGCTAGTGAGGTTGTGGAGATAAGGGAACCCTAGTATATTGTTGGTGAGAATGCAGACTGGTGCAGCCACTGTGGAAAACAGTATGGAATGGAACTGCCTTTTGACACAACAATTCCACTGCTGAGGTTATACCCTAAGAATCCTGATACACTAATTCAAAAGAACCTATGGACTGCAATGTTCATAGAAGCACAATTTACAATAGCCAAGTGCTGGAAGCAATCTGAGTGCCTCAGGAATGAAAGGATCAAAAAACTATGGTACATTTACACAATAAAATACCATGCAGCAGAAAGAAAGAAGGAGCTCCTATTCTTTGTGACAGCATGGGTGGAACTAGAGAGGATTATGCTAAGTACAATAAGCCAGGTGGTAAAAGACAAATACCATAGGATCTCACCTATAAGTGGAATTTAATCAACAAAACAAGCAAAATACAACTAGAGGTGTTGAAATAAAAAACAAACTGAAAGTAACCAGAGGAGAGGGAAAAGGAAAATAATGGGGGAAATAAAGGAAAGGGTCTTCAAGGAACATGTATAAAGGACCCACGGACAAAGCCAAAAAAGGGAAGGATGGAGGGTGGGATTTGGGGTAGGTGGGCCAGGGGATAGTGGTGGTAGAAAAATGGAGACAAGTATATTCACATAACAATAAAAAATTATAAAAAAGAGAATGACTTTGTTTCTTGTTTATGGCCTTCATTTTGAAATCTAGTTTGTCTGATGTAAGTATTGCTACCCCAGTTTTTTTTTTTTCATGTCTGTTTGCTTGGAATATTTTTTCCATCCATTCATTTTCAATTTATGTAAATCTTTTGATCTGAAGTGGGTCTTATAGACATCATATACACAGGTCATGTTTTCTATCCATTCATCTACCTTATTTATTTTCATTGGAGCATTTAATCCACTTACACTTAAAATCATTATTGATAGGTTCCTATTCATTGCCATTTTCCCCCTTTGTACCCGTGTTCCTCAGTCTCTCTCTCTCTCTTCATCTTCTTAAAGCAGTACATTTAGCATCTCTTGCAATGTTGGTTTGGTGGAGATGTATTCTTTTATCTCTCTCTTTCTCTCTCTCTCTCTTTTTTTTTTTTTTGGTCTAGGAAACTCTTTATTGCACCTTCCATTTTAATTGAGAGCCTTGCTGGGTAGAGTAGTCTTAATTGTAGGCCTTTAATTTTTTTTACTTGAAATATTTTTTGCCATTTCCTCTGGCTTGTAGTGTTTCTATTGAGTAATAAGCTGATTGCTTTATCAGAGCAGCCTTTTATGTTATTAGCTGTTTCTCCCTCCCTGGTTTTTTCTGTTGTTCAATTTTGCCATTTTAATTTTGATGTTTCTTGGACTGGTCTGCCTTCTATTCATCTTGATTGGTACTCTCTGTGCTTATTGGACTTGTGTGACTTCTTCTCTCATCAACTTAGGGAAGTTTTCTGTCATTGCTTTTTCAAACAGGATTTCTATCCCTTGCTCCTCTTCTTCCCTTTCAGGTATTCCAATGGTATGAATATTATTACATTTCACGTTGTCCTGCAACATTTATTTACATTTGTCATTTTCATTTATTTTTATTCCTTTTTTTATTTTGTTGTTCTCTATGGCAATTTTTTTCTACCTTGTCCTTTTGCTCACTGATTTGATCCCCTACTTCATCTAGACTGCTTTTGATTCCTTTTCCTGTGTTCTTCATTTCAGATATGTATTGTTAATTTTCTCCTGGCTCTTATTGATTGTTTCTATGCCCTTTATCATGCTGGTGTAGTTCACAGTAAGTTCCTTGTAGCTTTACTTGAGTTCTTCTTCATAGTTCTCATTGAGTTCATTGAGCTTCCTTATAACCATTGTTTTGAATTCAATGTCTAATACTTTACTTGCTTCTATTTAATTTAGCACTCTTTATGGGAATTCTGCCTTCCTTTTCTATTGGGGGTTGTTTCTCTGACTCCTCATTTTAGGTGATTCTTTTTAGTTGTTGCTGTTTCTGCTTCTTAGATTGATCTTCTTTGACTCCCTGTCTTTGTGATGTGAACTTCTGTGGTAGGAAATATTTGTGATTTAGTGGTACAGTCTCCTTGATCTTTTGAATATGATGCTTTGGTGCGCCCTTTATGCTGTTTATGTGGGCTATCTGGTTGAAATTGGGTTTTAGTTGTTGGATTATTCTTCGGTGGGTCCTTTCCTCTGGCTGGCTGACTGAGAGTCACTACACCCACTATGTTTTGTATGCTGTTGTGCAGGTGCTGCTAGAACAAAGTCAAACAGCTCAGAAAACAAACCCACACCCTCAAAAATAATCCCTAGCCACAGTTACACTATCAACAGCAAATGAGCCAATATTAATAATGGTATAAAGAGATTAAGACTACTATAAGAAAGAAATGATGAATACGAGATGACTAACTCAAAGAAAAATGATTTTGAGAGGGTAGAAGCAGGAGGAATAATAAGAGTAAAGAATAGAAACAAGGTGAATAGTGAAAAATTTATACATCATATAAAAATGGGGAGGAATAAGACATAATAGAGTAAGAGAAGGGGAGCATATAGTATTAGGTTTAAACCAAAAATTAAAAATATATATAGTGAGAGAGAGAGAAAAATTAGGAACCAATTTGGAGAAAAAATCCACCACAGCTCTATCAACAACAAAGGAGTAAAGATTAAGAGAGAGAAAACAAAGAAAGAAAGAAAAGCTTAAAAAGATTTCCAGAGGAAAGAGAAATTATTTTGAGGAGATAGAGGGAGAAGGAATACTAAGAGTAAGGAATGAAAACCAGGGTTAAGACAAGAAAAAATTAAAATTTAATACCAAAAGAAAGAAAGGGCAGTAGGAAAGCAAAATGGAGTAGGGAAGGTCAATAGTCAAATTTGAGATTTGAAATACAAAAATCGTGAAAATCTAGAAATAAAATTAAAGAAATACAACAACCACCACCATATTCACAACTAATGAGCAAAGATTAATAAAAAATGCAGAGAAAATAAAGGTATTTTAAGAATGAAAAAAGAATGTGAGATGACTAATGACAAGAAAAATGGTTTTGAGAGACTGGAAAGGGGAGAAATAGTAGGAGTACAGAATGGAAACATGTCATAGCAAAAGAGAAGATAAAATTTAAAATGAAGTAAGAAGAAACCATAATCAACCAGTTCTGTGAGCATCCTGAGAAATAGCGTCCTGAATTGTGCTTCTGAGAGGCTGGCAATTTCTTGGTCGCTTAGAGTTATGGGCTCTGGGACTTTGAGTTCTTTTTGTGCCATCTTTCGGGTTGTTTGTGCCTGTTCCATAGCAGGATCAGAGCCCTAAAGTGTTCACTAGAACAGGGCAACTCAGTTGCTGGGTTGTGACGTTGTAGGTGGGGGCGGGGTCAAAGAGGGACAATAGCTCTCACTGGTCTTGCAGGGCAACTAAGTCGCAGAGACCTTACAGGCAAGAAGGGGCTGGAAAGAAGTATACCAAGTCATGAAATCCAAAGACCTACAGCCAAGATTGCTTTATCCAGCAAAACTTTCATTTAGAATGGAAGGACAGATAAAGTGCTTCTCAGATAAGGTCAAGTTCAAGGAGTTCATCATCACCAAGCCCTTATTATATGAAATGCTAAAGGGACTTATATAAGAAAAAGAAGATGAAAAATATTAACAGTGAAAGGACAGCAAACACACAGTTATTAACAACCACACCTAAAACAAAAGCAAACCAAGAAGACAGCTAGATCAGGAGTGCAACCATAGAAATGAAGAACACATGGAGGGTTAGAAACAGGGGGGTGGGAGGGGGAGAAGAGGGGAGAAGGCACAGAAAATAGCATAGATGGTAGGCAGAAAATAGATAAGGGGGAGGGCGAGAATAGTGGGAGAAATATAGAATCCAAAGAACTTGAGACACATGGTTATAAACTAAGGGGGGGAGAATGGTGGGGGAGGGAGGGTGTGGGTGGAGGGGATTGAAGGGGGGGAATAGAACAACTGTAATGGTATAATCAATAAAATATATTTTAAAAAAAAGAAACCATAAGAAGAAGGTAAAATTGGGTAAGAAGCAAGGTAAAAGGGAGAAGCAAAATATAAAAATTTAAGTAAACTATAATATAAAAAACTATTAACCTAATAGGTATAAACTTGAAAGACAAGAAAGGGATGTTAAAAAGTTCTGCAGGAGAGAAAATAATGTAAATCATGAAGAAGTGGAATTTGTCTCAGTAGAATATCATGTTTTACCACTCTCTTCTCTTTCTGGATCCACCCCTGGTGATGTAAGATTGTGTCCCAGTCTGTCCCTAGATAGCTTGTTTGAGGCTACCAGCAATCCACAGTCTGTGGCTGTCTCCTTCAATTATTAATACAGTCAAAATGTAATCAACAGTCAGGTTTATGCACTACCAAGTAGGGCAGAATAATTCCTGCTGGCAGGGCTATTGCTTCCCCTCAGGCTGATGCTACCTGGAGGGGAGTGGCCTACCTGAGGAAGATGGCTCCTGCAGTGTGGGAGATGACTCAGCACAGGGATCCTGGTGGTTGCTCTCTCAGTTCTCTCCCAAAACCACTATTCCCAGACTCTCCTCAAACATCTCTAGCCCAATCTGACCCCTGCTTTGCTGAAACCCAGAGTAAGTGACTGCAAATGAAATTTTATGTGCTGGCCTTGTATAAGGCTCTCTGTGTCTCCAGCTGTCTCTCTCTGACAGACAGAAATCCTGCCACTTTTCACAGCTGGTTGTCATCTGGGTTCCTTTCCAGCTTTGGTGCTGTAGGCTGAGGAGCCCAGGTTGGAGTTTAGAGCTCACACTTCTCAGAAGGAACACCCCTGGCCATTGAAATTTCCCTCCAGCACTCCAGCTGCCACCTGTGGGAGCCCAGCCAGCCCTCCCACATCTCCTCTGCACTCTGTACCAGTCACCTTGTGGTGAAGTGGTTTCTTCTGTCTGTCCATGGTTGTAAGGCTTTTCTCCGGCTATTGTTCAGTTGGTTATTCCAGATGATTTCTCTGCAATTTATCTGTAATTCCAGATAGGTTCTGGGAGGAGGTTAGTGTAGCTTCCAACTACTTTGCTANCACTTTTCACAGCTGGTTGTCATCTGGGTTCCTTTCCAGCTCTGGTGCTGTAGGCTGAGGAGCCCAGGTTGGAGTTTAGAGCCCACACTTCTCAGAAGGAACACCCCTGGCCATTGAAATTTCCCTCCAGCACTCCAGCTGCCACCTGTGGGAGCCCAGCCAGCCCTCCCGCATCTCCTCTGCACTCTGTACCAGTCACCTTGTGGTGAAGTGGTTTCTTCTGTCTGTCCACGGTTGTAAGGCTTTTCTCCGGCTATTGTTCAGTTGGTTATTCCAGATGATTTCTCTGCAATTTATCTGTAATTCCAGATAGGTTCTGGGAGGAGGTTAGTGTAGCTTCCAACTACTTTGCTACCGTGGGTCTTCCCCTAACTTTGATCATTTTAAAAGCAAAGGCCAAGACATCCAGTTTAAGCTCCAGCATACAAAGAGCTGGTAAATTGTCATTCCCAACCTTACAACAAGAAAAAAACACTGAGCTAACTAAAAATTAATGGTTTGTCTTGAACAGACCCAAGAACCATGGTTGTGGGATAAACCACCACTCTGAAATCTAAAGAGACAGATATATTAAACTATATCACAGAGATATAGTTTCTGAGGTCTGCTCATCTGAAGTAGAAACCACTGAATTGATTGGCTGGTAGGAACAAGTGAATGACTATTCTAATGGACACAGAATTAAGACTAGGTGAGTGTGAAAAATCCTTAAAAGTAGCAGTCTTAGGGAAGTTCCACACTTACATGTTTTCTCTCCAGAAGCCCCACCAAGACCTAGTGATGTGTGTTTGAGAATGATCTTCACGGTCCAGGCTCAGGAAAGAAAAGAATAGCAATTTTAAAATGTACATTGAGTCTGCCCACTAACAAAAGCCTGGTTTCCAGGGAGAAGGGATTCACCAGAGGGCACATGACAAAGCTTATCTCAGTTCATGAAAGGGAATCCCACCCAACTCCAGCCTTCCTGACTCACTTGGGAAACAAAAAAATGTCCACAGATTATTAAATTTCAAGTAAGTAGATTGGGAAAGCTGCAGTCAGAGAAAGGAAGAGGAATTTCAGGGATAAGTCTTTACTCTGGGAGGAGGAACAGAAACACTTGTGAAGTGAAGACAGACAAGGGCCCACTGAAAAGACTGAGACAATGAGAGGATTAAAGAATGCCCCCTACTGCTTCACATCCTGCCACAACACCAACAGGTCCCCAAAATAATAACAGTAGATGACAGCTGAAAGACATGTAGTTATAGTTGGGGGCTTCAACATCCTTGTCAGTAATTGAAAGATCAAGCAGGCAGAAAATCAGTAAGATAATAGATAACCTGAATAACACTATCAATCAACTTGATCTAATTGACATTTATAAAATACTGTATTCAACAGCAGCAGAATACACATTCTTCTAAAGCTCACATGAAACATTCACCATAATAGACCACATTTTGTTCCATAAAATTCACCTTAATGGGTTTAAAACAATAGAAATCACACATAGCATATTCTCAGGCCACATCAGACTTGTTAGAAATCAAGAACAGAAATCAACTGAAATATTCCCATATATTTGGAAACTAAACAACATACTTCTAAATAACATGGGCAAAAAAAAAAACCTCAAAGAAAGGTAAAAAGTAGTTTGAAGTAAATGAAAGTAAAACCATTACCTCAAAAATTTTGGAATACAGCTAATATTATTTAATAATAATATGAATAATATTAGAAAAAAGACATATCAGTAATCTTAGGTTTCACTCCAGAAAAGTAAAGAAAGAAGAGCAAACCAAACCTAAATAAAGCAGAAGAAAAGAAGTAAAATTTAGAGCAGATCAATGAAATTGAGAATGAAAAAAGATCAGGAAAAATCAATGTATTCAAGCATTGCTTCTTTGAAAAGATTTATCATTTATCAATGATAAATCTCTAGCCAGGCTAAATAAGAGATGGAGGGAGAACACTGCCACGTCAGAAATCAAAGAAGGAGTAATCATTATTGATCTCATGGAAAGTAAGAGGAAAACTACAAACAAATTTATAAATAGAAATTTGATCATTGTGATGTAATGAGCTCATTACTCAATAATGCAAACTACCAAAACTTACTTAGGTAAATAACCTGAATAGCTTTATATGTGAAGTTGAAAGAAAATTTGAAAATCTTCCAAAAAATTTAAAAAACCTGTTGTCCCAGATAGTTTTATGGTGAGTTTTATCAAACATTTACAGAAAAATATTTTCATTCCACACAATCTTTTTCCAGAATATAGAAAGAAGTATACCTCACAACTCATTTTATGAGAATATTACTACCCTAATAGCAAAATCAAATAAAGGAATAGAAGAAACTAAAACTACAGACCTACTTCCCATGATGACGAGGACAAAAATCTTTAATAAAGTATGAGCTAATCTAATCTAGCATAAGAGAATAAAGTGCCATGACCAACTTGAGTTCATTCCAGAAATGCAAGGCCAGCCCTACATTAAAAAAATAATCAACTTAATTGATTATATTAATAGACTAAAAATATGATCATATAAATAAATTCAGAAAGATGATTTGATAAAATCAAACATTGATTTGTAATAAACTCTTTTTTAAAACTAGGAATAGAAAGGTTATCCATGATATAATAAAGATTATATAAAAAAAACTACAGGTAACAGAATATTTAATTATGAGAGACTGAACAGTCTCCTACTGATAATAGGAATAAGACTAAAATGTTCTATCTTTCCATTACTATTCAGCTTCTTACTTGAAGTCTTAACTAGTGAAATGAAGCAAAAGGAAGAAGTAAAACTGAATTCCTTGCAGAATCACAGGTGATGTATTTGTCTATGTCAGCAATTGATTACCTTCCATATCTCATGGCACACATAAACTAATCACTAATATTCAGCTGCACACCAAAAAAACATATTTGCCAATCTTACCAAAAATATGTATAAATTTAATTCATTCACCAGATAGCTATTGTTGTGTTGCTATTGCCATATTTTTTTATTTAACAATATAAGGAAAAAAGGTCAGTGCCCCTGACTAAATAGTCAAGTATTGTATGTTTAAAACATTCTTGCAGCACACCCGTTAAAAATTGCTGGTCCATGTAACAACTCCAAATGATGTATTTTTTTTAAATCCTGATAACTTAACTCATATGCATACTAAAACTCTGTATTTTTACTCACCAACCACATTGTTTTAGATAATTCTCAAAAACAAAATGTCACAATTTTCACAATTCTTCATTAGCGAATTATTATAGTTATAATTATTTTTACTTTTTGTCTTTTAACCTTCAATAAAAGACTTCAAGGACCTATAATAGTTTTTTTCCATATTTTATGTATTCTAAAACAGAACAAACTTGGAAGACTCTGATTCCCCAATTTCATGACTTATTTTAAGTGGCCAGAATCAGGATAATGTGATACTGGCAGGAAAAAAAATGCATTAATAAATGCAACAGAATGTAGAGCCTAGAAACAGACCCACACAAATCTAATCTACAGATATTTTCCAAAAGTGCAAAGGCAATACGATTTAAAAAATGAGTTTTTTGACAGTTCGAGGGACATCCTACAAAGTAACTGACCAGTAATCCTCAAAACTGTTAAGTTCTTCAAAAACCAAAGTAAGGGAGACAAATTTTCCACCTAGAGGAGCCTAAAAAGCATGATGACTAAATACAGGGTTGGGAAAATGGATTTGGGCTGTTAATATATATAATGATACAATAATTACTAAATAATAATACAAGAATAAACTGTGTTTTGGGTACTTACAATTGTAAATCCACTTTTGTCTTACCCTGTGTAATATGATATTCTGGAAAAGAAAAAAGGATATTTAGGAAAAATAGTGATATTTTAATAAAGTAGAGTCTTTAGTTATGATAATTTATAAACATTGGCTCATCAGTTGAACCAAGCTGAAACAAATGAAACATGTAATATCAGAAACGGAGGGAACTGTCAGCTGAGTGCACAAAAACTCTTATTTTTGCAACTTTACCAAAAAAAAAAAAAGCATGGAAAACACACTAGCTTGTGTAAACTCATCCAGGTATTTTTTAATGTGTCAATGTAGCAATGTATATTTGTTTGACATTACTTTTTATTCTTTCCTGAGTGCTGGCTTCATAGTAGTTACTCAGTAGCAGAGTGTCCTTCCTTAACTTCCCAGACTAAACAACTACCTATCTACCTGTCTATCATCTCTATCATATTTATCTATCTATCTATCTATCTATCTATCACCTATCTATCATCAAATGTTATTTTAAGGGCAAAAACCTACAGGCTCTAACAAAATGGAACCTCTTCATCACTGCATTCATTTAAAAGCATCTTTTAAGATTTGGCTTATTTGAAAACAGAGAAATTAATCTCTATTAAAGAATGATGGGGTAGAAGCCAGAACCATGTTCTTTCACAAAAC
This sequence comes from Sturnira hondurensis, assembly GCF_014824575.4. Taxonomy (NCBI): domain Eukaryota; kingdom Metazoa; phylum Chordata; class Mammalia; order Chiroptera; family Phyllostomidae; genus Sturnira; species Sturnira hondurensis. The sequence goes on along the minus strand of NW_028095541.1, from coordinate 1,231,289 downwards.
TTTCCTTTTGATCCTATCACACTCCCAATTAAAGGCACAGAACACTTTTAAAGGGGAGAAAGCAAAAGAACAAGACTAGTGAGTTTACAAAATCGATGAGTTAGAGTGTTCAGGAAGGCCTTTCAATTACAAAATTAATCCTGGGGTAGAAGATAATGACAGGTCCCGGAGCTTATGTCTGAGAAATTTCTTTTTCCCTGGAGCTTAACTCCGTCATCAAGAGGCAGCTGTTCTAAGTAAGTGGCTTCCAGTGGCTGAGGTAAATAGAGGAGTTATAGGTTTCACCTGCCTCAACAAACTTCTCAATTCTCAAGGAGCCAAAAAGAATTAGGATTTCAAGGCATATAATCACAGAATCATTGAATAATTCAAGTGGTCAAATTCAATATTCAGATACATTTCAGGAACATTCATCCCAAAATTTCACATGAACAGCAGGACACTTAAAAATAGTCAATTCATTAAGAGTTTCTATTTTACCAGTCTGGAAAAAAAGTAGAAAATAAAAAAATAAAATTACCTTCCAAATCTTTCATGCACAATCAAATGTGGGAGTATTGCCCTTTGGAAGGGGCAGAAGTAGGAAGTCACAAATCTCTATGTATTGCTAATGGTATTAGCACAGCTGGCTTCTATTTTAAACTTGGAGATCTTGCTAGGATCTTTCCTCTCATAGCTTACCTCCTTTTATGACCGTTTCCTTTATGGAAACAGGGTATCTGTTGAATGAAAATAAGCACGAAAGGGAGTTTTCAGAATGGATTAGAAATTTCTCAGTTTATATGGTACATTGTATTTTCATTTCCTAGTTATATACTTCAGATGCTTACATTTAAACATTTTATAGCTTCCTCTTTCAAAGCCCTCTCGCTTTTAGTGGTTAAGTACCTTCAAGCCAAGATCTTACATTAAAGCAGAATCTAATTAGACCTTTCAATTCAGACAGGCTGCTGAGCTCTTTTAGTTCCATTATAGAAACATACAGTAAAACCTTTTCTCTCTGTGGTGAAAATAGCAGTTATCTTCAAAAAAAAAAAAAAGGAAAAATGTCCCACCTCAATTTAAGTGCAAGGCACAAGCAGGTGACCCTGCCTCTTTGTCCTTCTACATAAGAAGGAAAGTGATTATCAAATTTTGAGGCAGAAACTGGCAGTGGAGATGTGGAGAGTGTGCTGTTGCTGATTTTAAACACTTAAATACACCACATCTAAAATGCCTTCACATTAAAAGCATGAAAATTGCAGTAACCACTTCAATAAGCACGTAGCTTCAATATAATTTCTGGCACCATGTATACAAGAGGATATTCAGAGGGAAAATGAATTAAGAAAAAAGGTGTGTAGTTTCAGAAAAAAAAAAGCATACGATTCTAAATATTTTTGCCAATGTGTATCTTTGAAAGTAATGTCATTTTTTAAAAGAACTAGATATTACCTAGAATTTGTATTGGTTCCTAGGCTACAGTTGGCATCAAGTGAGCTTTGAGAAGAGGGTAGAAAAAAAAACATTATAACAGGAATTGCTACCATCAATATCAGATGAAGCATGTCAAGCTTGCAACCAGGAACTGGAAAGAACTAGGGATGCACAGGAGGCAAAGAAAGCAATTCCAATAAGGTTAAATCAAAATGGCTTATATCACTTTTGAATGAAATAATATTGAAGATGATGCTCATAAAGGTGACGTGGTGGATAATGAAGAGCAGATACGATGCCCTCCAACACTGTCACAGCACGAGAGGATCCATAAGATGATTCTCTCAAGATGAAAACAAGAGTTGAGCTGGCCTTCTAACATTGTCTCAAAAAATAGTTGAGGTTGCAAAATAAGGGTGTGGCATTCTATGCCATGTGCACATTTCTGAGGACCTCATATCCTTTGTGTCTCCAAAGTATAACACAAACAAAGGTGGTCTCTATTTAGGGTTGCCTCCTAATGTGCAGACCTCATGCTGCAATATTATAAAACATGGTCTAAAATTCACTTGATCCAAAGATCCACCTGAGGCTTACTAAATTTTTAATTTGGAAAGATTTGGGGGAAAAAGAATTAGGCTATTGGCCAGTGTTGACAAATGCTGATGATTGTTGGTATAGCATTTTTTTACATTCATCACTTCATTTTCTTAAACTCAGTCTAAAGTCAGTATTTCCATGTACACAGCACAAAGTGGGCGAACTAGTGTGATTGGAGATGTAAGCAGGCTAGGAAGATACAACAACCTCTGAAAGCCCAAATGTTCTCCTTGATGTATCACAGAAGTGTCTTTTTTCTAATGTGTGAATAAATATTTCTGCATGTAGGCTTAGGCTATTGTTCTGAATGACCACTTGTGCAAGACCCTACCCTAAGCATGGAATCTTTAAAAAAATTAGAAAGGTTTGCTTGCTTTTTGTTTTTGTCGTTATGGTTGTTTCTCCTCCTCAGTTACCAATGACATTATAAGACACTTTAAGAATGGAAAGAAGTATATAGATGAATAGAAACTATAAGAAACATTCAATTTTTGGTAGCAAGAAGTTAAATAGAATTTTTGTCATAGGCTATAGTTAAAGCACCACAAAGTTTGCTCTATTTGGCAATTTATTTGTCAATAATCAAAAGTTTCAAAAATGCCAATATACAGGGAGAAAATGCTATAAAGACAATGCCCAGGTGCACCATAAAATTATTTTAACATGTGTTATTCATTCTTATAAGGTCAGTGTTAAAAATATTCATATTTCTATACTTTCAGATACCACAATTTATTGCTGCAAAAACATTCATGTAATTCTTGAAAATAAATTAGTAATGCATTTCTACAAGTACCAACTTTGCCATTTCATCCATTAAAAAAAGAAAAAAACATTTCAGCAAGATCTGGCCAATTTGATTTCCTTTCAAACGAGGAAATGGATTGTTTACCCTGGAAAGCTGAGACTCAGATGTACCACATGAAAGTCATGGACCAGTCAGAGGAGATAGTAAAAAATGAGAGGGATTGGGGTCAGCGGTAAAATTATAACCACATTGTGGTTAATGTCAATAGGGATATTTGGCATTTTTCTTTTTATTTTCTGATTTTGCACAAATTCATTTTTCTTTCCTTTAGGTTTGGATTGATAGGCTAGCTTTAAAGAAGATGATTATATCCTTCAAGGATCTATCCTAAAAATTACTACAAAAGGAACAGTTAGAATACTATTTATTTAAATATTTTATTTATTTATTTTTAGAGAGAGGGGAAGGGAAGGAGAAAGAGAAGGAGAGAAACATCAATGTGTGGCTGCCTCTCATGTGCCCCCTACTGGGGTCCTGCCTCGCAACCCAGGCACGTGCCCTGACTGGCGGAACACTACTAATGGAGAAAACACATGCTCTACGCTGTGAGAAGACTCTCCCCCTTATTCCTCTAAACTCTTCTACTGTTATTCCCATTCCTCCCTCACCTCCAGCCAGACTGACCTCCTTGCTGTTACTCACCTTCCTGTTCCGTGTCATTTTAAAGCCTTTGCATTGGTCCCTCCCTCTTTTTGGAAGTTCTTTTCCCCCAGAATGTGCAGGCCTGTGTCTTTAACTTTCTAACTTCTTTCAAGTCTCTCTAAATGTCTCCTTTCAGTGATGTCTAAACTGAACACCTGATTTAAAATTGCAACCTTTACTCCAAATTTGTGGAGAGACGTATATTCACAGACTTAAGATGCCCACCAAATTTCAAATAAGACATAAAATAAAAAACACACCTAGACATATGATCCTGAAACTGATGAAACCAAGACAAAAAATAAGATGTTAAAAGTTCCCCAAAACACATAATAATAGGTGAAAATTGTATAAAAAAAATAAAGAGATCTTAATGGAAACACTGGAAACCAGAAATCCTTGAAGAGTGAAAGATCTAAAACAGAACAAAACAAAAAACAACTGTCAATACAAAACTCTGTACACAGCAAGTATATCATTCAAACATTAAGATGAAATGCATTTTCAGATATCGCTGCCTATATTTGTGTGCTATAAGGTGTAGTTAAGGAAGTTTTTTAGGCTGAAGCAAAATAATGACAGATGAACATTTGAATCTGCTGGAAAGAATAAAGAGCACTGAAAATGATACATACATGGATAAATACAAAGTATTATTATTTTCCTTTTAACTTAGAAAATACACATTGTTCTGGTTTATTCAGATTCTGCTCCAGTTTTTCAGGATGTTCTTTCTGCTTCCCTGTGCAGCCGCACTACCAGTAGGAGCAACTTGCACTTTTTTTAAATTATTTTTTAGAATATGGGACATTTCACAATTACGTGTGTTATTCTGGAGCAGAGGCCATGCTACTCTCCTACGCATCCTAGCAATTTCAGTTTATGTGCTGCTGAAACCGGCCCAGCATTCTGCACTATGAATATCTGCTATGATCTTTCTATCTAAAAAGCCTCTTTCTAAATTCTAGTCATGTTGGTGTTTACTCAGGGGCAATTCCCAATAAAACAAACTAACAAATAAACAAATGGCATCTGTAGTCAGAGAAATATGTGTTTGTTTGTTTAAGTCTCTTTAGGCACATTGTTTTCCTAGAAATGTTTTGAGACTTTTATAACGGACCTTAAAACAAAGAACATAAGTAAAAAGGCACAGAGGTATGTGTCTCTAGTATCCGGTGGTTTATAATGCTGGTGGCTGTGATAAATAAGCCTTCAAATCTCCATGCCTCGATACAACTTTATTACTCAGTCGCGTTGAGACCAGTGGGTTAGGATAAGGAAGAACTCCCTGTTCATTCAGAAAGGTAAGCTGACAGGGGCTCTTTCATCTTCAGCCAGAGAAGCATCTAAGGTCACCCTTTGCTTTCACATCCAGCAAAAAAATAACATAATAAAACTGGGTTTTTCTTCCTGTAAAGTCTCCACAGAGTCCTGATTTTTTAAAAGAAATGAAGAAGAAGAAAAAAATAGATATGAGGTAGGTTTATTATAAATGATGGAAAATGTGGAGCTTTATAAGCTGTCCTAGGTCAGAATTTCCATAATAACCCATCTCATTCATATCCTTCTTTAATACCAACAATGCTTTCTCAATCCAATTAGTCTACATAATTGAAAGTGCTCATATATATTTGAGGTAAGCGGGTAGTTGATGGACAGCGGGGAAGCCAGGATGGTTAGAGCGAAGGGCATCACGCAAGCTCAGCAATAAATGAAAGACAAATTGCACCAAGACTAAGATATGAAGACAAACTATAAAACTGATAAAGAAGAAAATAAAGCATGAATATATTAAATAACAGTGAGATTTTAGGGAAAGGGAACTCTTTTATTGGGTAAAGATCAGCTAGATCTTTTAAGCTTATGGTTCAGTAACTTGTTTGTTTGTTTTAATATAAAATACTGGTAATGGACTTATGTTGGCCATGTTCAGTTCTCAAACTCTTTTTTTTTCTCTTGCTCTCTCTTTCCCTTTAGGTGATGTTCTCTGATGTCTTCAGGGAAAGTTTCCAGACCTTTAAGGGCTGTATTTATAAGTGACTGACTGATACATAACCTATGACATTCTGTATGTAATTTCCTTATCAGAATGCCTACTGTAACTACCATTTTTGTTTGGTAAAATCCTACTTATTTTCGAAGGACCAGTTCTAAAATCAATCCCTCTCTAACCCTGCCCCACAATCCAGGTAAAATTCACCACTCTTTCTCTGTGACCCTATTGTAGCACCTTATCTCACTAGTAGACAGTACCACTTTGTGTTTATGTTCATTGTCTAAGAGAATTTTAGCTCCTTTAGTAACTTTATTTTCTCAGTGACAAGCACAATGTCTGGTCAATAAATAGCATTTGCTCTGTAAGAGGGAAATTAATTTGAATTGACTTGAGTTGTATTCAATAGAGTTGGGTTGACTGAATGGAACAAAATTTAAAGAAGAACTAGAAAAATAATTTTCCTAAGAAAGGAAGTAAGCTCAGAGCAGAAATGGTGCAGAATTGCAGTGAGATAAGTTTTGGATTTCTTGCAGGTTTCGTAATGAAGCATTCAGTTGCCAAGAGAAACTGAAATAACTTTTAAATACAACAAATCCCAACTGAGCCTAACTGGATTCAGTATTCATAGTCTGAGCTGGTGATTGTATACCTGAATACAGTTTTCATGAACTAGAAACCTCACAATGAGAACTAAAGTTGATTCTGTGCATTGAGAATTATAGATATCAGAACGTGCCAAGATTGGTACCTTAATATTTGTCAGAGTGAGAAGAATGATGAAAAATGTGTGTTATAATGGAAAAAACATCAAACAGGAATGTGTTATATTGGGACAAACACCTAAACAGGAATGTGAGAAGAAGGAGTACAGTGGATCATGCATTGTAGCAGTAAAATTATGAAGCAGGAACAACACAACAGTGAGTTAAAGAACACTGTGAATGCTCACTGTGCCGGGCACTCTGGTTACATACTTCTAACCATTATTCCATTGTTTCTTCAACAACCTGGAGACTGTATAGAGGAAGAATGTGCGACTCATGAAAGTTAAGAAACTTGTTCAGGATGGTGCATCTAGCAATTCAGAAATATGCTCAGTAAAACACATGCCCTAATGAGGGTTCCAGACATAAGTCTGTGTGTCTTGTTGTTACTCTCTTACAGAGACAACTGTACCTGCTATGCCTAGTTTCAGACACCAGGATCTCAGCCAGTTTCCTGTTAGCTTTAGATGTTTCAGATGAACAGTTATGGATATTCTTAGAAGTTGCTCATTAGTTGGTTTGTATATCACTTGGGAACATAAAGTGTCATTATAAAGGATGATAGGCGGCAACAGGAAACATCAGATGTATAATAAACAACTTCCCCAAATCTGCTCCTCATAATATGAAAATTCAAAGCCAAACCTCAGAATTACCTGAGGCCATCAAAATCAAAAACAGCTAAATTATTTCCTGTAAAAAAATAATAAAGATACGTGACACAGTCACAAATGCCCCCACCCTGGATCTGCCCTCTGTTTGGCCAGCAGCACAGATTGACAAAAAGAAACAAAACAAAATAAAACAAAAAAACAGAAAACAAGCAACCAAACAAACAAAAACAAGATCAGAGCAGGAACACTAGCTAAGGGGCCTGAGTGTAAGGTTAATGTAATCACCAGAAAAAGTAAACCCTCTCAAAACATGGAAGATAGCAGTAACTGAACAAATCAGAGCAAGAACTTTAGAGAAAGCATTTTAAAGTATTAAACATCTTAAAGGAGGAGATACAGAAAATTAAATAACTGATATTACCATTCATATTTAATAATACATATTTCAGTCATGCATTAGAAATCTGATTAAATTAGTTTAAATTAGCTTAAGCCCAGTTTAAGGAACAGGTGAAAAAATAACTGATCAATAATCCATAAAAGTATCAAGGTCATGAACGTGGAAGAAAACAGGCCACATGCAAAAACTGACAAGTTTAGGGGAGGCCTTTGTGGCTGGCCACATTACAGACCCAGAGGCCTAAAGTTACCATTCAGGATGGTCTGAAATTAAAACTTTCTAACTAAAAACAGTTCATGGTGTGTGGTCAGGTCCCAGGCAGATATTTTTTCCTAACAAGGGTCAAAGACTCAGTTTACTTTAGCTGAGCTTGTCTGCTGTCTTTTGCATCCTTTTTCAGGCTCCCTCAAAACAGGGGTACCACACCGGGGTGGGGGGGACCACAAATCCCCTCAATGTTATTGTTATCATGTTAATTGACTGTTAACTATCCTGCACTCACCAGTGTAAGAGAACTATGTGTCTATCATTTCATTTTTCATCCTATCCCTGAGGTTCCCCCCATACTGCTTTGCTTTCTCATGCCTCCCTAATCTGTCCACCAGTGCATTTCATGTAACCCCTGTAAGCCTCCTCTTTTGATTGGGATGTAGAAAATGACGGGCTATATTGCCGTTCCCCAGAGCATTTTCTCAACTCCTTGAGGTTTTACCTCCTGATGATCATTGTCAGTTTGGCTCAAATAAACTCATAAAAATTCTTACAGGTTTGGATGTTTGTTATGTTGACATGAAAGGCAAGGGAAGCAGTAAGGAACTCTTACAGATTTTACAGATTGCAGGAGACTAAAAAGAAATAACTAGTCACAAGGTAAAAGCTTGGATAGGATACTGGAACAGAAAAAAAGAATATTAGAAGAAATACTGGTGATATTCAAATACAGGAGTTAGATTAGTAACAGTGTCGTACAAATGTTAATTTCCTGGTGCTGATAATTGTGCTTTGGTTTTGTTAGACGTTGGCGTTAGTGGAAGCTGGCTGTGTGAAATTGTTCCATTTTTACCATGTCTCGATTTAGTTCAAAATAAAACTTCTAAAAATTGAACACAAAAAACTAGATTATTATAATGCAGTGTACTGGACAGTTGATTTAAAACACACACATACAAAATCAATGAATTATGCCTAATGGGGAAGTTCCACTCCCTCTCTTCTTTCTTCTGTGCTTGGTGAGGAGACATACCCCACAGTAGTCTGTCTGTTCCACCTTGTTGTGGCTCAGAACACTTTCAGAGGCCTCATTAGAAGGGTACAGGAAACAAGCCTCTGATTAACATCAGGCCTGGAAGTAATTTATTTCCATTTGACAAACAATCTCTTTTCTCTGAGCCTGGTTTAACTCGTCTGCTCAGACTGTTCCTGTTGGGGGCAACTGTAATCGATAGCTATGTACTTTCCCTAAGCAGAGAAAAATAGGAAAGAAGCATAAAAATGGAAAGAATGTTGCAATAGGGACAGATTTTTAAGAAAGAAAAAAGACAGTAAAAGTTTATTTAGAAGTTTTTATTTTTTTGTTTTAGTACTTACTTATCATAAAGTGAACAATTTGCAATACTTAACATAGATTTTTTTTGTGGGAGCGGGTATTAAAATGTACAATCTCTGCAATAGACATTACTAACAGTTTTTGCCTTACTTATAAAATTTAAATCAAGATCCATTATTCTTTTTTGCCCATCAGTGTATCTGTGGCAAGCTCTAAGATCAATTATCTGTTCATACCTAACCCTTGTAACATTTTCCAACCAGCTCCTTGTGATCACTGCTATCCTAAAAAATTCTACAAATGACATTACCTCACTGCCCACAATGCTCTAACCACAATCAGATAAAGCAAGACAATGGGATAGTCAACAACAACAACAACAACAAAAGAGAGAGAGAGAGAGAGAGAAGAGGGGAATATTTTTCCTCCTGAAGAAAAGAAGAATTTATTGCCAGATGGAATATTAAGTAAGGAGGGCCTAATCTATCATATCATATAATTACAGGGTAATGTCAGGCATTTTTCATGAAAGGGAGCAAATGAGACAAAAGAATAATGAAAAATGATTTCAAGGCCATGTCTCAGGCAGCAGTGGGAAATCGCTGTACAAATAACCAGAACACTTGGGGTAGTAGTCTCTTGAAAAGTTAACTTTTTCAAGTTTCATTTCTCTCCTTTAAAATTAGGAAGTATAATTATATTGGAAAATTTTGACCAGGTCTATACATTTGTATAATTTTGATGTTTGTTGAATTTGACTTCATGTTTAGTCATAATTTATTCATGCACTTGATTCTTTTTTAAAAGAACTGTTTTTATGTCTATGATTTAGTTCACATATTTGTTCTTCTTTTCATCATTACACTGAGAAATTCCATTTCTAAATAGAGTGAAGTCACATAAACAATGTTCGCTTACCTAAGTACTCTGAAGAATACAAAGTATATTTTAAGTTACATACTTAAAGATCAGAAATCACAGCTTTTGATGTGTTTCATCTCTGAAGAAAAAAAAGGTTAGCAGGGGAATCTGATATTCATAAATGACCTCTAATCTGGCTTTGAGTCTTACCATACCCAAGAAACTCTTCCTAAAGTCATTAGTGATAACTTCATTTTGCTAATCAGTGGACACTTTTACAATCCTTATCATAACTGATGTGGTAAACAAGTCCCTTTACTTGAAAATAATAATGCTAAAGAAGGCCTAGCTCTTCCGGCCTTTTTCTTATCATTAATTCTTTTCTCTGGTGCCCTGATGCCCTCTGCTCCCCAGGATTCTATTTTTTGACCCACGCTCTCCTCTCACCTCCTCTGCTGACTGCTTGTTCTGAGATTTGTACTCAGGATTCATTTTAATCAGGATTTTTTTTTTTGTAATCAGTAAGGTGACACACACACAGACAACAGCCTTTGAAAGACTTTGTTACTTATTTCCTCTCAGGGCCACATGGAAAAGCATCAGACAGATTTGTTCGAAGCAAGAAGCAGGAGTGACATGAAAGCCTAAATCAGGGCTTTTATTGGGGTGATTGTGGAATATATAGTTTAGGGTTGACGAGTTTGAGTAACTCCGGTTGGCCTTCAGGTATATGGGCTGTCCCTCATTTCCTAGTAGCTGGCCTTGGATAGATTGAGGGCAAGGGAAATACTAGCTTGGTGTGTGAGTTAGGTAAGGGAGAGTCTCAGAGTATGAGCTCTAGATCATGAGAGATATAAACAAAACAAGATATAAACAATGTTAGACATTGCAATTAATTAATGGATACCACATAGACAAATATAGACCCTAAGAAAACGCAGAACACTGCTATCCAGTCTATTTCATTTTATTTTAGACAAAAAATCTATTATATATCTCTTTATAAATGTAAATAAATACCTAAGTGCCAAGAGTTCAAAATTCAAGTTGTTCTCCACATCCTGCACATGAGCTTCATCCCCTAGTCCCTGTTTTGGTCGTTGACGTCTTCAGACGCGCAGTCATCCAAACCATGAAGCTAAAGGTCAGCATTGCTTCTTGCAATGACCCTTTCATGTGACAGCGATCATTATCCCTCCAGTCCTTACCTCTTAAATACTTTTTGATTCTCTCTACAGCTTCCAATTCATAATCTCATAATTTTTCAGTCTAACTATTATTGCAAAATCTTGAAGTTCTCTCTGTCTGGTCACACAGGATGGGAACTTCCAATCCTTACTTACCATTTGTCATGGCTTTTGTATTCTCCAGGACAAGTCCAAGCTGCCTGCAGAACACCCATAGCCTTTCCTAATTTCATAGGAAATTATTTTTTTCCGGTCTTATTTTCAAATAACTTTGTTTCTGTGCTTTATGCTACACCATAAAATACCTGTGGTTTCATTTTTTAAAAAACATGTGATTTTATACCTCTCTGTTCTCCTTATTGGAAATGTCCCTTACTCCCACCCATCAGTGTGCAATTCCTCAAATGTTCTTCAGAACATGCTTGGACATTTACTTCTTTAGAGAAACTTTTCTAGACTACTTTATTTCTCTGCATTCTTAAATCACAACGTTCTCTCTTTTTCTCTTGTATCTGCATTGTAATTCTCTCACTGTGTGATAAACATTTCGGCACCCAACACCTTACCTGAAACTTCTTGAGGACAGGCTGTTCTAACTGTGTTAGACAGCTATGTCTTTCTGACTTGTATTCATAGTCTGTTTGCTAAACTAACTGAACCGAATTTAAAAAATTACAGAATACTTCTCTTTGGTGTTACAAAAATAAAGGTCACAGAGCAATTTTGTTCCCAACAGAGCGGCAACCCCCCCCCTCCACTTAATTAGCAGTCAAGTTAAATATTTTTTTTATCTTATGTATCTTCTTTTTTCTTTTTGGTCCCATTATTTGTGGAACAACATACAGCTCCTCCACAGCAAACAAAGCTTTGCTTATTAATATGTAGTACATTGTACTCTAAATCAAAACTACCCAGAGGTCCCCCTCTTAGAGAATATATAGAGAGGGAGAAAATTCTGGAGAATAGTTTGTGAATAATACAAAAAAGACTTGAAGAACATGGTGCTATAACAGACTTTAACATCCTTTCAAAACAGAATTTCTGTGATTTAAGAATCCCCAACAAAAAAATAAGAAAAACTCTCCATATAAAAAGAAATCAGGTTTGAAAAAATACTGCATTAATGTACTTAATAAATAAATTCCAGCTCTGGCTGGCATAGCTCAGTGGATTGAGCACGGGCCTGTCAAGCAAAGGGTCGTTGGTTCAATTCCCAGGCAGGGCACACGCCTGGGTTGCAGGCCAGGTCCCCAGTAGGGGACACATGAGAGGCAACCACACATTGATGTTTCTCTCCCACTCTTTCTCCTTCCCTTCCCCTCTCTCTAAAAATAAATAAATAAAATATTTTAAAAAATAAATTCCATAATGTAGTTTAAACTATAGGCACCAGTTACCAGGTATTTACTTCTTGAAAGTATAACTAAATTTGCTTTTTATCTTGGGCGGTATTACTAGATATATAAGTCAAATATTCTTGTCAGCAATGAATTCCTTAATCCAGTTTTCCAAATGTTACTCTTTTAATTCTCTCCTTAGATGATCATCCCTTCAAGCCGAATTTGAAAAGAATCACTGTAAGGAGCATTGATTGCACTCCTAAAAAATGTCTATATCAGACAAAATCAAGATAGATAAGTTGAAATACTACAGAAAAATAAAGTTAGTCTTAATACTAAAGGCTTCTTAATATTCCACCATAAATATGGTAATAAATCATGTAATTGCACTAAGTATTAAAAATAAGAGAATCAAAATTTATTATTTATACTACATAAACAAATAAAGAAAAATATTCCTCATACTTATCTAAAGATAATTTCCCTATATATTCCACAATTTTGATGTTGAAGTAATGTGATCTTATTGAAATGCTATTTTAAAAGTATATCCTTTTACTAAAAATCAAATAATCATAATTATTTTTAAATTCCTTTTAAAAAATATTTTATTCATTTATTTTTAGAGGGGAAGGGAAGGAGAGAGGGAGAGAAATATCAATGTATGGTTGCCTCTCGTGTGTCCCCTGCTGGGAACTGGACTGCAACCTAGGCATGTGCCCCGACCGGGAATCGAACCGGCGACCCTTTGCTTCACAGGCCCGCATTCAATCCACTGAGCTACTCCAGCCAGGGCATTATTTTTAAATTCTGAACAGACTTCTTGAAATACCATATGATCTCGCCTTGAATGGGAAACTAAACAACAAAACAAACAAGCAAGCAAAATATAACCAAAGATACTGAAATAGAGAACAGGCTGACAGTGACCAGAGGGGAGAGGGGAGGGAATTTCAGGGGAAATAGGGGAGGGATTTAGAGGAACATATATAAAGGATACACGGACAACAACTGAGAAGGGTGGAAATGGAAGGGAGGGGGGAACATGGGGGTGGGATAGAATGGGAGTAATAGACAGAAAACTGTACTTGAAAAATAATTAAATTTAAAAAAATTGGAGGAAAAAAAGAAAGAAAATTAAACGTTCCATGGCATCGACATGCAAAGATTTTTATTCTGGAAAATTAGGGGGAAAAGAAAGTCCCTAGATTTTGGTAACAGCATAACAAAATCAGCAAATAATACTATATTTGACAGTAAAAGTATCAGTATAATTGAGTAAATGCAGTATTTAGGGTTATCTAGTGAATAGATTCATGAAGCCTCTTGATGAGAGGTAAAATATACAAAATAAAACTTTTGAAGAATTCTTGCAAAATTATTAAGCTAATCTTACAAATAACCAGACAAATCCAGGATGTCAAGTTTCTATAATAGATCAATATGAACAATATAAATGAATAGCTTAGAAATTTTTGTACCCATTGACCAACTAATTTGACTTCTGGGATATAATTATTTTTAGGGACACAGATATAAATCTTAGGGATGGGTGAAATGGGGAAGTGGAGTGGTAAATGGAGACAACTATACTTGAACAACAATAAAAAATAAAATAAAATTTAAAATATAAATAAATATTAGTATACTTATCCTGCTATTATTAATAATAATAAAATATTTTTAAAGTAATTGTGGAACCATAGGCAGATAGTTGTATATTCTACATTAACTGAGAACACTGAGATATTCTGAAAATTATATTTTCAATGAATATTTAGTAAGTTTGATAAGTTGGGAAAACATTTTTGATATAACATTATGTGAACAAAGCAACAAATAAAAGTGCATGTAAATCACAAATCTGAGGGTATATACAAGAAGAACCATGATTATCAAAATTGAACAAAAATGAAAATGTTTATATCTTAATGGTGAAATTACTTTCCTTAGATTGTTTTTAAGAATTCTAAGTATTCTTTTATAAATTTATGAAATCTTTGGAAATGAAATTATAATATTTAAGGAGAAAATTATAGCAGTAACATTTGAAATCAATTAATATACTAATAGTAAATAAAGGATATCTATAAGTTGATAAAATTAGGGAGTTTTGGCCAAGATGGAGTCATAGGTATAGATACACTGTGCCTCCTCCCACAACCAAAAGAAGGACTACAACTAATTTAAAAACAAAACACAGCCAGAACTGCCAGAAAACCAGGAAGTCAGACAACCAAGGAATTAAAGAAGAAACGTTCATCCAAACTGTAGGAGGGATGGAGATCGGCAGCCAGGCAGAGAGGACTCAAGGTAAGGTGGTGGCTGGTGGAGCAGGCAGTCCCACATTCATGTGCAGATAAACTGGGAGGCACAACTGGGGAGTGAGACAGACCACACAACCCAGGGTTCCAGTGCAGGGGAATAAAGCCTCAAACTCTCTTACTGAAAACACCTGTGGAGATTGAGGCATCAGCACCAGAAACTCCTGGCCTAACAGGACAGTTTCTTGGAGAGACCCACAGGATCCTAGAATGAACACAAACCCACCCACCTGGGAGTCAATACCAGAAGGGCCCAGTTTGCTTGTGTGTGACAGCAGAAGTGACTAAAAGCCAGCAGAGAGTTGAGGAAGTGACATTGTTCCCTCTGGGACCCCTCCCCCACATACAGTGCCACAGCACAGTGACATGGGTTGCCCTACCCTAGTGAACACCCAAGGCTCTGCCCCTTACTACATAACAGGTGCATGTACTGAGGCAAAAGAAAAAAAAATGGCCCAAATGAAACAACAGATCGAAGCTCCAGAAAAAATACAACTAAGCCGCAAATGTATAGTAAACCTATCAGATGTGCAGTTCAAAACATTAGTAATAATCAGGATGTTCACAGAAATTGTTGAGTATGGGCACAAAATATAGAAAAAAGTGAAGTCTACGAAAAGTGGAATAAAGGAAAATGTGCAGGGAAGCAACAGTGAAGGGAAGGAAACTGGGACTCTAATCAACTGTTTGGACCAGAAAGAAGAAATAAACATTCAACCAGAATAGAATGAAGAAACAAGAATTCAAAAAACTGAGGAGAGGCTTAGAAACCTCTGGGACAACTTTAAACGTTCCACCATCCGAATCATAGGGGTGCCAGAAGTAGAAGAGGAAAAGCAAGAAATTGAAAACTTCTTTAAAAAAATAATAAAGGAGAACTTCCCCAATGTGGCAAAGGAAATAGACTTCCAGGAAGTTCAGGAAGCTCAGAGAGTTCCAAACAAGTTGAACCCAAGGAAACACATACTAAGGCACAGCATGATTACATTACCCAAGGTTAAAGATCAGGAGAGAATCTTAAGAGCAGCCAGAGAAAAGGAGACAGTCACCTACAAAGGAGTTCCCATCAGACTATCAGCTGATTTCTCAAAAGAAACTTTGCGGTCTAAAAGGGACTGGCAAGAAGTATTCAAAGTCATGAAAATCAGGGACCTATAACCTAGATTACTCTATCCAGCAAAACTATCATTTAGAATGGAAGCACAGATAAAGTGCCTCCCAGACAAGGTGAAGCTAAAGCAGTTCATCGTCACCACATCATTAATATACGAAAAGTTAAAGGGTCTTATCAAAGAAACAGAAGAAGATCAGAATTATGAACAGTAAAGTTACTCACAACTATTAACAACTGAACCTAAAAAAATGAAAACAAAAACAAAGTAAGCAAACAACTAGAACTGGAACAGAATCACAGAAATGGGGATCACATGGAGGGTTATCAGCAGGGGAGGGGAGGAATGGGGAAAAGGTACAGGGTATAAGTAGCACAAATGCTACATAGAAAATAGATGAGGGGAAGTTAAGAATAGTATAGAAAATGGAGAAGCCAAAGAACTTATAGGTATGACCCATGGACATGAACTAAGAGTCTGGGAGGGATGCAGGTGGGAGAGGATGTGCAGAGTGAATAAAGGGAGATGTGGAGGGGAATAAAAAGGGAAAGATAGGACAACTGTAATAGCATAATCAAGAAAATATATAATTAAAGTAAAAATAAAATTAACAGCATTTCCTAGAATTAATAATCTACTAAAAACTTTATAGTATACTTTTTAAAAAAGATTTTATCTATGTATTTATCTTTAGCAGGGAAGGAGAGAGAGAGAGAAACATCAATGTATGGTTGTCTTTCGTGCGTCCCCTACTGGGAACTGGCCTGTAACCCAGGCATGTGCCCTGACTGGGAATCGAACCGCGATCCTCTGGTTTGCAGGCCTGCACTCAATCCACTGCACTACACCAGCGAGGGCCAAATTTTATAGTATACTTGATGTTCTTAAATATAATGGAATTGTACATGTTCTTAAATATTCTGTAAACTCAGCCTTCCTTTGATTTTTTACTGAACTTAATACCAATTGGTAATATTACAAATCACCACTTGTCTAAATCTTGAGTGGTGTAAAATGGCACAACTAGATTCAACAACACAAACACTTGATTGACAAATAAGAAGCATAATACAAAGACAAATAAGAAACTCCTAACTACCTCATTTTGATTAGGATAGCTATTATAATAAATAAATAAATAAATAAATAAATAAAATAATAAAAACAGAGTAAGAAGTATGAGCAAGGAGATGAGGCAATGGGAGCACTGGTATATGGCTGGTAGGAATATTAAGTGGTGCAGTCATTATGGGAAAAATATGGTGGTTCCACAAAACATTTAAAGTACTACATGATCTGACATTTTGTATTTCGGCTTATTCCCAAAAGAAATGAAAGCAAGAAGTGGAGGAGATATTTGTATACTTATGTTTGTAGCAGTATTATTTGCAGATGTTAAAAGGTAGAAGCAACCCAAGTGTCCATGACTAGGTGAATGGATAAAGAGATTATGACATATCATGGAATATTAGTAAGCCTTGAAGAAAAGGACATTTTGACATGTGGGTGAACTTTAAGGACATTATGCTGAGTGAAATAAGCCTGTCTGACAAACACTATGATTCCAATTATATGAGGTACCAATGGTAGTCAACCTCATGAAAATAAAAAATAAAGTGATATTTCTCAAGACCTGTTGGGAGGAGGAAATGGGTAGTTATTATTTACCATATTTTGCCATATATAATATGTGCCTGTGAATAATGTGCACCCATGTTTTGGGCCCAAATGTTCATACAATTTTTAATTTTTAATTCAATTATTTATTTATTTACATGGAGGCATTTGTTTTTGTATAATAAAGGAATTTTGGCATTAATTTTTTAATATATTATGGTACAAGAAATTTTATGTGACAAATAATTACAAAACACAAGAACAGATACAAGGTATATCAGTTCCTACCCATGTATAATGCTCAACCTTATTTTTCTCTCAAAAATTTGGGCAAACCGTGCATGTTATACACACCAATATACAGTAATATGTAGAGTTTTGAGTTTACAATATGAAAAGAGTTTTGTGGACAAATCGTAGCACAAAAAAATGTGAGTATAATTAATACCACCAGACTGTCACTTAAAATAGTTAATATAGTAAATGTTATACAATGTGTATTTTATCACAATTCTAAAAAAGAGGCTATTAAAACAAAACAAACAAACAAATAAATAAATACCTGAGTAGCTATAGTAATAAAAACCAAGTGTGGTATAGAACCTGGTTACATTCCTTCAAATTCATCTCTTTCCTCACACAATAAAGCACTAATTAACAAAACACATAAAATTAATAATAAATAAGACAAAGTACAGTCTAGATACCACTGGCTGATTTAAAATTATAGAAAGTATTGACTGGAGGAAATAAATATATATCTAAGCATAGCAGGCTTTAAAATAATATAAACTTTATGACTTAGAGATCAATTTCAGGTGTTTGACTTTTTATATCTTTTTAATGAAGTTATTCAAGGGTTCAGAAGATACTGGCCAATTTGTTTTTTTAATGGTTAAAGGAGTTAAACAAACACTGAAATGAAAGAATCATGTTGACAATCTAATTTCTTTTTTTAATTTATTTATTTTTATTTAATTCTTGTTCAAGTACAGTTTTCTGTCTTATACGTCTATGGCCACACCACCCTGAACGCGCCCGATCTTGTCTGATCTCGGAAACTAAGTAGGGTCGGGCCTGGTTAGTACTTGAATGGGAGACAATCTAATTTCTTTACTAAAATATTCTATGTGAGTGTAATTTTTTATGATTACTCTTGAGAATAATAGATTTGCCTTTAAATTTTATTCAACTTCTTACAAATAAAAAGACTTAGATATGTGGCTTGTCTTCTCTGAGTCTCAAATTTTCTGCTTAAAATGGTGGTAATAAAACTGTCCTACTGAAGTTATTAAGAATTTTTAAGGCACATTTAAATTGCACAGTGCTTTTTAATTACTTTTACAGATATTCCTCAGTTTAGCTAAAAACTAAAAATCAAACATATGAGAATCATTCAGAGAATGGTAATGACCATGAGTTTGAATACTGAGAGAACCTAGATATAGAAGACCTCCAAAATAGATGTCAACCTACATGAATAGTGAGTGAGTTTTCTTATGAGGAATATAGTAATATATCCAGTTAGTATGGTGAGAAGACAATGCATATTTTTGAGTGAGGAATAAAGTAATTAAAAAATAAATAACAAATTTAAATAAAAATGTTAATATTTTTTTATTTTCTTCTTAGCAATGTTTCTTTGACATGAATAGAGACAATTGTGAGACATTCAAGGTCAACCTAGATGATGACATAGTAGGCCCCTGAGCTCCTCTCCTTCCACAAATGCATTAAATATACAACTGTACATGGGGCAATTCCTCTAAAAGAGATGCGGAATCTATTTGAGCAGCTTCTACCCATTGAATGAATAAGAAAATACCCACATCAAACCAGGTAGGAAGGGATGAGACACATTCTTGCCCTGAACCCCACCTCCAACGGAGTGCCATACAGTAAAGAGGGGTCCTCAATGCTGTTCCTCCCTGTGAAACAAAGGGTTTGAATGCCACGTGGAACACTCTTACTTTTAGGACTCCACCAGAAATATCAGATCCTGAAACACCTTGCTCTGAAAACCAATGGGCTCCGTTAGAAGACCACCAAAACTATAGAAAAAACAAAGTGACTCTTTATTTAATTTATTTTTATTTGATTTATTTTTTATTCACGTTGGTATACAACCTTATATTGGTTATATTAGTTTCAGGTGTACAATATAGTGATCAACATCTTTATACTTTCCAGTGCAATCCCTGGCTCTAGTGCTAACAATCATCTGTCATCATGTAAACTTATTACAAAAGTATTGACTATGCCCCCCCTCCCTTTCCTGATAGATGTGCAAGCACTCACAGTCATGCCTTTTCCCTCTGGCAACTCCAATGAAATGCCTTAGAAGGAACTAGTGCAATTGTCTGGTTCCCATGCCACCTGAGGGACTTTAAGACAAAGAATGTTACATGAGACAAAGAAGGTAGTTAAATAATCATAAAATAGTCAACTCATCAAGAGAATATAAAATTGTGCATATCCATGTACCCAACATAGATGCATCTAAATATATAAAAATACATTAACAGATCTGAAAGGAAAATATGCAACAATACAATAATAATAGGGGACTTCAATACTCTACTTTCAACAGTGAATAGGTCATTCAGACTGAAATCAATAAGAAACGGTGGACTTGACTAATATTACAGACCAAATGGACCTAACATATATAGAGAACATTCCATTGAACAGCAGCAGAATACACTTTCTTCTCAAGTCCACATGAAACATTTTCCAAGATAGATCATTCGTTAGCCTCCAAAAAAGCCTTAATAAATTTAAGAAGACTGAAGTCATGTCAAGCATCTTTTCAGATCCAATGGTATGAAATTAGAAATCAATTATAAGAATAAACCACATATGCAATCAAGAGTTGATATCCAAGATATATTAGAAACATATACAACTCAGTAATCAAACAAATAACCCAGTTAAAAATATTCAGTGAATTTACAGAGACATTTTCAAAGGAAGACACAGAGATGGCCAACAAAAAAATGGAAAAATGCTCAACATCAGTAATCATTAGGGAAATGTAAATCAAAACAACAGTGAAATATCACCTCACATTTGTTAGGACAGATATTATCAAAATAGTAATAATGAGTGTTAGAGACAGTATGGAAAAAAGGGAACACTTGGGCTCTGTTGGCGAGAATGTAAACTGATACAGCCACTGTGGGTTGAAAACACTCTAAGTATAGAAAAGCAATTGATAAATTTTCTCCAATAAGAAAAATCTCAGGGAATATAGCTTATGTAAGCCTGCTGCAGACCGATGGGAAGGGGAGGGCGATGCAATCTATCCAACCAATAGCTAAATCAGAAATAAAGAACACAGGAATTGAGAAGCAATTAAGAAACATTAATTCTTTTGACTACAGAATTAGCACTAAACAAGTATAAGAATTATGACCATAGAATAAAATGTAAATCTTAGGCAGCAGAAAGAAAGAAGGGGCTATTAACCTTTGCAACAGCATGGATGGAACTGGAAAGCATGTGGAGTGAAGTAAGACAGGCGGCGAAAGATAAATACCACATGATCTCACCTTTAACAGGAACCTAAACAACAAAACAAACAAGCAAACAAAATATAACCAAACACACTGAAATATGGAACAGGCTGCCAGGGACCAGAGGGTAGAGGGGAGGGAACTTCAGGGGAAAAGGAGAAAGATTCACAGGAACAAGTATAAAGGGCACATGGACAAAAACTAAGGTGGAGGGAGGGAAATGGGAGGGAGGTGGGGAGCACCTGGAGGGGGAGGCTGGGATAGAAGTAAAAGAACAATAATTAAATAATTAATTGAACAATAATTAAATAATTTTTTAAAATGTAAATCTTATAAATAAAAATAGAAAAACAATTTAAAAATACTAAGACTAAGAGTGCCAATGACCCATACTTTCCTTTCATTCCTACTGGTTTAAACTGAATAATGTAATTTAAAAATAAAAAAATAACATTAGTTCCATTTTAATTCTTTATGGTCTTTTATCTTTAGATTTTATAGAAATAATAGCTCTGCAGCAAAAAGAAAAGGGAAAAAAGCTGTATGTGAAATTCGAAGATTACACCCTTTTATTATAACATTTTTCTTCTATTAAATGCCAGTGAAAATATTGTATACCATCTATTATTTTCAAAGGTATATGTATTATCAATTGTTTTTATAAAGTTATTACTATGTACCTATCCACCCATCTCTTTAGATAGCAAAACTTTCTTTGGAATCCTGTTAATAGTGACTATGTCTAGAAAACTGAGAAAACCCATTGCTTTCTTTATGTTTTTGTATGTTGCTTAATACAAGGGATAATGGGTCGTTGTCATAAAAAGTTAAGGCAGAAAAAACATATATTTCCTTCTTTACAACAGTGACAAAAGTTGCGTGGACCTTGCCAAGGAGCAAAAAAATACAACGTCTCAATAACATTGATCCCTTTGAAAAGGAAGTCCCTGTAATGAGCTGGGACTTGACAGCAAGTGTACAGCATCGATTATGATATCGGTTTAGCACTGAGCATGCTTTGCTAGAGTGTATGTAGAGTATCCACCTTACGTTATGTTTTGAAATATTCAGAGTTTGATGGTAACTAATGTAATATGTTCCCACTGGCCTCAGGACTTATCAACACAAAACCAACTTACTAGGGAGGAAGTATATTTTTTACCTACTTTCTAAATAACAAAATGTTTCTGGAGTGGCAAAAGGGCACCTATTCTTGGAGAAGCCCTGTCAATTGCATGTGTGAAATTCAACAAGTTCCTCAAGACTTGATTTGCGTAAGTGTGTCCATATGGTGAGGTCATATCATCCAGAAGAGACACTGTCCCACATTTCCATATGTTCTCTCAGAAGCAGAGAAAGCTGACCTACAATCACTGCAATCCTTAGTTTGAAACAAATTCCACTGAAGTTTATAAGTAATGGGAAAAGTTTAACAGAATATCATATCCGTAAGCAGAAATGCATAGGTCTGTCCAATAGGTCATTGTTGACAGTTATCAATGCATTATTTCTATAGTTGAGGTAGTGTGCCTTGGCTTATTTGCCTCACCCAGAGACTATTACACAGGATCAGCCTACACAGTTCATTCCCCTCCTCACTATGTTCCTTGGATAGCATCATTCCCTTCTCTCAACATAGAATGAACTCCTTTCTGCTGCTTACCAAGTCCTTTGCACCCTCAAGACTCTGCTCAGGCCCTGTGCACTTATGCCAGCTATGTCTACAGTCCCAGCTTAGACTGACACCTTCCCCTCTGGGATCCTCATTACATCAGGAGATCACAGGTCTGGGCTCTGCAATCAGATGGTTTAGAGTTAAATCCCAGCACCATACTTATCAGTTTTGTGACCTTCATCAATTATTTAATGTGTTTGTGTTTGATTCCTTAACTGTAGAATGTAGTCCAGAATTGTTTTCATAATTAAATGGAATTATATCTGTAAAGCATTGCTGTGGTCACCACCATTTTGTAAGGGAGGCATAATTGACATATAACACTGTGTAAGTTTAAGGTGTACAATGTATTGATAGATACATTTATGTATCAAAATACAATTACCACTAAAGATCACATCACTTAATTATCATTGCTCTTGTGTGTGGTGGTGGGAAGATCTAGTCTCTTAGCAACTTTGAAGTTTAAAATACAGTGTTGTGGACTATAATCACTATGCTGCTCATTAGATCCCCAGAAGTTATTTGTCTACTACTTTCAAGTTTATACCTTTAAACATCTCTCTAATTCACACCTCTCCAGTCCCTGATAACCACCATTGTACTCTCCATTTCTAGGCATGTGGCATTTTTATATTTCATATGTAAGTGATATCATAGTATTTGTCTTTTTATGTCTGACTTACCCCACTAAGCATAAAACCCTCAAGGTCCATCCATGTTGTCACATGACAGGATTTCCTTCTTTCTTATGACTGAATAATAATCTGTTGTAGATAAACACACATCTTTTTTATTGTTACTGTATTAAATTGTCCCAATTTCCCCCCCCCCCTTTGCCCTCTTCTCCCAGCCCATTCTCCACTCCCACAGTCAATCTCCACACTCTTGTCTATGTCCATGGGTCATTCACTAGTCATGGGTCATGTTCTTTGACTAGTCCCTTCTCCTTCTTTCCACCATTAACCCCTACCTCCTCCCTTCTGGCCACTGTTAGTCTGTTCCACATTTTCATGCCTCTGGTTCTACTTTGCTCTTTAGTTTATTTTGTTCATTAGATTGCTCTTATAAGTGAGATCACATAGTATCTACCTTTCACCAACTGTCTTATTTCACTTAGCATAATTTTCTCCAGTTCCATACATGCTGTCACAAGAGGGAAGAATTCCCTTTTTCTTTCTGTGCACAGTATTCCATTGTATAAATGTTCCACGGTTTTTTTTATTCACTCATCTACTGATGGGCACTTAGGTTATTTCTAGGATTTGTCTATTTTAATTAGTACTGCTGTGAATAAAGGGATGCATAAGTTTTTTTGAATTGGTGTTTCATATCTTCTTTTTTAACTCATGCATTAATGAATGCTTAGGTTGTTTCCATATCTTAGATATTGTGAATAATGTTGCAATAAATATGGGAGTACAGATATCTCTTCAAGATTCTATTTTCATTTCCTTTACATATATGAGGTCTGTCCAGATAAAGTCCAGGCATTGTTAGTATAATAAAAATGATTTGCATCACATTGCTGCAACTTGGCAGCCAAGGAGAGTAGACTGGAATGTGTGTGCCTGAACAATGACGACTTCACTGTGCTAGTCAGTGGGGCGGTAGACACTGTTGAGTGAATAGGCATAATGTGTGGCCATCGCATTCAAAATGACTGAGCTAGTAGAGCAATGCATCAAATTTCATGTTAAGCTTGAACATTCCTCCAAGGCAACTATTCAATTTATTCAGAAAGCAGCATCTATGGGTAACTGGTGATTGGCAGTTTTATCATGACAATGCACCTGCTCATGCATCGTGTCTTATTCGGAGTTTTTTGGGAAACATCACATTACCCAGATGGCTCAGTCCTCCTATGGCCCAGATTTGGCACCCTGTGACATCTGCCTTTTTCCAAAACTAAAATCACCTTTGAAAGGGAAGAGATTTTAAATTGTTGATGAGATTCAGGAAAATATGATGGGGCAGGTGATGGTGAATAGGAGAACCGCGTGAGGTCCCAAGGTGCCTACTTCAAAGTGGACTGAGGTGTCACTGTCCTATGTAAAATGTTTCTAGTATCTTCTTCAATAAATATCTCTATTTTTTTTTTCATTTTACATAGCTGGGTACTTTCTGGACAGACCTCATACACTCAGAAGTGGAATTGTTAGGTCATATGTTACCTCTATTTTTAATTTTTTCATAAGCTTCCACCTTGTTTGGCATAGTGGCTGGAGCAATTTACATTTCCATCAACAGTGCATAAGAGTTTTCTTTCCCCATATTCCTGTCAGTACATGTTTTCCCGTCTTCTTGTTGATAGCCGTTCTAACAGGTACAAGGTGATACCTCATTGTAGTTTCATTTGCATTTCTCTAGTGACTAAGGATGTTGAACAAAATTTCATGTGCGCTCGTTTAGTTTCCCAAAAGAAGTATAAAGTTCTTAATGTCAAATCCATTTTTGATGTCCAATACAATAACAGGCACTGTAGATACTAAATAATTATTGACTCATTTATTTTGGCATGATGTTGCCAAAAAATACTGACCTAAAAAAGAGAAAAACAAGGCTTGTTTTTTTCCCTAAAATGCCACCAATAATCAATGTTCTTGAAGAGTCACTACCTTTCTGGGCTTCAGTGTCTTCATGGATAAAAATCTAGCAAGTCTAAATGTTTAAGACTGTACACACAGCAAGTTATCTATGGGAACTATATGGATGAGAACTTATATACAGAGGGAAGATACTAGAGAAGAGTCCTTTTCTGTCTATTCTGTCTAAATTTAAAACTTCACCTTTCTTTTCCTTTTGTACAGTTAAAAAAAGTAAACAGCCTTTACTTTACTTACAAAGAAAAACCTATACCCCTAAAATCAATTCTTTCTCATCAAGTACAGATTAGTGTAAAAAAATTAACACATATCCAAACACATCTTGGAGACTGTCTAGAGCAATCTGTAAAATTCCATGAGCTTTCAGACTCCAGGCAGCAGCTTCTAATGTGGTACATTCTGGCTATGTGCATCTCATGCATTTGTAGAAACTCTGCTTGAAAGGCAGGTTTATCAATAAAAATGTCACCAGAAAACAGCTTTGTAATTTTAATCTCTTCTTAAAATTAAAGGTTTCCTCAAGACAGGCCTGGAATTGATTGTGTCTGAATGCCATCCGCTTTTATTATACAAGAAATTTTCTTACACCTGCTAAATCCTAATTTTGCCAAAATTTTAAAAAATGCAGCTCTGCATCTCTCATCATCAAATACAGCATAATTTAGGCCTTTTTTTGTGTCAGTCATGAATTGTCTCTCCTGTAAGCTTGCAATGTCATAATATTCTTTTAGGTTAATGAGGATCCCTACAATTACAGAGTAAAACCATCAGTACGCGCGGTAGAGCCTGTCTAATGCAGAAATTACCATGAATGCTAATGCATTAGCCAAGAATTACAAGAGGAATTACTGCTGTAACCAAATGCAAAAAGCCTGCCACTGAAATCTGGACAGCTTTGCCATCTCTCAAAGTGATTCTAGGTAGAAAGTGAGTAACCATAGGGGGTTTTCCATTCTTATTTTTTACATACTGTACATAATACTTTAGGTTGTTTAAGGATTTAAAGCTGTACAGAATGCAATGCTTTGACTAACCAGCTTGCACGTAAGAATAGAAACATACACAATTCATGTGAACTCAGCACAGTTTCCTTTTCCCTCAAAACTGGATAATTGTAGTGCTTGACACATACCTTATAGACTCTTAGAGGAGAACCAGAACAGGAAAGTTTGTCCTAGACTCTCTCTGCTCCATTTCATCCTCCATTCTGCTTCCAGGTAAGGTTACCTTTTTAAAATAAGTATGATCACGTAAGTGGAATCTAAAGGAATAATACTTATAAAAGCAGAAAGTGAAATGGTAGTTGCCAGGGGCTAGGAGTAAAGGAAATGGAGAGCTGTTGCCCAAAGTGTACAAAGTTTCAGCTATATAGGATGGATAAATTCTGGAGATCTAATATACAACATGATGGCTATTGCCGATACTGTGTGTGTGTGATATGTGTTGAGTCAGCTCCAACTCCTAGCAACCCTGTGAATGAGTGGTGTCCACAGTGCCCTGTCCTCACCAGCTCTACTCAGCTCCTGTGGACTCCTGCCTATGGCCATCTTACGAAGTCAGTCCATCTCATATTTGGTTTTCTTTTTTTCCTTCTGGCTTCTATTTTCCCCAGCATTGTTCTCTTTTCCAAAGAACCCTGCTTTCTCATTTGTGGCCAATTAGGACAGCTTTAGTTTTATCATTTTTGCCTTTAACAATATTTTAGGCTTAATGTGTTCTAGCACTCACTTGTTTATCTTTCTAACGGAGTACTCACACAGCTATCTTCTAACATCACTATTTCAATATATTTTTCTATCAGCCTTCTTCACAGTCCAATGTTTGCACCATATATACTAGTTGGGAATATGAAGTTGTGGGAGACTTTATCTTTGGTCTCTAATGACACATCTTTGTTCTTGGTGATCTTTCTCAGTTCTCCCATTTCTCAGACTGCTCTTGATTTCTTGGCTGCAGTCTCCATTAAAATTGCTGGCTGAACCAAAGTAGTCAAAATCGTTAACAATTTCAATGTCTTTTTTTATAAAGATTTTATTTATTTATCTTTAGAGGGGAAGGGAAGGAGAGAAGGGGAGAAATATCAATGTATGGTTGCCTCTCACGAGTCTCCTGCTGGGAACTAGCCTGCAACCCAGGCATGTGCCCTGACAGGGAATCAAACCGCGATCGTGTGGTTCTCAGGCCTGTGCTCAATC
The DNA here is from genome assembly GCF_014824575.4 of Sturnira hondurensis. NCBI lineage: Eukaryota > Metazoa > Chordata > Mammalia > Chiroptera > Phyllostomidae > Sturnira > Sturnira hondurensis. The sequence goes on along the minus strand of NW_028095541.1, from coordinate 1,204,071 downwards.
CACTGAGCTACACCAGCCAGGTAATTTCAATGTCTTTATTGTCCATGTCAAAGTAGTATATTTATTCAGTAGTTATAAGTTTTGTCTTCTTGCTGTTCGGATGCAGTTTGACTTTGGCACTTCTTTCACTGTCATCAGAACTCTTTTCAAATCACAGCTATGTTCTGCCAGTAACTTGGTGTCATCTGCATAACTTAAGTTACGGATATTTCTTCTGCTAATTTTTACTCCTTCTTCCTCTGAATCTACCCAGTTTTTTTGTGTGATGTGTTCTGTACACAGATTAAATAAACAGGGAGAAAAAATGCATCCTTGCTTGATGTACTCACCTATAGGAAACCACTCTGTCTCTCCCTGTTCTGTCCTGACAGTGGCTTCCCGAGCAAAATACAGGTTACACAGGAGACAAGCGGGTGATGAGCGATACCCATTTCTTTCAAAGCAACCCAAAGCTTTTCATGATCCGTGTAGTCAAGGGCTTCACTGAAGTGAATAAAACATAGAGTAAACCTCTGAAATTCTTTGGAGCACTCCAGTCCCCAATGAATGTTTACAATTTTATCTCAAGTGCCTTTCTTTTTTGGATCCAGCTTGAAAATCCAGCATTTCTTGCTCCATAGAAAGTAGAAGCCTTTGTTACAACACCTTGATCATCACTTCATTTGCAGGAAAATTAGACCAGTGGTTCTGTAATCACTGCATTTCTCGGCACGTCCTTTCTTGATGATTGGGATGTATACTAAATATTCCCAGTCTAGAGCCTACTTTTTCACATATTTGTTGATATATTCTGGTTAGCATTTTGATACATTCAGTCCCTGTGGCTTGAAATAATTCTATCGGTATCCCATTTCCCCTGCTGATTTATTTCTTCCCAATACATTCAAGGGAGCTTTTAATTCGCTTTCTAGAATTACAGCCTCTTCCTCCTAGAAATCTCTTTCAAAGGTATCTATCATCCTCTTGTCTCTCTGTGTAGATTTCAGTATACTGTTTCCACTTTGCCTTTATTTTCTTCAGGTCAGATAACAGGCCTCCTTACTGGTCACTCAGCATTCCTGGTATAGGTTTGAATTATCCTTTTATTTCTTGAATCTTTTGGTAGAAATCTCTTGTTTTTCCTTTATTGTTGTTCTCTTTTATCTTCTTGCATTGGCTATTAAAAGTTATCTTTCTCTCTACCTGATGGTCATTGAAAAACTATTTTCAGGAGGCGACCCTGCTTTTTGTCACCTTTTCCTTTTTGCTTCTCACCTGTCTGTAAACCTTTTTGGTGTTTCTTTTGTCACACACCTAGATTTTTCTTTCCATTTTTACTTTTGGCAATGCCTTTTCACATTCTTTTCCAGTAATATTTCTTTTAGTCCATTAATTTCTTAATCAATTAAGTTTAACATTTCAAATCTATTTTTATGTGCACTTTAAATTCTTTTTTTCTCTTTTTTTAATTTAATTCTTGTTCAAGTACAGTTTTCTGTCTTATATTCCCAGCCCTGCCCACCCTGTGCTCCCCAACTCCCTCCCATTTCTGCCCCCCCACCTTAGTTATTGTCCATGTGTCCTCACAGGGGAAAAGGGGATGGACTTACATTAACAAGTATAAAGGACACTTTAAATCCACATAGGATGTTATGGATGTTATATTTTGGCAATACGGTATTTTTGATGCTCTTTTTCAGCTTCCATCTAATGTTTCATATTAACAGTTTGTGGTAAGTACCACAATCTGCTCCTGGTTTGTTTTGGCAGAAAGAATATACCTTCTCCATCTCCTGCTTCCAATTACATAGTCTATTAAGTTTCTGTATCTGTCAGCCGGTGATGTTCATGTGCACAGTTCGCTGTATGCTTGTTTGAAGCATGGGTTTGCAATGGACATGTTGTTGACCTCACCAAAATCCATGGGCCTCCTGCTTCATTTCTGACTTCAGGCCAAATTTTCTGATAATTTTGATTCTGTTTTATTTTCTACTTTGCATTCCATCCACCTGTAATTATCAGTGAGCCTTGTTTTGTTATGTCATCAAATTCTTCTTCAATACTTACACAAACACTTTCACCTTCACCTTCTTCAGCTTCTCTAGTTGGAGCATAGACTTGTGTGACGGTCATGTTCATAAAGCTTCCTAGCAGTATGAGTGACACTGTTTGGTTGGACCTGGTGGTGAACACTCTAGCTGTTTGTCCTATATCTTGATATCTTGCCTCAGTAAAAGCCACTCCATTTCTTCATAACATGTTGTTTCCAGAGGAGAATGCTTTGTGGTTGCCTGACTGGAAATGTCCCATTCCATTCTTAGTTTGCTAACACCAAAGGCCACAATGCTTAGACGTTCCATTCCTTGCTGTATAGTTCCAGTGATCCTGGTTCATGCCTTTTGTATTCCATGTTCTGATTGTATGTGTTAGACAGTATCATACTTCCCTTTAGCCTTTCACCTCAACTGCTGCATGTCCTTCTACTCTGGGACTAGACCTACAGAGGCACTTCCATTTTGTGGGTGTTTGGTGATGTGGCAACATAGACCAAAGTGCATGCGGTTGGACCTACGTGCTGTGCTGTAGAGGCAAGGGTAAATGGCTGCTGCGCTTTCTTGTTTTTCCCTTTCATTTTGCTTTGGAAACCCTGAGATGAGACATTCTTATATGAAATAGTTAACTGTACAGTGTTGTCTATTTGAAACTTGTTAGAAGAGTAAATCTTATGTTCTCTCTCTTCCTGTCTCCCTCTCCCTCGCTCTCTCTCTCTCTTTCACATATACGTACAAACACATAATGGTAACCATGTAAAATGATGGATGTTAATTAAATTGATGGTGGTAATCATTTCACAAAGTATACATACATTAAATCATGTTATACATCGTAACCATACAAACATTTTGTTGGTAAATTATACCTCAGTAAAGCTAGGGAAAACAGATAAAAATAAAAATGAACATTTCACTCCCATGTTTTACAGCCATGGACGAAGTTCACATTCTCTAGTTCGGTAATTGGGTTATCTAAAATTTGCTTTTGCATCCTCACTTCTTCCAGGGGCCCTTACTCTAGATGTTATGTAAAATTTCCTTCTTTTCTCTGTGTCTTCATGCGTAGTGTTTTGATAACTGAAAGCCCCATTATAGCCTGGTAAAGTCATTGTTTTTGTGACTTTATCACTGACAACACTTTCAGTACGAGCTTTCATAATGCTCACTGTGTCGAATTAAAGTGGTTAATGTGTGTCCATTTTCCCTATAAAACTGTTCTGCCCAATGCAATGGCTTTCAGACATCTATCGCTGTTTATACTTCAATTAATTAAGATAAAATAAATTTTAAAATTTATTTTCTTAGTTAAACTAGCCATATATTGAGTACTCAGTAACCACATATGGCAGATGACTAGTGAAGAAGACAGTGTAGGCATAAAATATTTCCATCATCCTAGAAAGTTCTCTTGGACAAAGCCTCTTTAGAATATGAGAACATGGGCCATGCTGTGTCTCTTAAAGTTCAAGCAGAAAAAGAGAGGAAAGCCCATAGTGAGATGAACAGTGACCCCAAAAGGATATGGTCAGCTCCTAACTCCAGTACCTGGAAATGTGGCCTTATTTGAAAGTAGGGTCTTTGCACATATAGTGACGAATTTCAAGATGGAAATCATCCTGGGTCAAGGGTAGACCCTTAACCCAACGACTGAATGTCCTCACCAGAAGAGAGAGGAGAAGAGCTGAGAGAGAGACACACAGAAGAAAAAGCCATGTGAAGATAGAGACAGATAAGAAAGATGTATCTACAAGCCAAAGAATGCCAAGAATTATGGGCAACCACTGGGAGCTAAAAGAGAAGCATGAAACAGATTCTCCCTCAGAGTCTCCAGAAGGAACCAACTGTACTGGCATCTTGGTTTCAGACTTGTTATGTCCTGGCTGTTAGAAAATAAATATCTGTTGTTTTAAGCCACCCAGTTTGTGACAATTTGTCACAGCAGCCATTGAACACGAGTGCATCTAGCCCCTTACTAACAGAGAAACATTTTAAGGACACTGAAGTTGCAACAGAGGAAATTAAATGTAGGGATTCAATT